>NC_057809.1:227745123-228053238 GCF_018294505.1 Triticum aestivum | reverse complement strand
ACTGCCTCCATCATCTCCGGCAAGCGGGGCCAAGTCTCCGCTCCCAGGTCGGGGGCTGGGGGCTCGGCACGAGGTCTTCTGCATCCTTCCCTGCCGAAGCAGGGCCCTCTGCGCCCTCCAGCGACCCGAGGCGCCGGAGCCTCTTCCGGGAATGATGAATGAGGGTTTCCGTGTCCTCCTCCACTTACCTACCGGTAGCGACAAAAATGAGAGGTTAGTCAGCCAAAGCTTTCAAATCTGCATAAGGAGATGCCTGCCACAAAGAGAAACCCTCCGTACTCTTCCACGATGAGCATGGAGTTCAAGTGAAACTACATGGGAGGAGAAGACTCCCGTCCTCTCTTCAGAGGCGGAAGGGTGGAACTGTTAGGTATGATAGCACTGTTTGCTATCATATTAGTGGATAATGACTACTTTGCCATTGTGGTGACCCCTTAATCTATAAAAGGAGTCCCATGGCACCCGTAGGAGGGGTTAGAAGGTTAGAAAGTTGATGAACCCATACCACCATATGTGTGTAGTGACTACAGCCCTACGGCAACCCCTGCCGGGCAAGTGTACTGCGTTCCACCATCCCCATTCCACCATCGGTCCACCAAAGCAGGAGTAGGGTCTTATGCCTCGCGGTAGCCCAAACCTGGGTAAATCGCTTGTGTGCTCTCTGCCGTGCTGTCGTGAGCTGGTCTACTCTTCGTGCAACGCGACGTCCCCCTGCCAAACCAGCAAGGGGCCTCCTGGTCCCATAGGTGGTCGTGGATATCTCGCGAGACTCTTTTTCAAAGTCTGCTCCACATCCATAGATATTGCACTTACATGTTCAGGTAGATATGTTGGGTTATGTCAAGTACTTTTTTAGTCTCTGCTTTGTAAATCTTGTGAATTTTCAATTGCCAGATGTCTGGGACAAATCTGAAGGAAGAAGTTCAAAAGTGTGATTCGGTGATATATTGACCTTGCTGCAGAAGAAGGTATACATTATTGTACACAAAAGTTTGTATCAACATATTTTCATGTATGCAATGACAGTCCTTGCTATTCTAGGGCCTGAGGGGTCTCTATGATAGGAACTGTAGATTGTTAAACCATAACAACAATATCTTTCATAGGTATGACAAAGGGTCAGAAGTTTAAGCAGAAATTCTTCAGCGGCATGCTTGTATTGCATCGTCAAAGTTGTTTGCATGCAAATCTTAGTTTGAACCAGAATCAAGGTTGAATTCAAAAGCACCAAAAAATACACATTCCCAAACATCTGGTTTTGCTACAATTGTACTAACTATGCTCCAATAATTTTTTTCTGCATTTTTTCCTTGATGCCAAATTTTCAGGGTGTCTATTTGATTCATATTTCAGTAAAGTAATCAGCATGTTGGTCTGACCACTTGACATACCTTTGTTTTGCAGGAGGGTTAGAAGATTGTGAGTTAGATGTATCATCAACGTGGTGGTGAGCATATTGGGAGATGATGAAGTGATTGGTGTGTATGAAGATCCTAACTGCATTTTTAAACTAAAATCTTTGTATTTTTGGTCCTTGCCTGTATGTATAGAAAAAGCACTTCTGAGTCCATTTGATTACAACTATGAATTTCTTGTTTGAAATGTTGAGTTTTAAAACCCAAGTCTTATGGTCTATACTTTGTTATGGAGAGAAAGCAAACCAGATGATGGTTGCGACTAATCGTACATTCCTACTATGTTTGCGACAATAGCATGTTGGTGCTATGTATTCTCTGTTTCTCTTGTTGCATCAATGTTTTGAGCACCGGTCCCTTCTGTCTGGTTGGCGTAAGTGTTTTGAGAACTGGTCCTTTTTTCTGGTTACAGGGAGAGAGAGAGAGGGAGGGAGGGATGTTAGATGTGATTATTATTGTGCAACTAAAATATGTTGTTGTTGTGTAGATGAGAGAGAGAGAGAGTTGTGTTGTATTGTTTGCTCATGTATTTATTTGATACAATGTGAACAGCCGCATGGGTTTGTGGAGTGAGGGGAACACTGGTTCATTCGGGACTATCTATGTATTTTGGTTCACCGGAAGAAGCACCACTGATGTAATGTGGTACGCTCACAAATTGATATTCGTGAAGATAAGGTATGCACCAACGCTATTTTTAGTTCACATGTTGATGTTCTTAAGGTATGCACCAATGCTATTTTTAATTCAGATCAGTTTTTTAATTTCTAATTGTCATGTGAAGTGTTGTCAGGTTGTCAAAATGATGCATTCATACTAAGGAGGTTACTGGAAAGGGTGAAGGTTGAGTCATCAGTTGTCTTGAAGCCTCAACTATTGATGCTACTAGCGAAAAAGTTATAGTCATTGTGTTTTGCAAAAAAGATGAAGCTAATAATGGATGTTCATATATTATATTTTATGCTGATGGCTTAACTGATTCATGTGCAGTTGATGTTAACCAAGTTGGAATAGAAATATAATATTTTTGTTATCTCTACTCCTAATGAAGCAGCCTGGTACTCTTTTCGTCTGGTTTTATTTCCTCCCACCTCCTATGATCATGCTGGTTTTGCTCCCTCCACCAACAACCAAAATGATTGGCTCGGCCCAATGCCCCTCCCCCGGTTTGATAATTCTTGTACGATAAATAACATGAAAAGAAACACCCCGCGTTAATTTACAAAATTATTACGAGTGTCATGATTTGTTTCTTTTTTATGGGGACATGATTTGTTTCCTAATATTACGAAGAGGGAAAAACTGCAACCCAGAAATTTCGCATCCGCTTCAGTTCTCAAATCAGTAGGCAACTTTCCCAAACCACTTTGTGTTCCAAAAGAAATTGGATCCATCTTCTATTCTACAGTGTGGTGCTGGCCCATTGTTCTACAACGCATCTCCATTGATTGTTGGCGTCATTCCCTGCCTCCCTGCTTTGAAGGCGACCAAACTGTGGCCAACGGCGGCGGCGACCTCAGTTGACGGCGGTAGGGCACCATCGCCGTGAGACCTTCTGGGGGCGCTAAACCTGGGAATAGTTTGTAATCCAGACTAAAACCAGCCCAATCTATACGTGTATAAGTCTAGTAACCAATCCAGATTAGACCAATCAGCAAGGGGTGCAGTCCAAACCAATCCAAACTGTACATATTTTCAATCCAAACCCATCCAGACCATTCTTTATATACAGTTTGTACTCCGAAGTTTCAAACCATGGGCGTATCCAGTGTCTACTTACTGCCATAAGAGAGGCGTCGGGCGGGTGGTTAGCTGCTGTTGCATGCCTACTAATTTCCATCGCTGTTGTTCTTAAAATACGCGACCAACGAAACATGCATGCGTGCAGGTGGATTCTAAAGCTAGCCACGCACTCACAAACGGATTCACCATAGTACCTACAACAAATGGATTCACCATGCTCACAAATGCGTGACCGGAAGCCTTAAACCCCTTAAATGCCCGGGCGGACGGCTCGGTCCAAAAAATCTAAGGACGTGACAGACGCGAGTGACACAGATCTGTAGGCGGAGCTGCAGGCAATTGTCGATTCATTTCTATCGGAGGCGGAGGGGGAGGCCAACCGTCGTATCGAGACGGAGCAGGAAGCGGACATCGACGAGATGCTTGCCTTTATGAATGAGGAGGAGCTGGAGCCCATCTACGTATACCAGGCGCCCGACACAGAGGTGGTGGACATCTCTGACAACGAAGCATAAACTAGTGTGGTTTGCGTAGTACGTAGGATTTCGTTTGTATACTTTGTATGGATCTAAGGTATAAAATATGAGGTACTCTTTTTTTGCGGATTGAAATATGAGATACTCGGATGCATTAGATAAATTATATGGTGTGACCGGTCAGTCGGTCACTCCCCGCGGACGCGCAGGTCTGTGCGCGTTTGAGGGGCGTCATTTAGTGTCCGCCGTTGTAGATGCTCGGTCAAACATCCCAAACCCGCCTCATACGACCGGGCGGGCCACCCGGTCACAAATTTTTGACCCAGACGGGTGCCTCAAACGGGCCTTAAACGCCCAGGCTGACCGGCACCCCTCATATCCAGCCCAATTATGGAGCGGATATGGGGGCGCTCGGACGCGTCCATCACGTAGGACTGACGATGGGGGTCCCACGCGGACTCGCCCGAAAACCTGCCGGTCCGACGGACGTCTCCTCCGTCGCTGCGGTGTGAACGGCACGTGCCGCCACTCCAGCTTGCCGCGCGAGGCCAAATCCGGCTATTTAAGCCGGCCGGCGTCCCCCAACCCTAGCCCATCCACCTCCTCCGTCTCCGCGCCGCCACCCGAACCCGTTCGCCTCCTCTCCCCCGCTCTCCCACGCTCTCCGGCATCGTCATGGTCCGGCGGCTGGTCACCACGTACAATATGCTCACGCCGGAGCACCGGAGGCAGATCGTGGAGGAGATCTAGGTAAGGCGCGTGCCCACATCACTGCCAAGCTTCCTTGGGACTCGCCAGAGCCGAAAGAGGAGGAGGGAGAGCTGCCGCCGTAGCCGATGAAGGTGGTGGATCCGGAGGAGGACGAGGCGGAGCAACCTGCTCCGGGGCTCAACATGGTTCATCATCGCCCAAGCCGCGGAAATGGTGGAGCAGCAGGCCATCCTGGAGTCCATCCAAGATGAGGCATATGTGGAGGCTCACCGGCAGTTCCTTCGATGGGAGCAGGTGGCGTCCGACGCGTTTTTTGCCAAACTCGATGTGGAGATAGAGGAGGAGAATGCCGGAGCAGGACCCAGGCAAGGAGATTGTCGACATCTCCGACGAGTAGATAATCTATGTAGCACGTACTTCCTGCGTTCCAAAATATAAGTATTTTTAGAGATTTCAATAGAAACTACATATGGATGTATATATAGACATATTTTAGAGTGTACATTCATTTATTTTGCTTTATATGTAGTCCGTAATGAAATCTCTAAAATGACTTATATTTAGGAACGAAGGGAGTAGGTTGTAGCGTTTTCATGTTTTTGTGGATTAAGAATTTAGTATGAGATGTCCGGATGCAATTGTGCTAATTTGAAGAGCGTTCGGTCACTGTCTGTGGATATTTGAGGGGTTATATTTGTCATATACGAAGATGCTTTAAGCCGGTACGTGGTCTACACACAGCCGTCAGCCCGCCTCCCTGATATTTCTGGTGCACCACCCGAGCCCATGGATGGTAGTTTGGGTTCTGCCACGCCGCCGTATCCGCGGTCTGAGCAGTAACGACGAGAAGACCCATTACGTGCGGAGCCGTGAGGAGGTAAAGCTAGTGGCTGATTTGGTTCTCAGTCCATGGGGTGAAATAGTTTGGGATTGTTTGGTCTGTGACTAGACCAAACCAAACCAAACCAATAATAATAGGAAAAATCCAAATCAAACCAACTTACATTAGGGACTCAGCCCGTTTTATCCAAACCAAAAGAGTCCAATAGGAAAACTGATCCAGAACTGGAGTTTGAGTCCAAACCATTCCCAGGTCTAGGCGGCGCACCCATCATTAGCGGGAGAACGACAACTTTATGGTTGAACAGAAGATGGGCTGACTCCAGCGAAGTTGAACCGTTGAGCGCGACTGCGGAAGCGATTGCATGCCTTGTAAGCCATAGATGTTCATATGATCTTGAATTAGCTGCTTTTTGGTTTCACCAATCATCGATTTGGGTCGTGATCCGCTCATCGAGACATCGACCCTTGTTGTGCCCGCCTCGTTCCCGAACCTCGATCCGGGTCAGGAAACGCACAAACGACCATCGAACCCGGCTACTATGGGTTCTCCAATCCCTAGCCTCTCATTTCCTCCCACACGCCGTCTCGCCTCTCTTTGCCCCATATCGATGGCGCCTCGGTGTTGCGGCGGCGTCGAGTGCCTATATCGTCCTAATCTCCTCAAGCCAGGGCCTCGCGCACACCAGCGCCTGCCCCATCGGGAGCGACCTGCCCACTCACATGCGCGGCGAGCGCGCCGCCGTCGCCCGGTCGCCGACGTCCTGATCCACTACGCCGTGACCATCTTCATCGTTGACCCCGCCTTCGCCGCCAGGGCAACTGGTCCTTCCTATCGCTCCATGGCCTCGCGGCCGAGGTGCCTGGTGCGTCCTTTTGCCGCCTTCCACACCAGCGGCGTGGACAGGGTGGTGTGTACCGGTTCTAGATGTGGTCGACGCCGACGAGTACCGGGTACATGGTACGGGCTCTCCTCGTCGTGATCTGATCTTGATGCTACTTGCTCGATGTATGATGTTTGTTGCCTGTGTTTACATGGTACAGTGATTGATGCTTTGCTTTTGGCCATGGATGCAATTGGGAACTCATTCAATGAGTTGAGGCTACAGGTATAGATGATGGTGCGGATGGGAAGGGTTGCAAGCTGACGTGCGTGCTAGCTGTCATTGCAGGGACTTTTTATTTTTCTGATAGTTCAGTGTCTTCTAATGATTCTGATAGTGCTATTTGCCACGCATACACCATGTTTCTCTATTGTAATATGATGACCTATTTACATGCGACTCAGAGAGAAACTGCCTTGCATGTACACACTTGCTACAAACTGATGTATTGAACTTTCAAGGATTTTGATTGGTCGCCGAAATAACCTATTCTCCTTTCATATAATATTTCTAACGGAGATAATTATTTCCTTTTTTGTTTTAGGTTTTCAACATCACGAACTTCGTACTTATGGAGTGGAGCTACCAAAATATCTAGGAGGTAAAATCACTATATACATATTGTTTTCCCACGGCTGCATTAGGAGACGCGCATCGGCTCACCGAAGTAAACTTATGTATTCCTGCTTTTCTGTGTGGACTTCTATAGGCTTACTGAAGTACAACTTGTTTATTCTTTCCAGAAATTAACTCCTTGATCTTTGAAATTGTCAATCTCCATATCACATAGAAGGTGCTCAGTGCAATGCAATTGTCCATCTCTATATCACACAGAAGTGAGCCTTTTTGAAGTTGTTTTATGAAATAAGGCTTGTATAAGGTCTGGTCTTTCGGGTATACAATCCTTCCTTAAGAATACTATACTTGCAGGAGAATAACATTTATTATAGGATGCCACTTTGTAAGCTCCCATTCAGAAAAGTATACAATAGCACATTTGAAAGATGAGCATTGGCAGCTCTTCTAAATCTGTGTTTTCCATTAATGAACTACTTAATTTAATCAATAGGCTCACGTCAGTTGCCATGCTAACTGAAAATCTATATGATCTCTTCCACGTAGTATGTCAAATGATGCGACTGTCAACCGAAAGTTCTAAATTGCTGGGGTAATTGGACCTTATTATACCAATGGAACCAATGGCCGCATTATACGATGCGACAATTTCCCACTTTCCAATCCAGTATTTCTTTCAACTATAACTAATTGTCTCCAATACTTCAGTTCAATTCAGAAGTCATGATATGTATTTTCTATTCTGATTTCCAAATAATTACTTAAAAGGAATTCCGATACATGCAACAGAATTCATTCATAATTCAATTGTGAGATGCTATTCGGAGATGATCAGAATAATCCCTGAATTCAATTTCTTTATTAAACAAAACTGTTGGATGTTGGAACTTATCTATATGTATACAAGTGTTTTGAATGAAAATAAGGGTGAAATGCAGGACATCCAAGGAATCGGTTGAATATTGGAGCGAATAATTAGTTGTAGAAATAAATTTCTTCCTATTGTGGCAGCTGCAATTTTTTTTATTGTCCATCAGTTGTAATTACGACTATAAAGAGCTAGGAAAGTTTATTGTCGACCAGCTCTGATTACGGCAATCTACATAATTTTTTCATACAAAATGAGTTATTTTAATTTCCACTGTTGGGTCAGTAAGTTATCTTTTTTATTTCAAATTGTATCGCAGCACAGTCATAGGCCACATGCGGTGTACACGTTGTCAATCACAATGATATTTTGATCAATATCTCTATATCTAAGTTTGTTGTACGTAGCAGTTGTAAGATATAGGAGTTCGTGAAGGAATTTAAAAATTAAAGGAAGCACCTATTGGTTCAAGTCAGAAAACTTCACTTTATTAAATCTAGCATCCAATATGCACTAAGTTTATTTTTCACTTTGTAGTTGATCCAACTATATTCATTATCTATACATCATTATTAGATTTTAGTAAGCCTTCATCCATTTTTCCCATGTCGGATTGCTTTTGCTACATTTACTTTGGCCATACAATGGCAATCGATTCAGTCACAAGTGAGCACAGTGAAAGAGACGCGAAAATCTATCTGAAGCATTTATTTGAATGGCTTGGGAATCCAAAATCTGAATAGTTTAGAGAAACACACCTGTACCCATTAGTGTGTGTTACCGGCAAATGAGAAGCATATAGTAAGGTAAAGAAATAAGTGGACCAAGATAAACAGCAGAGAAGGTAGAACCATGTTGTCTTGTTTGTAGGGTATGAACTATAAGATTTGATTATGAGAAAATAGGACAAGTGAAGGAAAAGAATGAAGTGAAACAAATACAATTAGAGGCACATTTTTTTGTTGTCCCATGGAAAGGCATGGGCATTAAGCTATTACTTCTTGAATATTATCTCGGGATGCCATGGGAATCCTCAAGTTTATCCTTTTGCTAATCCTTATTCCTTCATCCATCGTAAAGTCACCCAAAACAAGAAAACTGCAATCACACAAAACTTAACACAACCTTCGTGAGATTCGTTAGTATAAGAAAGTAAATCACTACTATAAGTACTGTTGCAAATCCATTCATATTTTATTCTTGCATTATATCTACTGTATTCTAACTTTTCTATGAAAAAAAAATCTTCAAATAAAACCATAGAATCATCAAAACAAGCACACAACGCAAAGAAAATAGAATCTGTCAAAAACAGAACGATCAGTAGCAATCTGGAGATTTCAAATACTTCTGTAACTCCAAAAATTCTAAAAACTTAGGACAACATGAGAAATTTGTATATTAATCTTCTTAAAAAACAATCAGTATTTTATCTCATTTCTGTTAAAAATGAAAATTATTTTTCTGAGCGCAAAAGTTTCTGTTTTTCAGCAAGATCAAATCAATTATCACCCCACATAATCTTAAAGGCTCTACTTGGCACAAACACTAATTAAAACACAAAAAAGCATAACAATAGCATAATTGTGCAAACACTCAAGAACAGAAAGAAAAAGACAAAAATAAATTTTATTCATTGGGTTGCCTTCCAACAAGCGCTATTGTTTTATGCCCCTAGCTAGGTATAATGCAAAGAATCTAAGTATTGTCATCTTTGTTTCTAGATCCATATGATGCCCTCATGATTTATTCATATGGTGGCTTAATTCTAGTTCTAGGGAAGTGTTCCATACCCTTCCTTAGTGGAAACTGAAATTTAATATTGCCTTCTTTCATATCAATCATGGCATCAATAGAACGTAAAAACGGTCTATCAAGAATAATTGGACAACACGGATTGCTATCAATATCAAGAACAATAAAAAATCTATGGGCACATTATTACTATTTGCAAGAATAAGAACATCACTAATTCTTCCCATCGGCTTTTTAGTAGTAGAATCCGCCAAGTGCAAATTTAGAGAACACTCTTCAATATAGGTAAGACCAAGCACATCACATAAAGATTTAGAAATTGTAGAAACACTAGCACCCAAGTTACATAAAGCAAAACACTCATAATTTTTAATCTTGACTTTGATAGTAGGTTCCCATTAATCATGCAATTTTCTAGGAATTGAAATCTCTAATTTCAACTTTTCTTCAAAAGCTTTCATCATAGCATCAACAATATGTTTAGTAAAAACTTTATTTTGTTCATAAGCATGGGGTGAATTTATCATGGATTGCAACAAAGAAATACAATCAATCAAAGAGGACCTATCATAATTAAAGTCTTTGTAATCCAAAAGAGTGGGCACATCACTAGTTAAAGTCTTGACCTCTTCAAACCCACATTTATCAATTTTCTCAACAAGATTTTCACCCTCCGAATTATCGAGACGCCTTCTAGCTAAAGTTGACTCTTCCTCAATCCCTTTATCATCAATCTTAATTTTACTAAATAAAGAATCAATAGAAGAAACACCAATCACTTTAAGATCTTTATCACTTTTATCTTCTAACGAGATTGGTTTAGCGGGCATTTGATTTACTAGGGTAGCTTGAGCATCGGTTATTTTGCTAGCAAACTTTCAGCAAAAGCATAGTTAGATTGGAGATTGCAAACTTCTCTACTAATATCATCAAGTTGTTTTGTTATAGCATCTAGCACCATGGAGTGCTCCTTAAGTGCTTCGATAAAATATTTATTGTGCTCAAATTGTGTAGTCATATATTCCTTAGTACTTTCCTCAGTTTCAAGCAAAATATTGGGGTACAGAACATCATAATATTTTCGTTGAGGCATCATGACTACGCAATCAAGAACGCGCAAAAAAAATAGATCCGGCAAGAAAACGACGAACGAAAAAAGGGCGAATAAAACGACAATTTTTTGTGAAGTGAGGGAGAGGAAAACGAGAGGCAAATGGCAAATAATGAAAATTGCGAGGAGATGAGATTTGTGATTAGGAACCTGGTAGATGTTGGTGATGTCTTCCTGACAACAGCGACAGAAATTCCTTTTGATGTTGGCTTGAACTACGTCGGTATTTCCCCAAAGAGAAAGGGATGATGCAACACAACAACGGTAGGTATTTCCCTCAGTGATGAGACCAAGATTATCAAACCAGTAGGAGAACCATGCAACACTACGTGAACAGCACCTGCACACAAATAACAAATACTCGCAACCTGATGTATTAAAGGGGTTGTCAATCCCTTCCGGGTAACGGCGCCAGAAATTGGCAAGTAGACGGGATAAAAATTGTAGTAGATTGATAAATGCAAATAAAATTCAGCGAGATATTTTTTTGGATTAATAGATCTGAAAATAAAAGCAAATAAAAATAGATCGTGAAGGCAAATATAATAAAGAAGAGACTCGGGGGCCGTAGATTTCACTAGTGACTTCTCTCGAGAAAAATAGCAAACGGTGGGTAAATGAATTACTGTTGGGCAATTGATAGAACTTCAAATAATCATGATGATAACTAGGCAATGATCATTATATAAGCATCACGTCCAAGATTTGTAGACCAACTCTTGTCTGCATCTACTACTATTACTCCACACATCAACCGCTATCCAGCATGCATCTAGTGTATTAAGTTCATGGAGAAACGGGATAATGCAATAAGAACGATGACATGATGTAGACAAGATCTATTTATGTAGAAATATACCCATCTTGTTATCCTTAATAGCAACGATACACACGTGTCGGTTCCCCTTTTGTCACTGGGATCAAACACCGTAAGATCGAACCCATCACAAAACAACTCTTCCCATTGCAAGATAAATAGATCAAGTTGGCCAAAAAAACCCAAATATCGGATAAGAAATACGAGGCTATAAGCAATCATGCATATAAGAGATTAAAAGACACAAATAACTTTCATGGATAAAAACATAGATCTGATCATATACTCAAAGTTCATCGGATCCCAACAAACACACCGCAAAAAGAATTACATGATATGGATCTCCAAGAAACCATTATATTGAGAATCAAACGAGAGAGAGGAAAACCCTCTAACTACTAACTACGGACACGAAGGTCTACAAAAGACTACCCGCGCATCATCGGAGAGTCACCAATGGACATGATGAACCCCTCCGTGATTGTGTCTAGATTGGGTCTGGTGTTTCTGGAACTTGTGGCGGCTGGAATTGATTTTCGTCGACTCCCCTAGGGTTTCTAGATTATTGGGGTATTTATAGAGCAAAGAGGCAATGCGGGAGGCCACCGAGGTGGGCACAACCCACCAGGGCACGCCTGGGCCTTCAGGAGTGCCTTGGTGTGTTGTGCTCACCTCGGGCTCCCTCTTTGGTACTTCTTTGGCCCACCGGATGTCTTCTGGTCCCAAAAAAATCCACAAAAACTTTCGCTGTGTTTGGACTCCGTTAGGTATTGATTTCCTGCGATGTAAAAAACATGCATAAAATAGCAACTGGCACTGGGCACTATGTCAAGTGGTTAGTACCAAAAAATGATATAAAATGACTATAAAATGATTGCAAAATTTCGAAGAATGATAATATAATATTATGGAACAATCAAAATTAATAGATACGCTGGAGACGTATCAGTACGCCACACCCCTCTTGATGAACATGACCCCCATTTCGAACGTAGGCGCTCCAACATAAGTCTGTTTCCCCCGTTTTGCGGTATGCCACACCCCTCCCGATCAACAGCACCCCATTTCGACCGTAGGAGCTCGAACACAAGTCCGTTTCCTCCATTTTACGGTAGGCCAGACCCTTCTTGATGAACAGGACCCCGTTTCGACCGTATGGGGTCGAACACAAGGCCGTTTTCCTCCTTTTGCAGTACGCTAGACCCCGTTCCAGCTGGTCCGTCCAAGCCAATTTGTCTCCCATTGAACACGACCCACTCTGACCCAGTCTGTTGCCTCCCAATGAACAGGACGCGTTTCGACCCAGTCACTTGGCCCCCGGTGAACACGGCGTTGTTTCCACTGTTTCGACCTAGCCGGTTAGCTGAAGATGAACAGGACAACGTCGCTGCCGTCCGTTGCCTCTCCATGTACACGAGCCCTGGCCGTCCGTATGCGTGAGTACGCGTTTCATGACCCCGCTCGTATGTACGCACGTGGCCATATTTTTTGGTGTGTGGTTGTATGTACGTGTACACGGTTTAGACGGGATAGCCTGAATTGCTACGTGGGGGGCTCTACTATGACATGTGTCACTACTTACTAGGCCACGGTTCATCATTGTAGAGCGACCGATCGACCAGTATGTACGTACACGTTCGTGGCAAGACAAACAACGGGTGGGTCCCAACTATCAGGGATGATAAGGACGCACTTCCATGCATGCGAAGATATAGCTGTTGGGTCCCAACAGTCAGGGGGAAATCATTTTTTTGCCGGTAATTAGGACGCATTTCCTTGCGTGCGAAGATGTACCTGGTGGGTCCCAGCTGTTAGGGGGGAGAAAACCTTATTTTTCAGGGTAAAAAGGATGCAGCTGCATGCATGCATCCATGGGTGTGGCGCGTCCCCACTATCAGCCTCTCAAGTACCGTCATCTTCCGATGACTCTCGTTTGTTGACCACATTGACCACACCATGCCGAGCGCACTAAGGCCGGTGGATGACAGCGAGGCCCCAGACTAGAACGAACCAGAGATGGGGAAGATGCAGTAGTGGAGTCGCAGATAGAGAGGAGTGAGAAACTTAACTGGTCCGGGTGCGCGACGGCACTGCCGCCCACGGGAGACAGGAGCAAGAACAGAGGTTGAAGAAGCAGCACGCTGTTGGATTAACATCCAACGGTTTCAGCTGCTAGAATCATTTGTTGATTAAGTTGACATATCCCTGCGTATGCCTCAGCTTAGTAGGCCCACAAGTCAGCCATCAAATCTGTTGGGTCCCAGCTGTCATCGAGAGGAATAGTTTTTTCGCATAACAAGGAGACACTTCCTTCCATGCGAAGATACAGCTGGTGGGTTCCAGCTGTCAGGGGGAGGAACCATTTTTTCAGCTTAATAAGGAGGAACTTTCCTTGCGTGCGACCATGGACCTCGTGGGTCCCAGCTGTCAGGCTCTCCACATACAGTCCTCTTCCGATGACTCTCATTTGTTGACCATGCTGCGCCGAGCGCAGCGAGGTGGTGGACGATGGCGAGGCCCCGGACGGGAACGACCCGGAGATGGAAAGATGCGGCAGTGGAGTCGCAGATTGAGAGGAGTATAAGGGTTATAACTGGTTCTGGTGCGGCGTGGGGCTGCAGTCGGTGGAGAATAACAAGAGGTGTGGAGGGGTGGAGGGATAGCCTGGCCAACGGTGGGTTAGCACTTCTAAGGCTGGAGTAGGCGGTCCCGGTGATGCTGGAGGAAGAATACAAGAGATTGAAAGTGCATGTCGGCCGTTGGATATAAATCGAATGGTTGTGGATGTCAGAATCATTTGTTGACTAAGTTGACAATGCCTTACGTAGGCTTCGACTATTGGCCCACATGTTAGCCTGCAAAAATGTGGCATATATTTAACCCATGTTTTCTAGAATTTACAGTCCATTTGCTGGGCTGGGTGAACAAATAATTTCGCATCAATGCGGCCCATTTAATATTTCATAAGAAATCCCAGCCCATTTGCACTTTTTTGTAATACACGGACTAGCTAGGCTTGTTCTATATATAATGTTAGATTAGAAGGAGCAATTAATATCAAAAAAGAAACCAGAGTGACACATTTTATATATATAAAATTAACAAATTAGCGATTTATTGCTCAAAATAAAAATGAATGTGTTATTATTACTTTGGTCCTTAAAATTTTCGCAAGCTTTTGTATGTAATCACCAAGATTTTCCTTGCCAACTTTTGTTAAACATTCACTTTTATAAGTTAATAAGACATATGATGTTTTTATAATGTATATGTAAGTCTTTATTAAATATACGATAATAGTAATAATATAATGAAATTTCTAATTTCTGAATGTTCGGATTTTAGTGTTAGATCCGAACGACCCAGCCAGCATTCGATCCGCATCTGACGGATCTGGTGAATAGAAGTTCGAACGTAATGCATGTTGTTCAATCAGATCGAGCGTTTTTAGGGAAGATCCACGCATTCCCACTTCCTCATGCGGAAATCACGTTGAACCAATGACCTGCCCACTTTTGATTTTTTTGAGCATCAGTACAGACACAAAGCGCTCATATACACGTGCATACACTCACCCTATGAACGCACACACACACACCCTACCCCTATGAGCACCTTCGAAAGACTGAGCCGACATATCATCTTGAGATTTACAAAGTCACCGTAGGCGCTTCGTCGTCGACGGGAACGTCTCCTCCCAGAAAGCGCATTGCCGGAAATCCTGAAATAAATCCAGGAATAATGTGACCAAAATGTATCTGGCTAGGCAAGAAAAAATGGGGCATGAGGGACTCGAACCTGTCACCTCAGGAGAGGTTGTGAAACAGCCTAATGCACTAACCACATTAGCACGCTCCATGTTGTGTTCAATACAAGAAAGCTAAACATTTTGACCCTAGTTTTTACTAGCATTACTAACCACTCAAGCTTACATTTGTCGGGTTTTTCATGAGTTTTTCTCTAGTGCATAGTTATGGTTCCACTTCATCATGTAAGTAGGCATCTTTGCCAACACTCAAATGATGATGATGACGATGTTGGTTATGTGAGACGCTTCTACATGATATGACGTCCAAGAGGTAGGAGACATTAGCGAAGGGGAGGTTGCCAATCATCTCGAAAGGATGGGATTTTACGCACCGCAGAGATGATAGCTTTTACGTACAAACATCATGTTAACATTTGCTCGCGACGAAAGAAGTAGTTGAAACATACCACCCAATAACTTACGTGTGAATATCTTGTTAATTTAAGCACCATACACCTGATAAATTATGTGCAAACATCACGGTAACTTTTGACCTAGAGAAAAAAGTTGATAAAATATAGCCCAAATAACTTTTGTGTGAATAGCATGATAATTTATGCACCGCGGATCTAATAACTTACGTGCAATCACCCCGGTAACTTTAATGCAGAGATATATTTTTGATAAAATATACCCCCGGTAACTTTTATGCGAATAACATGGTAATTTAGGCACCACATACCTGATAACTTGCGTGCCAACACCACAATAACCTTTTTTGATGAGAAAAAAGCTGATGAAATATAACACTCCCCCCCAATAATTTATGTGTGATTAACATGGTAATTTACACTGCATACTTGATAATTTATGTACCCCCGGCCGGGTCTGGTAACTTTGACGGGGCAGCTAGGGGAGTTTGTTGAAACATACAATGATAACTTATGTATAATTAGCATGGTAATTTACACACTACATACCTAATAACTTACGTACCGCTGACACAATAACTTCAACCCGGGGAAAAAATGTTGTGACATACCCCGGTAACTTGTACGTATACTTCATGGTGATTTATGCACCGCATATCTTATAACTCATGTACAAATATCATGAAAAACTTTTGACCTAGGGGAAAAGTTGTCAAAAATACTTGCATTAATTTCTGTGTAAATAGCACAGTAATTTACGCATCACATACATGATAATTTACAAAATAAACACTGTACCAACTCTTACCTAGGGGTGGGAGCGAGAAAGTTGTTGAAATATACCCCGACAACTTCTGTGAAATTATGATTGCGTAGGGGGGAGGGGGGTAAGTTGTTGACATATCCCAATAACTTGTGTGTAAATTTTATGGTGATTCTACGCACCGCAACACTGATAACTTGCGTACAAACATCATGGAATCTTTGACCGGGGGAGAAAAAAAATGCCGAAACATCCTGTGGTAAGTTCTGTCTAATTTCATGGTAATTTATGCATCGCAGACCTGATAACTTATATAATGAACACCGTGGTAACTTTTTACCCTGGAAAAAAGTCATTGAAACAAACTCAGTAAATTTTGTGTAAATATCATGGTATTTTATGCACTGAAGACATGATAACTTATGTACAACCCCGTAGAAACTTGGACCCAAGAGAAAAAAAGTTATTGGAACATACAGTCAGTAACTTTTGTGTAAATAGCATGGTATTTTACACACTATGGACCTGTTAACTTACATACAAAACTTTCCAGAAAAAAACTTACGTACAAAACATCATGATAACTCATTCAAACTCGAAGCAAAAAAGTACGACACACAAACACGTGGGCACACTCCTTAAGGCCATATCTTCATCGATGCACTGAAAAAAACCCAAGGAAGATACCTTTCTATGTACTAGGACAACAGTAAAAAAACAGTTTAAAAGGATTGTTTTCCATGCACTGAAGAGCAATGTGGGCATGGTGTACTGGTAATTCGGCTAAGTATCTAGTCGCTTTTCCACTTGACCCAGGTTCGAATCACATGTAGGCTCTTTTTTCTAAACTCGCGTTTTTTGTTATCCAAAATCGGATTGAGGATCGAACGGGAAAAGCGGATCGAGGGGAATCGTTCGAATCTAATGCTAAATATAGAATGTTTGGAAGTTAGTCCAGTCCATAATATAAATATATATAATGTGGTTAGAAGGGAAAACATAAATTGGATATAACATTATTATTATATATAGATAAACAGAGCAGAGATCTGCGTTTTATTAAAAAAATACATTGGGTTACCGATCTTTAAGAAAAAGTAAAACCTAAGCTGGGAGGCCCATAGGCTGGTACGTACATGATGGACCTCAAAAAATAAGTTGAAACCACTGTCTCGGTATGTCGTGGGCTACGCCTGTTAAAAACCAAAACCTAGGCCTAGCTGATACTTGTTCGGCCTCTGGAATAAAAGATACCAGCTAGATCCCCGATACCCCTTTCCCGCAACAACAACAAAAAAAGGTCCCCGATACCCCTGAATAAAAAGCTCCCCGATAACAGTCATTGCTACCTCTTGAGCTTGCATTGGTTTTTTCCTTGAATAGGAAAGGGTGATGCAGCAAAGTAGAGTAAGTATTTCCTTCAATTTTGATAACCAAGGTATCAATCCAGTAGGAGACAACGCGCAAGCCACCAAATACATGCACAAACAAACACCAACTTGCACCCAACACGATAAAGGGGTTGTCAATCCCTTCACGGTTATTTGCAAAGTGAGATCTGATAGAGATGGATAAACGGCAAAGTAATGTTTTTGGTATTTTTGGGTTTATGAAACGGAAAGTAAAAAATTACAAAGAAAGTAAATAGGAAATTAAAATTATAGATCGGAAACTTATATGATGGAAAATAGTCCCAGGGGCCATAGTTTTCACTAGAGGCTTCTCTCAAGATAGAAATTATTACGTTGGGTGAACAAATTACTGCCGAGCAATTTATAGAAAAGCGCAAAGTTATGACGATATCTAAGGAAATGATCATGAATATAGGCATCACATCCATGTCAAGTAGACCAAAACGATTCTGCATCTACTACTATTACTCCACACATCGACCGACTCATGCCTGCATCTAGAGTGTTAAGTTCATAAGAACATAGTAACGCATTAAGTAAGTTGACATGATGTAGTGGAATTAACTCAAGCAATATGATGAAAACCCCATCTTGTTATCCTCGATGGCAACATTAAAATACGTGCCTTGCTGCCACAACTGTCACTGGGAAAGGACATCACAAGATTGAACCCAAAGCTAAGCACTTCTCCCATTGCAAGAAAAAACAGTCTAGTTGGCCAAACTAAATCGATAGTTTGAACAGACTTGCAAAGATATAAAATCATGCATATAAGAATTCAGAGAAGATTCAAATAATATTCATAGATAAGCTGAATATAAATCCACAATACATGGGATCTCGGCAAACACACCGCCAAAGAATATTAAATCGAATAGATCTCCAAGAACCTCAAGGAGAACTTTGTATTGAGAATCAAAGAGAGAGAGAAGAAGCCATCTAGCTACTTGCTATGGACCCATAGGTCTGTAGTAAACTACTCATGCTTCATCGGAGAGGCAATGGTGTTGATGTAGAAGCCCTCCATGATCGAATCCCCCTCCGGCAGGATGCCGGAAAAGGCCCCTAGATGGGAACTCACGGGTACAGAAGGTTGCGGCAGTGGAAAAGCGGTTTTGTGGCTCCCGTGGAAGTTTTTGGGGTATATGAGTATATATAGGAGGAAGATCTAGATGAGAAGGTCACCGAGGGGCCCACAAGGTTGGGGGGCACGCCCCACCCCCTGGGCGCGCCCTCCACCCTTGTGGCCGCCTCGTGGCTCTTCTGCTCCAAGAAAAATCATCGCGAAAGTTTTATTCCGTTTGGACTCCGTTTGGTATTCCTTTTCTGCGAAACTCTAAAATAAGGAAAAAACAGAAACTAGCACTGGGCTCTAGGTTAATAGGTTAGTCCCCAAAATCATATAAAATAGCATATTAATGCATATAAAACATCCAAAATAGATAATATAATAGCATGGAACAATAAAAAATTATGGATACGTTGGAGACGTATGAAGCATCCCCAAGCATAATTCCTGCTTGTCCTCGAGTAGGTAAATGATAAAAATAGAATTTTTGATGTGGAATGCTACCTAACATATTTATCCATGTAACTCTCTTTATTGTGGCATGAATGTTCAGATCCGTAAGATTCAAAACAAAAGTTTAATATTGACATAAAAACAATAATACTTCAAGCATACTAACAAAATAATTATGTCTTCTCAAAATAACATGGCCAAAGAAAGCTTATCCCTACAAAATCATATAGTCTGGCTATGCTCCATCTTCATCACACAAAATATTCAAATCATGCACAACCCCGATGACAAGCCAAGCAATTGTTTCATACTTTTGACGTTCTCAAACGTTTTCAAATTTCACGCAATACATGAGCGTGAGCCATGGAGATAGCACTATAGGTGGAATAGACGGTGGTTGTGGAGAAGACAAAAAGAAGGAGATAGTCTCACATCAACTAGGCATATCAACGGGCTATGGAGATGCCCACCAATTGTTATCAATGTGAGTGAGTAGGGAATGCCATGCAACGGATGCACTAGAGCTATAAGTTTAGGAAAGCTCAAAAAGAAAACTAAGTGGGTGTGCATCCAACTTGCTTGCTCACGAAGACCTAGGGCAATTTGAGGAAGCCCATCATTGGAATATACAAGCCAAGTTCTATAATGAAAATTCCCACTAGTATATGAAAGTGATATGATAGGAGACTCGCTATCATGAAGATCATGGTGCTACTTTGAAGCACAAGTGTGGTAAAAGGATAGTAACATTGTCCCTTCTCTCTTTTCTCTCTCTTTTTTTTGTTGGGCCTTCTCTCATTTTTGGCCTCTTTTATTTTTTATTTTTCGTTCGGAGTCACATCCCGACTTGTGGGGGAATCATAGTCTCCATCATCCTTTCCTCACATGGGACAATGCTCTAATAATGAAGATCATCCCACTTTTATTTACTTACAACTCAAAAATTACAACTCGATCCTTATAACAAAATATGGCTCTATATGAATGCCTCCGGCGGTGTACCGGGATGTGTAATTAATCAAGAGTGACATGTATAAAAATGATGAACGGTGGCTTTGCCACAAATATGATGTCAACTACATGATCATGCAAAGCAATATGACAATGATGGAGCGTGTCATAATAAACAGAACGGTGGAAAGTTGCATGGCAATATATCTCGGAATGACTGTGGAAATGCCATAATAGGTAGGTATGGTGGCTGTTTTGAGGAAGGATACATGGTGGGTTTATGGTACCGGCGAAAGTTGCACGGTAGTAGAGAGGCCAGCAATGGCGGAAAGGTGAGAGTGCGTATAATCCATGGACTCAACATTAGTCATAAAGAACTCACATACTTATTGCAAAAATCTACCAGTCATCGAAATAGAAGTACTACGCGCATGCTCCTAGGGGGATAGATTGGTTGGAAAAGACCATCACTCGTCCCCGACCGCCACTCATAAGGAAAACAATCAATAAATAAATCAATCTCCGACTTCATCACATAACAGTTCACCATACGTGCATGCTACGGGACTCACAAACCTTAACACAAGTATTTCTCAAATTCACAACTACTTACTAGCATGACTCTAATATCACCATCTTCATATCTCAAAACAATCATTAGGAATCAAACTTCTCATAGTATTCAATGCACTTTATATGAAAGTTTTTATTGTATCCCTCTTGGATGCCTATCATATTAGGACTAATTTTACAACCAAAGCAAATTACTGATACGTCCATTTTGCATCATGCTTTTATATCGATATTTATTGCATTATGGGCTGTTATTACACATTATGTCACAATACTTATGCCTATTCTCTCTTATTTTACAAGGTTTACATAAAGAGGGAGAATGCCGGCAGCTGGGATTCTGGGCTGGAAAAGGAGCAAATATTAGAGGCCTATTTTGCACAGCTCCAAAAGTCTTGAAACTTCACGGAAGTCATTTTCAGAATATATAAAAAATACTGAGCGCAAGAAGTTCTGGAGGGGGGCCACACCCTGCCCACGAGGGTGGGGGCACGCCCTACCCCCCTAGGCGCGCCCCCTGCCTTGTGGGCCCCCTGGTGGCCCTCCGATGCCCATCTTCTGTTATATGGAGTCTTTTGATGAGGAAAAAACCATAAGCCAGCTTTCGGGATGAGACTCCACCGCCACGAGGTGGAACCTTGGCGGAATCAATCTAGGGCTCCGGCGAATCTGTTCTGTCGAGGAAACTTCCCTCCGGGAGGGGGAAATCATCGCCATCGTCATCACCAACGATCCTCTCATCGGAGGGGGTGAATCTCCATCAACATCTTCACCAGCACCATCTCCTCTCAAACCCTAGTTCATCTCTTGTATCCAATTCTTGTCTCTAAGTCCGGGATTGGTACCTGTAGGTTGCTAGTACTGTTGATTACTCCTTGTAGTTGATGCTAGTTGGTTTATTTGGTGGGAGATCATATGTTCAAATCCTATATGCATATTAATACTCCTCTAATTACGAACATGAATATGCTTTGTGAGTAGTTACGTTTGTTCCTGAGGACATGAGAGAAGTCTTGCTATTAGTAGTCATGTGAATTTGGTATCCGTTCGATATTTTGATGAGATGTATGTTGTCTCTCCTCTAGTGGTGTTATGTGAACGTCGACTACATGACACTTCACCATTATTTGGGCCTAGAGGAGGGCATTGGGAAGTAATAAGTAGATGATGGGTTGCTAGAGTGACAGAAGCTTAAACCCTAGTTTATGCGTTGCTTTGTAAGGGGCTGATTTGGATCTATATGTTTCATGCTATGGTTAGGTTTATCTTAATACTTTTGTTGTAGTTGCGGATGCTTGCAATAGAGGTTAATCATAAGTGGGATGCTTGTCCAAGTAAGGGCAGTACCCAAGCACCGGTCCACCCACATACCAAATTATCAAAGTACCGAATACGAATCATATGAACGTGATGAAAACTAGCTTGACAATAATTCCCATGTGTCCTCGGGAGCGCTTTTCTCTATATAAGAATTTGTCTAGGCTTGTCCTGTGCTACAAAAAGGATTGGGATACCATGCTGCACTTTATTTACTTTTGTTACTTGTTGCTCGTTACAAATTATCTTATCACAAAACTATCTGTCACCTATAATCTCAGTGCTTGCAGAGAATACCTTGTTGAAAACCGCTTATCATTTCCTTCTGCTCCTCGTTGGGTTCGGCACTCTTACTTATCGAAAGGACTACGATAGACCCCCTGTACTTATGGGTCATCAAGACTCTTTTCTGGCGCCGTTGCCAGGGAGTGAAGCGCCTTTGGTAGGTGGAATTTGGTAAGGAAAAATATATATAGTGTGCTGAAATTTACTGTCACTTGTTACTATGGAAAGTAATCCTCTGAGGGGCTTGTTTGGGGTATCTTCACCTGGACCAGTAGAGCAAAGAGTTTCTCCTCAACCTATTGAACCTACTGAAAATGAAAATGTTTACTTTGAGATTCCTTCAGGTATGATAGAAAAACTGCTAGCTAATCCTTTTGCAGGAGACGGAACAATGCATCCTGATGAGCACCTAATATATGTGGGTGAAGTTTGTGGATTATTTAAGCTTGCAGGTGTGCCCGATGATGTTATTAAGAAGAAGGTCTTCCCTTTATCTTTGAAGGGAGATGCATTGACATGGTATAGGCTATGTGATGATATGGGATCATGGAACTACAAACGATTGAAATTGGAATTTCATCAGAAGTTTTATCCTATGCATCTTGTTCATCGCAATCGCAATTATATATATAATTTTTGGCCTCGCGAAGGAGAAAGCATCACTCAAGCTTGGGGGAGGCTTAAATCCATGTTATATTCATGCCCAATCATGAGCTTCCAAGATAAATAATTATTCAAAAGTTATATGCTCGACTTTCTGATAACAATCACACCATGCTCGATACTTCTTGTGCTGGCTCTTTTATGATGAAGACTATTGAATTCAAATGGGATTTATTGGAAAGAATTAAATGCAACTCTGAAGATTGGGACCTCGACGAAGGTAAGAAGTCAGGTATGACACCTAAGTTTGATTGTGTTAAATCTTTTATGGATACCGATGTTTTCCGTAAACTTAGCACTAAATATGGACTTGACTCTGAAATAGTAGCTTCTTTCTGTGAATCTTTTTCTACTCATGTTGATCTCCCTAGGGAGAAGTGGTTTAAATATCATCCTCCCGTAGAAGTAAAAGTAGCTACACCTATTAAAGTTGAAGAAAAGACTGCCACTTATAATGATCCTATTGTTCCTACTGCTTATGTTGAGAAACCACCTTTTCCTGTTAGGATAACAGATCATGCTAAAGCTTCACCTGTGGTTCGTAAAAGCAATATTAGAACCTATAAACCTCCTGAGCAAATTAAAGTTGAACCTAATATTGCTATTGTTAAAGATCTCTTGTCTGATAATATTGATGGGCATGTTATTCATTTCTGTGATGAGACTGCTAGAATTGCTAAACCTTGTGCTAAAGATAAACATAGACCCGTGGTAAGCATGCCTGTTATTTTTGTTAAAATAGGAGATCATTGTTATCATGGCTTATGTGATATGGGTGCCAGTGCTAGTGCTATACCTCATGACTTATACAAATAAATTATGCATGATATTGCACCTACTGAGATAGAAGATATTGATGTTACCATTAAGCTTGCCAATAGAGATACCATATAACCCATTGGAATTGTTAGAGATGTTGAAGTCTTGTGTGGTAAAACTAAATATCCTGCTGATTTTCTTGTTCTTGGTTCTCCACAAGATAGCTTTTGTCACATTATATTTGGTAGACCCTTCTTGAACATAGTTAATGCTAAGATAGATTGCGAAAAGGATGTTGTTACTATTGGTTTAGGTCATATGTCTCATGAATTTAATTTCTCTAAATTTCGTAGACAACACCGTGAAGAGGAATCGCCTAGTAAAGATGAAATTATTGGTCTTACTTCTATTGCCGTGCCTCCTAGTGATCCTTTAGAACAGTATTTGCTAGACCATTAAAATGATATGTTTATGAATGAAAGAAGGGAAATAGATGAAGTATTCTTTAAACAGGAACCCATCCTGAAACACAATTTGCCTGTCGAAATCCTAGGGATCCTCCTCCACCCAAGGGTGATCCCGTGTTTGAGCTCAAACCGTTACCTGATACTCTTAAATATGCTTATCTTGATGAGAAAAAGATATGTCCTGTTATTATTAATGCTAACCTTTCAAAGCATGAAGAAGAGAGATTATTGAAAACTCTGAAGAAGCACTGTGCTGCTATTGGATATACTCTCGATGGTCTTAAGGGCATTAGTCCCACACTATGTCAACACAAAATAAATTTGGATCAAGATGCCAAACCAGTTTGTGATCACCAACGACGGCTGAATCCTAAGATGAAATAAGTGGTAAGAAAGGAAATACTAAAGCTCCTTGAGGCAGGTATGATTTATTCTGTTGCTGATAGTCAATGGGTAAGTCCTGTCCATTGTGTCCCTAAAAAGGGACGTATTACTATCGTTCCTAATGATAAAGATGAATTGATCCTGTATTACAGGTTATAGGATGGTAATTGATTTCCACAAATTAAATAAGGCTACTAAAAAGGATCATTACCCCTTACCTTTTATTGATCAAATGCTAGAAAGACTATCCAAACATATACATATTTGCTTTCTAGATGGCTATTCTGGTTTCTCTCAAATACCCGTGTCAGCTGATGATCAATCTAAGACCAGTTTTACTTGCCCGTTCGGTTCTTTTGCTTATAGATGTATGCCTTTTGGTTTATGTAATGCACCTGCTACCTTCCAAAGATGCATGATGACTATATTCTCTGACTTCTGTGAAAAGATTTGTGAGGTTTTCATGGACGATTTCTCCGTCTATGGATCCTCTTTTGATGATTGCTTAAGCAACCTTGATCGAGTTTTTGCAGAGATGTGAAGAAACTAACCTTGTCTTGAATTGGGAGAAGTGCCACTTTATGGTTAATGAAGGTATTGTCTTGGGGAAGTTTCTGAAAGAGGTATTGAAGTTGATAAAGCTAAAGTTGATGCTATTGAAAAGATGCCGTGTCCCAAGGATATCAAAGGTATAAGAAGTTTCCTTGGTCATGCCGGTTTTTATAGGAGGTTCATTAAGGACTTCTCTAAAATTTCTCGGCCTCTAACTAATTTATTACAAAAAGATATACCATTTGTTTTTCATGATGATTGCGTAGAAGCATTTGAAATACTTAAGAAAGCATTGATCTCTGCACCTATTGTTCAGCCACCTGATTGGAATTTACGCTTTGAAATTATGTGTGATGCTAGTGATTATGTTGTAGGTGTTGTTCTAGGGCAAAGAGTTGATAAGAAATTAAATGTTATTCAATATGCTAGGAAAACTCTAGACAATGCTCAGAGAAATTATGCTACTACTGAAAAAGAATTTTTGGCAGTTGTATTCGCTTGTGATAAGTTCAGAACTTATATTGTTGATTCTAAAGTAACTATTCACACGGATCATGCTGCTATTAAATATCTTATGGAAAAGAAAGATGCTAAACCTAGACTTATTAGATGGGTTCTCTTGCGACAAGAATTCGATTTGCATATTATTGATAGAAAAGGAGCTGAGAACCCCGTTGTAGACAACTTGTCTAGGCTAGAGAATGTTCTTGATGACCCACTACCTATTGATGATAGCTTTCCTGATGAAAAATGAAATGTCATAAATGGTTCTCGTACTGCACCATGGTATGCTGATTATGCTAATTATATTGTTGCTAAATTTATACCACCTAGTTTCACATACCAGCAAAAGGAAAAAAAATTCTATGATTTGAGACATTACTTTTGGGATGACCCACATCTTTATAAAGAAGGAGTAGATGGTGTTATTAGACGTTGTGTACCTGAGCATGAACAGGAACAGATCCTATGCAAGTGTCACTCCGAAGCTTATGGAGGACACCACGCTGGAGATAGAACTACACATAAGGTATTGCAATCCGGTTTTTATTGGCCTACTCTCTTCAAGGATGCCCGTAAGTTTGTTGTATCTTGTGATGAATGTCAAAGAATTGGTAATATTAGTAGACGTCAAGAAATGCCTATGAATTATTCACTTGTTATTGAACCATTTGATGTTTGGGGCTTTGATTATATGGGACCTTTTCCTGCCTCTAATGGATATACACATATTTTAG
This sequence comes from Triticum aestivum, assembly GCF_018294505.1. Lineage (NCBI taxonomy): Eukaryota > Viridiplantae > Streptophyta > Magnoliopsida > Poales > Poaceae > Triticum > Triticum aestivum. The sequence continues at coordinate 228,026,977 of NC_057809.1, read as the reverse complement.
TTGCTGTTGATTACGTTACTAAGTGGGTAGAAGCTATTCCAACTAGTAGTGCTGATCATAACACCTCTATTAAGATGCTTAAAGAAGTTATTTTTCCAAGGTTTGGAGTCCCTAGATATTTAATGACTGATGGTGGTTCACATTTTATTCATGGTGCTTTCCGTAAAATGCTTGCTAAATATGATGTTAATCATAGAATTGCATCTCCTTATCACCCACAGTCTAGTGGTCAAGTAGAATTGAGCAATAGAGAACTCAAATTAATTTTGCAAAAGACTGTTAATAGATCTAGAAAGAATTGGCCCAAGAAACTTGATGATGCATTATGGGCCTATAGAACTGCATATAAAAATCCTATGGGTATGTCTCCGTATAAAATGGTTTATGGAAAAGCATGTCACTTACCTCTCGAACTAGAACATAAGGCTTATTGGGATATTAAAGAGCTCAATTATGATTTCAAACTTGCCAGTGAGAAGAGGTTATTTGACATTAGCTTACTTGATGAATGGAGAACCCAAGCCTATGAGAATGCCAAATTATTTAAAGAAAAAGTTAAAAGATGGCATGACAAAAGAATACAAAAGCGTGAGTTTAATGTAGGTGATTATGTATTGCTATACAACTCTCGTTTAAGATTTTTTGCAGGAAAACTTCTCTCTAAATGGGAAGGTCCTTACGTTATCGAGGAGGTCTATCGTTCCGGTGCCATAAAAATCGACAACTTCGAAGGCACAAATCCGAAGGTGGTGAACGGTAAAAGAATTAAACATTATATCTCAGGTAATCCTATAAATGTTGAAACCAATGTTATTGAAACCGTAACCCCAGAGGAATACATAAGGGACACTTTCTGGAACGTTTCAGACTCCGAAAAGGAATAGGCATGTGGTACGGTAAGTAAACCGACTCCGAAACAGTTCTAATGGCAATTTTCTTCCGTTTTGGAATATTTAGAAACATAGAAAAACAAGAAGCAGCTCGGGAAGGACACGAAGGCTCCACGAGGGTGGAGGGCGCGCCCTACCCCCTGGGCGCGCCCCCTACCTCGTGGGCACCTTGTGTGCTCTCCGGACTCCGTTTTCTTGCACGTCACGTATTTTGGTCGGTAAAAATTCATTATATAATCTCCCGAAGGTTTTAACTCCCGTATCATGCAAATATCCTCTGTCTTTGTTTCGAGCTATTTTTCTGACAGATCCAGGTCGTCATGTCGTCTTCAAGTGCCCCCAAGGACCAGTTCTTCGAGAAGGTCATCAACCCCTACCTCGCGGAAGTGCTGCAACACCATCAAACCATTGAGATGCGTGAGGGGTTGTTGCACATCCATGATGTTGAGGGACCAAGGAAGACCGGAAGCACGGAGGCAAGGCTCGAGGCATTGGAGCAACAAGTTTTCAAGTGTCAGGAGATGGTGGAGCGTGGACTCGATTCCAATCACATTATGATCATGGAGTTCACCAACAACCACAAGCTGGATGTCAAGGACATTGGGGAGGCCATCTTCATGCTTCATGAGAAAATCGAGCACCTCCAAGCCCAGATCTATGACCTGCAAAATCAAAACTGTGAGTATGAATATAGATTCAATAGGATGAGTTTGGCTACAGATTTGAGGTTTCAGGAGACTTGATCATCCTTCTATGATCGTGAGCCAATGCCTTGGAAGAGGGACGACAAGCCTACGCCATCAACAAAACCATCAACTCCTTCACTGGCAAAAGAGATATAATCAGATGGGTATGGGCACTCCCCTTGGCAACTGCCAAGCTTGGGGGAGTGCCCCGGTATCATATCACCATCACTTCTATCTTTACCGTTTTTCTTAGTTCGATCCTTTTGGTAATATCTTGATCTAGTAGAATAAAGTTTTAGTATGATCCAGTTGTGAGTTTTGCTTTATGATCCTTCTATGTAATCGAGTCCTTGAGCTATATATAATAAAGATTAGTGTTGAGTCCAGGGCTTGATTATCTTGCTATGATCTTGAGGGAATAAAATAAAAAAGAAAGAATAAAAAGGAAATAAAAGAGATCATATGGATCTTATGGAGAGTAATGAGCTCACATATAAAAAGTATGATGAATAAAAGTGGTTGAGAGTTGACAAACATAGTTTTGGTCATTGTTGCAATTAATAGGAAGTAATAAAGAAAGAGAGGTCTTCACATATAAATATACTATCTTGGACATCTTTTATGATTGTGAGCACTCATTAAAATATGACATGCTAAAGAGTTGACGTTGGACAAGGAAGACAACGTAATGGGTTATGTTTTCTTACATCTGAGATAAATTATATTGTCATGGATCATCCAACATGATTGAGCTTGCCTTTCCCCCTCATGCTAGCCAAATTCTTTGCACCAAGTAGAGATACTACTTGTGCTTCCAAACACCCTTAAACCAGTTTTGCCATGAGAGTCCACCATACCTACCTATGGTGCAAGCAATAAAAAATGCTCTCTAAATATGTATGACTTATTAGTGTGGGAGAAAATAAGCTTTATACGATCGTGTGATATGGAAGAAATAAAAGCGATGGACTGCATAATAAAGGTCCATATCACAAGTGGCAATATAAAGTGACATTCTTTCGCATTAAGATTTTGTGCACCCAACCATAAAAGCGCATGACAACCTCTACTTCCCCCTGCGAAGGGCCTATCTTTTACTTTTATCTCCTACCTTACATAAGAGTCTTGGTGTTCCTCACACTTCCTTTTTTACATTTTATCTTTCGGCAAGCACAACATGTTGGAAAGATCCTGGTATATATGGCTAATTGGATGTGAGTTTTCATGAACTATTATTGTTGACATTACCCTTGAGGTAAAACGTTTGGAGGCAAAACTATAAGCCCCTCTCTTTCTCTGTGTCCGATTAAAACTCCATACCCATAAGTATTGCGTGAGTGTTAGCAATTGTGAAATACTATATGATAGTTGAGTATATGGACTTGCTGAAAAGCTCTTATATTGACTCTTTCCTATGTTATGATAAATTGCAATTGCTCCAATGACTGAGATTATAGTTTGTTAGTTTTCAATGAAGTTTATGATTCATACTTGAAATTGTGATTGAATTGTTACTCTAGCATAAGAGATCATATGACAAGAATTATATAAGTTGTTGTTCTAAGAATGATCATGATGCCCTCATGTCCATATTTTATTTTTATCGACACCTCTATCTTTAAACATGTGGACATATTTTTCGATTTCGGCTTTCGCTTGAGGACAAGCGAGTTCTAAGCTTGGGGGAGTTGATACATCTATTTTGCATCATGCTTTTATATCGATATTTATTGCATTATGGGCTGTTATTACACATTATGTCACAACACTTATGCCTATTCTCTCTTATTTTACAAGGTTTACATAAAGAGGGAGAATGCCGACAGCTGGGATTCTGGGCTGGAAAAGGAGCAAATATTAAAGACCTATTCTGCACAACTTCAAAAGTCTTGAAACTTCACGGAAGTCATTTTCAGAATATATAAAAAATACTGAGCGCAAGAAGTTCCGGAGGGGGCCACACCCTGCCCACGAGGGTGGGGGTGCGCCCTACCCCCCTGGGCGCGCCCCCTACCTCGTGGGCCCCCTGGTGGCCCTCCAATGCCCATCTTCTGCTACATGGAGTCTTTCGATGTGGAAAAAATCATAAGCCAGCTTTCGGGACGAGACTCCGCCTCCACGAGGCGGAACCTTGGTGGAATTAATCTAGGGCTCCGACGGAGCTGTTCTGCCGGGGAAACTTCCCTCTGGGAGGGGGAAATCATTGCCATCGTCATCACCAATGATCCTCTCATCGGGAGGGGGTCAATCTCCATCAACATCTTCTCCAGCACCATCTCCTCTCAAACCCTAGTTCATCTCTTGTATCCAATTCTTGTCTCTAAGTCTGGGATTGGTACCTGTAGGTTGCTAGTAGTGTTGATTACTCCTTGTAGTTAATGCTAGTTGGTTTATTTGGTGGAAGATCATATGTTCATATCCTATATGCATATTAATACTCCTCTGATTATGAACATGAATATGCTTTGTGAGTAGTTACGTTTGTTCCTGAGGACATGGGAGAAGTCTTGCTATTAGTAGTCATGTGAATTTGGTATTCGTTTGATATTTTGATGAGATGTATGTTGTCTCTCCTCTAGTGGTGTTATGTGAACGTCGACTATATGAAACTTCACCGTTATTTGGGCCTAGAGGAAGGCATTGGGAAGTAATAAGTAGATGATGGGTTGCTAGAGTGACAGAAGCTTAAACCCTAGTTTATGCGTTACTTCGTAAGGGGCTGATTTGGATCCATATGTTTCATGCTATGGTTAGGTTTACCTTAATACTTTTGTTGTAGTTGCAGATGCTTGCAATAGAAGTTAATCATAAGTGGGATGCTTGTCCAAGTAAGGGTAGTACCCAAGCACCGGTCCACCCACATACCAAATTATCAAAGCACCGAAAACGAATCATATGAACGTGATGAAAACTAGCTTGACAATAATTCCCATGTGTCCTCGGGAGCGCTTTTCTCTATATAAGAATTTGTCTAGGCTTGTCCTTTGCTATAAAAAGGATTGGGCCACCTTGTTGCACTTTATTTACTTTTGTTACTTGTTGCTCGTTACAAATTATCTTATCACAAAACTATCTGTCACCTATAATTTCAGTGCTTGCAGAGAATACCTTGCTGAAAACCGCTTATCATTTCCTTATGCTCCTCGTTGGGTTCGACACTTTTACTTATCGAAAGGACTATGATAGATCCCCTATACTTGTGGGTCATCAATTACCATGCTGTTTAGAGACTCTCAAAATTATATAAGTGAATTACGAGATTTCATCAATTTCTATAAGATAAAATCACTGCCGTGCTCTCAAAATATATAAGTGAAGCACTAGAGCAAATTTGCCTAGCTCAAAAGATATAAGTGAAGCACATAGGGTATTCTAATAAATCATGATTCATATGTGTCACTCCCAAAAGGTTTGTACACCAAGGATGATTGTGGCAATTAAAAATCAAATACTCAAATCATACAAGACGCTCCAAGCAAAACACATATCATGTGGTGAATAAAATATAGCCTCAAGTAAAGTTACCGATATACGAGGACGAAATAGGGGATACCTTCTGGGGCATCCCCAAGCTTAGGATCTTTGGCCTCCTTGAATATTACCTTGGGGTGTCTTGGGCATCCCCAAGCTTAGGCTCTTGCCACTCCTTATTCCATAGTCCTTCAAATCCTTACCCAAAACTTGAAAACTTCACAACACAAAACTTCAACAGAAAATCTCATAAGCTCCGTTAGTATAAGAAAAAATAAATCTCCACTTTTTTTTACTGTTGTGAAGTCATTATTTATTTATATTGGTGTAATATCTAATGTATTCCAACTTTTCTATGGTTCATACCGCCTGGTACTAACCATAGATGCATCAAAATAAGCAAACAACACGCGCAAAACAGAATCTGTCAAAAACAGAACAGTCTATAGCAATCTGAATATTTCCAATACTTTTGTAACTCTAAAAATCCTGAGAAAATAGGAAGTCCTAGGAATTTTTTATTAATCTTCTGCCAAAAGAATCAGTTTTTTATCACGTTCCTGTTAAGAATTATAATTGTTTTTGTTAGCACAAAAGTTTTTGTTTTTTAGCAAGATCAAATCAACTATCACCATAGGATATCCCGTAGATCTTACTTGGCACAAACACTAACTAAAACACAAAACCAAATCTAACCAGAGGCTAGATGAAATATTTAATGCAAAACAGCAAGGAAAATATTGGGTTGTCTCCCAACAAGCGCTTTTCTTTAAAGCTTTTTTAGCTAGGCATTGAGATTTCAATGATGCTCACATGAAAGACAAGAATTGAAGCACAAAGAGAGCATCATAAAATATGTGACAAACACACTTAAGTCTAACATACTTCCTATGCATAGGTATTTTATAAGCAAACAAATTATCAAGGCAAGAAAAAACTAGCATATGCAAGGAAGAAGAAAAAGATGATAGCAATCTCAACATGAAGAGAGGTGATTTAGTAACATGAAAATTTCTACAACCATATTTTTCTCTCTCATAATAATTACATGTAGGATCATAAGCAAATTCAACAAAATAGTTATCACATAACATCTTCTCAACACGATCCACATGCATGCGAAATTGACACTCTTCCAAAATAGTGGGATTAACATTAACTAAAGTCATGACCTCTCCAAACCCACTTTTATCAAAAATTTCATAAGATTGAACATTCTCCAAATATGTGGGATCTAAAGTTGACACTCTTCCAAAACCACTTTCAATATTGTTGCAAAAATTATTATCAATCTCATATTCATCATGGGGCTTTAATAAATTTTCAAGATCATAAGAAGAATCACCCCAATCATGATCATTGCAACAAATAGTGGACATAGCAAAACTAGCATCCCCAAGCTTAGGGTTCTGCATATCATTAACAAAATTAACATTAATGAATTATATAAGAACATCATTGCAATTATGCTTTTCATTCATGGCACTATCGTGAATCACTTCATAAATTTCATCACAATTTTCAGATTCACGAATTTAAAGCAAAACTTCATAAAGATAATCTAGTGGACTCAACTCACTAGGAATTGGTTCATCTTAATTGGATATCTTAAACAGATTAGCAAGTGGATGAAGATCCATAAACCTTAGGTTCTCCGATTTGCAATAAATACACAATTATTCCAACTAAACAAGAAAACGAGCCAAGTAATCAGTCATAAAGGCAAACGAAAAGACAAACAGAAAGAAGGGCGAAGAAAAGGCAAATCTTTTCAAAAATCATTTTAGAAGTGGGGGAGAGTAAAACGAGAGGCGAATGGCAAATAATGTAATGCGAGAGATGAGAATTTATGATGAGTACTTGGTATGTCTTCGCTTGGTGTAGATCTCCCTGGCAACGGCGCCATAAATCCTTTCTGCTACCTCTTGAGCTTTGCGTTGGTTTTTCCCTTGAAGAGGAAAGGGTGATGCAGCAAAGTAGAGTAAGTATTTCCCTTAGTTTTGAGAACCAAGGTATCAATCCAGTAGGAGACAACGTGCAAGCCACCGAATACCTGCACAAACAAACACCAACTTGCACCCAACTCGATAACGGGGTTGTTAATCCCTTCACGATTATTTGCAAAGTGAGATCTGATAGAGATGGATAAATGGCAAAGTAATGTTTTTGGCATTTTTGGGTTTATGGAACGGAAAGTAAAAGATTGCAAAGAAAGTAAATAGGAAATAAAAATTATAGATGGGAGACTTATATGATGGAAAATAGACTCGGGGCCATAGGTTTCACTAGACGCTTCTCTCAAGATAGAAATTATTACGATGGGTGAACAAATTACTGCCAAGTAATTGGTAGAAAAGCGCAAAGTTATGACGATATCTAAGGCAATGATCTTGAATATAGGCATCACGTCCGTGTCAGGTAGACCAAAACGATTCTGCATCTACTATTATTACTCCACACATCGACCGTCTTCTACCTGCATCTAGAGTATTAAGTTTATATGAACAGAGTAACGCATTAAGTAAGATGACATGATGTAGCGGAATTAACTCAAGCAATATGATGATAACTCCATCTTGTTATCCTCGATGGCAACAATACAATACGTGCCTTGCTGCCCCTAATGTCACTCGGAAAGGACACCCTAAGATTGAACCCAAAGCTAAGCACTTCTCCCGTTGCAAGAAAAACCAATCTAATTGGCCAGACCAAATCGATAGTTCGAAGTGACTTGCAAAGATATCAAATCATGCATATAAGAATTCAGAGAAGATTCAAATAATATTCATAGATAAGCTGATCATAAATCTGCAATACATGGGATCTCGGCAAATACACCGCCAAAGAGTATTAAATCGAATAGATCTCCAAGAACATCAAGGAGAACTTTGTATTGAGAATCAAAGAGAGAGAGAGAGAGAGAGAGAGAGAGAGAGAGAGAGAGAAGAAGCCATCTAGATACTTCCTATGGACCCATAGGTTTGTAGTAAACTTAGCTAATAATTTCTTAAGATCACTTCTATCATTACAAGAAAGAAAGTCTCTTTTAGTTTCTTCATCCATAACATAGCCCTCAAGCACAACAGGCAATTCATATTTATTAGGAAAGCCTTCATCATCACTCTCATCAGCATTATCAGTTTCAATAATTTCATTCTCTCTAGCCCTAGCAAGTTGTTCATCAAGAAATTCACCAAGTGGCACAGTAGTATCAAGCATAGAAGTAGTTTCATCATAAGTATCATGCATAGCAGAAGTGGCATCATCAATAATATGCGTCATATCAGAATTAATAGGAGAAGCGGGTCTAGGTGTCGCAAACTTACTCAAAATAGGAGGTGAATCAAGTGCAGAGCTAGATGACAGTTCCTTACCTCCCCTCGTAGTTGAGGGATAAATGATGGTTCTTGGATCTTTCAAGTTCTTCATAATGATAAGTAGATATAAATCCCAAGTGACTCAAAGAATAGAGCTATGCTCCCCGGCAACGGCGCCAGAAAATAGTCTTGATAACCCACAAGTATAGGGGATCGCAATGGTTTTTGAGGGTAGAGTATTCAACCCAAATTTATTGATTCGACACAAGGGGAGCCAAAGAATATTCTCAAGTATTAGCAGCTGAGTTGTCAATTCAACCACACCTGGAAAGTTAATATCTATAGCAAAGTGTTTAGTAGCAAAGTAATATGATAGTAGTGGTAACGATAGCAAAAGTAACGGTAGCAAAAGTAATATTTTTGGTGTTTTGTTGTGATGATAACAATAGCAAAGGAAAAGTAAATAAGCAAAGAATAATGTATGGAAAGCTCATAGGCATTGGAACGGTGATGGAGAATTATGCTGGATGCTCCTCTGAGTGTTGGTCCGAACCGAGTAGACTGCGGGGCCACCTCGGGGCAACTTGAGGGTTGGTTTTACTTGTAGGATGTCTCATCTGAGTGTGCCCTGAGAACGAGATATGTGCAGCTACTATCGGAATTTGTCGGCACATTCGGGCGGTGTTGCTGGTCTTGTTTTACCATTGTCGAAATGTCTTGTAACCGGGATTCCGAGCCTGATCGGGTCTTCCTGGGAGAAAGAATATCCTTCGTTGACCGTGAGGGCTTGTGATGGGCTAAGTTGGGACACCCCTGCAGGGATTTGATCTTTCGAAAGCCGTGCCCGCGGTTATGGGAAGATGGGAATTTGTTAATGTCCGGTTGTAGAAAACCTGAAACTTATCTTAATTAAAATGCATCAACCACGTGTGTAGCCGTGATGGTCTCTTTCCGGCGGAGTCCGGGAAGTGAACACGATGTTGGAGTAATGCTTGAACGTAGGTTGTTCTAGGATCACTTCTTGATCATGGATTCTCGACCGTGCTTTGCCTTCTCTTCTCGCTCTCATTTGCGTAAGGTAGCCACCGTATATGCTAGTGCTTGCTGCAGCTCCACCTCACACCTTTTACCCTTCCCATAAGCTTAAATAGTCTTGATCGCGAGGGTGTGAGATCGCTGAGTCCCCGTGACTCATAGATTCTTCCAAAACCCAGTTTGCAGGTGCCAATGAAACCGTGCAGGTGACGCAACCGAGCTCAAGGAGGAGCTCGATGAAGATCTCGTTCGTTGTGTTGTTTCGTTTCAGTCGATCAGTAGTGGAGCCCAGTTGGGGTCGATCGGGGATCTGTGTAGCTTTTGGGGTAGTATTCTTATATTTTGGTTCCATAGTCGGACCTTGATTGTATCTCGATGATGTAATTCTATATTCATGTATTGTGTGAAGTGGCGATTGTAAGCCAACTATGTACCCCCTTTCTTATTCATTACATGGGTTGTTGTTAAGATTACCTCACTTGCGACATTGCTTTCAATGCGGTTATGCCTCTAAGTTGTGCTTCGACACGTGGGAGATATAGCCGCATCGAGGGTGTTACAAGTTGGTATCAGAGCCTTCCCCGACCTTAGGAGCCCCCTGCTTGATTGAATCGTTGGCGTTGTTGAGTCTAGAAAAATGTTTTGAGTCATTTAGGAATTATATATATCGGAGAGTAGGATTCTTTTTACTCCTCAGTCCCTTCGTCGCTCTGGTGAGGCATCCTGACGTAGAGTTTTGAATCTTCTCTTCTCAAATTTCACTAAAAAAAATTTTAGGATCACGCGGGTATCTTGGAATCGTTCCGATGGTTTTGTGACGAGAACATTGTTCTTGGTGCCTCCTGACATTTAGGGGTTGTGGCAGTGTCCCGGGGAGTTGAGCTCCGAGGTGTTGTCGTCACAATTTTATCGTTGCAATTCTGGAATACCTGAGTTTCGCCGACATAAAAAATCTCTTTTATGCAGTCATTGGTGAGATAACCTCGACGCCACCCAGTACTAGGGCAGGAGTTCGGGAGTATTGCCATAACTCATATAACGGATGCTTTTCGAAGGTTGAGGTAAATGATTTCCGAAGGTTTCTTGGTTATGTGTTGAAGGATGGATACAGCTGGATGTAGGATTTGCTAGTTTTGGGTGAGATATTATGCTTCCCCTGTATCCCCAACACCTGATTGCATAGCCGGAAAGTTCTGGGAGTTTATAAGTGGGAATTCAAGTAGCTCTTAGGATATCTTTCCAACAGATGTATGATATGAAATTGGGTTTCGACGTCTAGTGGTCCGCCTATCCACGGTTGGTTTTACAGTGGCCTCATTGTGTCTTAAAGAGTCCCTGGCTATGCTGACTCGGGGACGCTTCATATGTCATGTGCACTGCCTTGTACATGATGGTGCTGTACGATCGAGCCCGTGTAGGCCCAAACTTCGGACGAAATCTCTATCATATGTTTGTTCCAGCTTATTTTGCAACCTAATCCTTTGTTTTGTTTTGAGTTGTGGTATTCGAGTTGCTTCAATGTCAAATGTTGATTCCATACCTTTCCTAAGAGGTGTTCTCATGTTCCTATGTGAATACCAATCCTTCATGATAATCGAGATTGTCATGTCAATCCTTTTCAACCGGTGTGTCTCTTGTCAAGCAGATTCATTTTCAACATCCGCAAGATTCAATCTCGGCTTTCTCAACGGTGTTCGTTTCAGCCATCCCAAGTTGTCTTTGTTGTCCCTCCCTCCCACCCTTGTTTCTTCAAGGATTCAGATTTCTTAATCAAGTATACTTTTATTCATGTGAAGTTTCTTCGTTCTCTCTGTCAATATTCTTATCCGGTGATTCTCAAGAAGATTCTAACGAAGCTTCAAGTTCGTCACTCGTCACTCATTTTCTTCTCCGGTGGATTCAAGTCAAGCTTTGTTGATCATATCCTTTCCTTGTTTCAATACTTTCTCTTGCCGGTGCTCCTCTTAATCATCCATTTCTCGCTATTCAATTGTTCCGGAGTGCTGAAGATATCTCAAAAGATTTGTGTCTCCATTATCAATCCGTCCAAGATATCTCAAGGTTGTTATCTCATTCAACCCGTTTAATTCAACCGGTGCTATCTCCTTTTCAAGTAATTGTTCTACAGTGTTTCTTTTGAGTGGGCCCTAACCCACAGGTCTTTTCCCAGGATCTTACCTGACTCTTCTTATTTTTCCGGAGCTATTCTCAAATCTTTCAAAGTTCGGCGTAAGAATGAATCATCATCAGTCAAATGTCTTTCCACAAGATCTTTCAAATTCTTATCACCGTGGCTCAACCTTTCTATCCGTCATCCCGGAGTTTCTCAATAATTTGGTGGTGTTTCTCGTCGTAATTCTCAGATTTTGAAGACCGAAGAAGAATTTTTCCTCCATATCTTGCTCCATTCTCTTCAAGATTCATGGTGCTAGCTTGTTGCCATCCTCTCATATTTGTTTTCGATTGTGAGAATCCTTTTCACCCATCAGGAGCTACACAAGATTCTTTTCAGTTTGATTCTCAGAAGGCCATCATTTCGGGATTATTCATTCTAGCTTTCAGCTCTCATCCTCCAAATCTTACCGGTGCATCATTCAAGTTTTCCCTAATCAGCTCGTGATCTTTTCATTCTCATTCCCTCAAGATTCTTTGTTCATATGCTAATTTTTCCCGATGTTTCGATATCTTTTCCTTGAACATTTTAATTCTTATGGTGGTTTCCTCACGATTATCTTCCATGCTTATCATATTTATTGATGGGCGCAGGCACAAGCGTTGCCACCCGCGGCCCCTAGCCTCGGCCGTTGCGCTCGAGGCGTCGACTAAAGCGCCGTCGCGGATGGCCCTGAGCTCCTAACAGTCATTGTTGTTGTGGCTGTGTACGTTGTGGAGGGTGCAGAACGGGTGGCTGCCCTTGGATGACTCGGGGTGGTCGTGGCCGCGCTTCATCTCTAGTTTAGCCGTGAGCATGGCCGCCCCTTGCGCTTCACATCCTTGGTCTTGGCCTTCTTGTCTTTTGGGTCGGTAGCTGGAAGCTCGAGGAGGGAGAGGCATCCCTCCTCAGCTCTCGCGCACTTAGTCTCCATATTGAACATCTCCAGAGTCATGCACAAGTCCTCGTGGATGGCGAGCTCCTCCTTCATCTTGAGGTCGCAGACGCCATCGGAGAATGCTGAGATGATGGCCTCATCCGTCACCTTGGGAATCTTGAGGTGAACGCTGTTGAAGCTGTCGTGGAATTGTCACGGCAGATTCCTTAGTGTCAGGACTTAGTCACGAGGCCAACGCATCTATGTGGTAGCTTGAGAGGGGTTGAGTGGGACGAGAGACACAGGGCGGATCATCACGCAAGACAAGGATTTAGACAGCTTCGGGCCCCGGGAAACATCATCCGGTAATAGCCCTACATGCTGTTTGAGGCTAGGTCTCATTATCATCACGAGGGAGTCGCCGTAAACCGGCTCTCCTCTTTGTGTCTAGCCCTAGATATTGTTTCTTCTTGCCCCCCTCTTTGGGGAGCCCTGCCCCTCCTTATATATGTCGAAGGGGCGGTTTACATGTGGAGTCCTATTAGGATTAGGACTAGTCTATCTCTAATACAAACCGGATACAAGCCCTGATCTTAACTCCTTGTAAGGTAAATATTCCTCATGCCTTTCCTCTTAAACCGGCCCACCATAGTATGAACCGGCCTTCTTGGCCATGGGCCTCGTCATCCATCTGACCCGCCCGCTGGGTTACTAATGAACCGCCAAGACCGGGCGGGTAGCCGGTGAACCGCCAAGCTCCGGGCGGATTACCAGTGAGTCATCCAGTCCGACCGGTTTATACTTCCGGCCGGTTTACGCCACGGGGTATATCCCCGACATTAGCCCCCAGTTTAATTTGGATTTATCCATGTTAAACTGATCTGCAACATAAACTCAAGAGCAAATTTGATAGGTTATGCTCCGGGTTAAAAATTCTTGTAAATAGGCACCTGATCATCCTTGTCATTTCCTTCTTCTAGAAAATCCGGTTTAATAGGCTAGCTTCATACTCAATTTGCTTTGCAGAAGATATTGAGAATAAAGAATCCATTTGAATCGGCTTTCAATGCTCTTGATTTGACAAAAATATTGGTCTTCAAATATTCAACTGATATCAGCCGGTTTGAAAATATAGAACTTGCCGGTTTATCATTGCCAAAATTGCCGGGTTATAAGAACTGATGATCCCGGGTCATGACCGTTTATAGACACCGGGTTATGATTGTTACCAACGACGGTCACACAATTGATCTTCCTGATCTGCTCAAAATTGAAAATTTTGAAGATGTTCCTCCTTTACATGCATAATACCTGTAGCCCCCAAGTCTTAAGAAGAGAATATAGTGATAACTTAAGACTTGCTCCAATCAGTGTTGCAACCTTGAAGAAATCCGGTTTATTCATCTCAATCATATAAACTGAATACTCCATATATGTAGCCCCCAAGTGCCGGTTTGTCATGCTTGCAGCAACCCGGGACTTGCAATTGCTTATAATAACTTCAATCAGTGTAGCCCCCAAGGGTTGGGTCATTATGCCATAATGAGCAGGGACTTTGTAAATATAATCTTATAAACTTTGAATAGCAACGTGTAGCCCCCAAGGGTCGGTTTAGTAAGATAATACTGAACCGGGACTTGATATATACTTCAATGAAAATAACATATTATAATATAGCTTCCATCGCAGGGCTTGAACCCACGTCCACAAGGTTAAGAGCTTTGTGTTTTACCAACTGAGCAATGGATCCCTCAATATTATGGATGAAAACTTGTGTACCTTGAATTGTTGACAGGAGCAATTGGTAGCCCCCAAGGGCCGGCTCATTATAATATGATGAGTCGGGTCTTCAATAAGACTAGTAAAAAATGACTTTGCATTAGCCCCCAAGTGTCATGGTGCATGCTTGCAGCGCCATGAGACTTGTGTATTTGATGTAATTTCAACTGAAATAATGTAGCCCCCAAGTGCCGGGTCATAAGCCTGCAGCAACTCGGGACTATTCCTTCAATTGTAGAATAAATCATATCTATTGATAATATGATAGCCATTGTGCTAAAGCGACTTTGAAAACCTTAATCATAATACTGGTTATTGACAACCATAATAAAAATCCAGCCATGTTGGCTATTTGGATAATATACCCAATGATTTATAAGCGCATAATTCCAATGGCGCAATCCAAATATATACCGGCGACTTATAGTCCAAAGCCAGGCCGGTTTAACAAACCTGTTTCTGCATACAACAAGTGTAAAGTGTCCTGGCGGTTTACCGCCGGACGGGTCATAATGCCCAACATATAACCCGGGTTTATAACCAAGGCTACACTTAAGAATAATCAAATATGAAATAGATCATACTTGTGGCATTGAATCACATTGTTGGTTTTACAAACTTTTTGTAGTAAGGGTGACAATCCCAATCTTGAGTACTGATAACTCCTTCCATATTGTGCCGGTTTATGATAAAACCGTGCCGGGTTGTGAAATACACCGGATTAACCATATATAATACTGGCGACTTGTAGTCGAACCGGACCGGGTTAATAATCGTCGGATTATAATTGGTCATGTACTGACAACTTGTAGTCTGATAGTCAAGCCGGGTTAACGAACACCGGATTACTCCATGATAAGATGGTAACATAAAATCAAACCGGGCAGATAGTCTCCGGATTAAGATTTGACCGTGTTCCGCCAATTTGTAATTTGACAGTCGAACTAGATTAACAATGTTGGTTTAAAAACACAACAGAAGTAAAAGGCGTTTAGCAAAGAAGAACAGAATTCAAGCAAAGGCAAAAAAAACAAGAACAGAAGCGCTGGATGTACTTCTACAGGGTTTCCCCTGGCTGCTGCTTGATGCACCGCAGGTCACCCGCGGCAGGCGGGCAGTCGCGCGTGCCCTAGAAGTTGGCGACAAAACGCTCACGCATCTCGCCCCAAGAGGAGATTGATCCAGCGGGCAGGTTCAGGAACCACGAGCATGCGCCGTACTTGAGGGCCATGGGAAACCAGTTCGCCATGACCTTCTCGTCGCTGTTGGCTGCCTCGATGCTCAGCTTGTAGAGCTGCAGGAACTCGGCAAGGTCGGGGGTGCCGTCGTAACATGGAGGCAGGTCAGGCTTGAACTTGTCGAGCCAGACAAAGATGCGTGGCTTGGGGGTGAAGGCGCGGCAGTGATGACCCACAAGTATTGGGGATCTATCATAGTCCTTTTGATAAGTAAGAGTGTTGAACCCAACGAGGAGCAGAAGGAAATGATAAGAGGTTTCCAGCAAGGTATTCTCTGCAAGTGCTGAAATAAGTGATAACAGATAGTTTTGTGATAAGATAGATTGTAACGAGCAACAAGTAACAAAAGTAAATAAAGTGCAGCAAGGTGGCCCGATCCTTTTGTAGCAAAGGACAAGCCGGAACAAACTCTTATAATAGGAAAAGCGCTCCCAAGGACACATGGGAATACCGTCAAGCTAGTTTTCATCACGTTCATATGATTCGTGTTCGATACTTTGATAATTTGATATGTGGGTGGACCGGTGCTTGGGTGCTGTTCTTACTTGAACAAGCATCCCACTTATGATTAACCTCTATTGCAAGCATCCGCAACTACAACAAAAGTATTAAGGTAAACCTAACCATAGCATGAAACATATGGATCCAAATCAGCCCCTTACGAAGCAACGCATAAACCAGGGTTTAAGCTTCTGTCACTCTAGCAACCCATCATCTACTTATTACTTCCCAATGCCTTCCTCTAGGCCCAAATAATGGTGAAGTGTTATGTAGTCGACGTTCACATAACACCACTAGAGGCTAGACAACATACATCTTATCAAAATATCAAAGGAATACCAAATTCACATGACTACTCATAGCAAGAATTCTCCCTTGTCCTGAGGAACGAACATAATTACTCACAAAGCATATTCATGTTCATAATCAGAGGGGTAATAATATGCATATAGGATCTAAACATATGATCTTCCACCAAATAAACCAACTAGCATCAACTACAAGGAGTAATCAACACTACTAGCAACCTACTAGCACCAATCATGGACTTTGAGACAAGAATTGGATACAAGAGATGAACTAGGGTTTGGAGATGAGATGGTGCTGGTGAAGATGTTGATGGAGATTGCCCTCTCCCGATGAGAGGAGTGTTGGTGATGACGAAGGTGATGATTTCCCCCTCCGGGAGGGAAGTTTCCCCGACAGAATAGCTCTGCTGGAGCTCTAGATTGTATCCGCCAAGGTTCTGCCTCGTGGCGGCGGAGTCTCGTCCCGAAAAGTTCCTTCCTATTAGTTTCTCATCGAAAGACCTCATATAGGAGAAGATGGGCATCGGAGGGCCACCAGGGGGCCCATGAGGTAGGGGGTGCGCCCTAGGGGGGGCGCCCCCACCCTCGTGAGAAGGGTGTGGGCCCCCTGGCCGTCATCTTTGGTGTGGATTTTTCTTTATTTCTTTTAAGACGTTCCGTGGAGTTTCAAGACTTTTGGAGTTGCGCAGAATAGGTCTCTAATATTTGCTCCTTTTCCAGACCAGAATTCCAGCTGCCGGCATTCTCCCTCCTGGTGTAAATCTTGTAAAATAAGAGAGAATAGCCATAAGTATTGTGACATAAGGTGAAATAACAGTCCATAATGCGATAAATATCGATATAAAAGCATGATGCAAAATGGACGTATCAACTCCCCCAAGCTTAGACCTCGCTTGTCCTCAAGCGAAAAGCCGATAACAATAAATATGTCCTCATGTTTAGAGGTAGAGGCGTTGATAAAAATAAAATACAGACATGAAGGCGTCATGATTATTATCATAACAACAACATATATAGATTTTGTCATATGATTACTTATGTTCAAGTGATGACCTATTCACAATGCAAAAGTATAAATCATAAGCCTTATTGGGCTCCGACAAACTATAATCTCAGTCATTGAAGCAATTGCAATTTATCATAACATCGGAAAGAGTCTATGTCAGAGCTAAAAAGCAAGTCCACATACTCAACTATCATTTAGTCCTCCATAATTGCTAACACTCACGCGATACTTTGTGGTTACGGAGTTTTAATCGGACACAGAGAAAGATAGGGGCTCATAGTTTTGCCCCACAACCTTTTACCTCAAGGGTAATGTCAACAATAATTGTTCATGCTCCCCTACATCCAATTAGATATATATATATATATATATATATATATATATATATATATATATATATCATGTTCTTTCCAACATGCTGAGCTTGCCAAAGGATAAAATAAAAAAGAAAAGGTGAAGATCACCCTGACTCTTGCATAAGGTAGAAGATACTAATAAAGGATAGGCCCTTCGCAGAGGGAAGCAGAGGTTGCCATGCGCTTTTATGGTTGGATATATAAAATCTCAATGTGAAAGAACGTAACTTTATATTGCCCCTTGTGATATGAACCTTTATTATGCAGTCCGTTGCTTTTATTACTTCCACATCACAAGATCGTATAATGCTTATTTCTTCCACACCAATCAATCATACATATTTAGAGCAATTTTTATTGCTTTGCACCGATGACAACTTACTTGAAGGATCTTACTCAATCCATAGGTAGATATGGTGGACTCTCATGGCAAAACTAGTTTAAGGGTATTTGGAAGCACAAGTAGTATTTCTACTTGGTGCTGAGAATTTGGCTAGCATGAGGGGGAAAGGCAAGCTCAACAAGTTAGAGGATCCATGACAACATACTTTGTCTCAGATATAAGAAATACATAACTCATTATGGTGTCTTCCTTGTCCAACATCAACTCTTTAGCATGTCATATTTTAATGAGTGCTCCCAATCATAAAAGATGTCAATGATAATATATCTATATGTGAAAACCTTTGTTTCCTTATTACTTCCTATTAATTGCAACAATTACCAAAGCTATGTCTTACAACTCCCAACAACTTTTAATCATCATACTCTTTCTATGTGAAGTCATTACTCTCAATAAGATCAATATGAACTTTTTGTTTCTTTTTATTCTTTTTCTCTTTTCTTTTATTCACCCAAGATCATGGCAAAATAATAAAGCCCTTGACTCAACACTAATCTTTATTATATATAGCTCATGGACTCGATTACATAGAGAGATCATAAAGCAAAACTCAAAACTAGATCATGCCATAAACTTTATTATACTAGATCAAGATATTATCAAAAGGATCGAACTAAGAAAAACGGCAAAGATAAGAGTTGTGATTGTGATACGATACCAGGGCACCTCCCCCAAGCTTGGAAGTTGCCAAGGGGAGTGCCCATACCCATGTGATTATGTCTCCTTGGTTGGTGAAGAAGGTGTTGGTGATGTTGGCTTAGTTGATGGCTTAGTCTTCTCCCTTAATTTGCGCTTGAGGACGGCATTTTGATCCCTCAGATCATCAATTTCCCACTCCAGGGTTAATGTCTTTTTGCATAGGTCCTGCTTATTTTCCTGCAAGAGACGAAAAGGGATAAACTCGAACTTGGGTTTCTTTACCCTATCAGGGAGACTTGACTTTTTGAACTCCACGTGCATGTCCCCAGGTTGAGGTAATGGTGCTTCATCTTCATCTGAGCTCGTCTCCTCCTTCCCCTTGGGTTCATAGTCCTCTTCTTCCTCTGTGGTCCATCCATTATGTTCCACATCTCCATAGACCTTTGGATTTGCTAAGTAATCATCCACATAGCTTTCTCCTTCCAAATCCTGAGAAGACATGTTGATTTAATCTGCAACAGGACAGCTCAAAACAAAGACAGGAGATTTTTGCGTGATACGGGAGTCAAAAACTTCGGGAGAATATATAATGAATTTTTACCGACCAAAATACGTAACGTGCAAGAAAACAGAGACCGGAAGGCACACGAGGTGCTCACGAGGTAGGGGGGCGCGCCCAGGGGGGTAGGGCGCGCCCACCACCCTCGTGGAGCCCTCGTGTCCTTCCCGGACTGCTACTTATTTTTCTATTCTTCTAAATATTCGAAAACGGAGAAATATTGCCTTAAAAATTGTTTTGGAGTCGGTTTACTTACCGTACCACATACCTATTCCTTTTCGGAGTCTGAAACGTTCTGGGAAGTGTCCCTTATGTATTCCTCCGGGGTTACAGTTTCAATAATATTGATTTCAACATTTATGGGATTACCTGAGATATAATGTTTGATTCTTTGACCTTTTACCACCTTCGGATTTGTGCCCTCGAAGTTGTTGATTTTTATGGCACTGGAATGATAGAACTCTTCGATAACATAGGGGTCTTCCCATTTAGAGAGAAGTTTTCCTGCAAAAAATCTTAAACGAGAGTTGTATAGCAATACATAATCACCTACATTAAACTCACACTTTTGTATCCTTTTGTCATGCCATCTTTTAACTTTTTCTTTAAACAACTTGGCATTTTCATAAGCTTGGGTTCTCCATTCATCAATTGAGCTAATATCAAATAACCTCTTTTCATCGGCAAGTTTAAAATCATAGTTAAGCTCTTTAATAGCCCAATATGCCTTATGTTCTAGTTCGAGAGGTAAGTGACATGCTTTTCCATAAACCATTTTATACGGAGACATACCCATAGGATTTTTGTATGCAGTTCTATAAGCCCATAACGCATCATCAAGTTTCTTAGACCAATTCTTTCTAGACCTATTAACAGTCTTTTGCAAAATTAATTTGAGCTCTCTATTGCTCAACTCTACTTGACCACTAGACTGTGGGTGATAAGGAGATGCAATTCTATGATTAACATAATATTTAGCAAGCATTTTACGGAAAGCACCATGAATAAAGCGAGAACCACCATCAGTCATTAAATATCTAGGGACTCCAAACCACGGGAAAATAACTTCTTTAAGCATTTTAATAGAAGTGTTATGATCAGCACTACTAGTTGGAATAGCCTCTACCCACTTAGTAACGTAATCAACAGCAACTAGAATGTGTGTGTATCCATTAGAGGCAGGAAAAGGTCCCATATAATCAAAGCCCCAAACATCAAACGGTTCAATAACAAGAGAATAATTCATAGGCATTTCTTGACGTCTACTAATATTACCAATTCTTTGACATTCATCACAAGACAAGACAAACTTACGGGCATCCTTGAAGAGAGTAGGCCAATAGAAACCAGATTGCAATACCTTATGTGCAGTTCTATCTCCAGCGTGGTGTCCTCCATAAGACTCGGAATGACACTTGCGTAGGATCTGTTCCTGTTCATGCTCAGGTACACAACGTCTAATAACACCATCTACTCCTTCCTTATAAAGATGTGGGTCATGCCAAAAGTAATGACTTAAATCATAGAAAAACTTTTTATTTTGTTGGTATGTGAAGCTAGGTGGTATAAATTTAGCGATAATATAATTAGCATAATTAGCATACCATGGAGTACTACGAGTAGTACTTATAACATTTAATTGTTCATCAAGAAAGTTATCATTAATAGGTAGTGGGTCATCAAGAATATTTTCTAACCTAGACAGGTTGTCTGCAACGGGGTTCTCAGCTCCCTTTCTATCAACAATATGCAAATCAAATTCTTGCAGCAAGAGAACCCATCTAATAAGTCTAGGTTTAGCATCTTTCTTTTCCATAAGATATTTAATAGCAGCATGATCAGTTTGAATAGTTACTTTAGAATCAACAATATAAGATCTGAACTTATCACAAGCAAATACAACTGCTAAAAGCTCTTTTTCAGTAGTAGCATAATTTCTTTGAGCATTGTCTAGAGTCTTACTAGCATAATGGATCACATTTAATTTCTTATCTGCCCTAGAACAGCACCTACAGCATAATCACTAGCATCACACATAATTTTAAAGGGTAGGTTCCAATCAGGTGGCTGAACAACAGGTGCAGAGACTAATGCTTTCTTAAGTATTTCAAATGCTTCTACACAATCATCATCAAAGAGAAATGGTATATCTTTTTGCAATAGATTAGTCAGAGGCCAAGAAATTTTCAAGAAGTCCTTAATGAACCTCCTGTAAAATCCGGCGTGACCAAGGAAACTTCTTATACCTTTGATGTCCTTGGGACATGGCATCTTTTCAATAGCATCAACCTTGGCTTTATCAACTTCAATACCTTTTTCAGAAACTTTGTGCCCCAAGACAATACCTTTATTAACCATAAAGTGGCACTTTTCCCAATTCAAGACAAGATTAGTTTCTTCACATCTCTGCAAAACTCGATCAAGATTGCTCAAGCAATCATCAAAAGAGGAACCATAGACGGAAAAGTCGTCCATGAAAACCTCACAAATCTTTTCACAAAAGTCAGAGAATATAGCCATCATGCATCTTTGAAAGGTAGCAGGTGCATTACATAAACCAAAAGGCATATGTCTATAAGCAAAAGTACCAAAAGGGCATGTAAAAGTAGTCTTTGATTGATCTCTAGCCGACACAGGTATTTGAGAGAAATCAGAATAACCATCTAGAAAGCAATAGTGTGTATGTTTGCATAAACTTTCTAGCATTTGATCAATAAAAGGTAAGGGGTAATGATCTTTCTTAGTAGCTTTATTTAATTTGCGGAAATCAATTACCATCCTATAACCTGTGATAATTCTTTGTGGAATCAATTCATCTTTATCATTAGGAACAACAGTAATACCCCCCTTCTTAGGGACACAATGGACATGACTTACCCACTCACTATCAGCAACGGGATAGATTATACCTGCCTCCAGAAGCTTTAGTATTTCTTTTCTTACCACTTCTTTCATTTTAGGATTCAGACGTCGTTGAGGATCATGAACTGGTTTGGCATCTGCTTCCAAATTTATTTTATGTTGACATAGAGTGGGACTAATGCCCTTAAGATCATCAAGAGTATATCCAATAGCAGCACGGTGCTTCTTTAGAGTTTTCAATAATCTTTCTTCTTCATGCTTTGAAAGGTTAGCACTAATAATAACATGATATATCTTCTTTTCATCAAGATAAGCATATTTAAGACTATCAGGCAAAGGTTTGAGCTCAAACACGGGATCACCCTTGTGTGGAGGTGGATCCCCTAAAATTCCAACAGGCAAGTTGTGATGAAGAATAGGTTCCTGTTTAAAGAATACTTCATCTATTTCCCTTCTTTCATTCATGAACATATCATTTTCATGGTCTAGCAAATAGTGTTTTAAAGGATCACTAGGAGGTACGACAATAGAAGCAAGACCAATAATTTCATCCTTACTAGGTAATTCTTCCTCACGATGTTGTTTACTAAATTTAGAGAAACTAAACTCATGAACCATATCATCCAAGCCAACAATAATAATATTCTTAGTGCAGTCTATGGTAGCATTGACATTATTTAAGAAGGGTCTACCAAATATAATTGGACAAAAGCTATCTTGCGGAGAAGTAAGAACAAGAAAATCAGCAGGATATTTAGTTTTCCCACACAAGACTTCAACATCTCTAATAATTCCAATTGGTGCAATAGTATCACTATTAGCAAGTTTAATAGTAACATCAATATCGTCTAACTCATCAGGTGCAATTTCATTCTTAATTTCTTTGTATAAGTCATGAGGTATAACACTAGCACTAGCACCCATATCACATAAGCCATGATAACAATGATCTCCTATTTTAACAGAAATAACAGGCACTCCTACCACAGGTCTATGTTTATCTTTAGCACAAGGTTTAGCAATTCTAGCAGTTTCACCTTCGAACTGAATAACATGCCCATCAATATTATTAGACAAGAGATCATTAACAATAGCAATATTAGGTTCTACTTTAACTTGCTCAGGAGGTGTATAAGTTCTAATATTGCTTTTATGAACAACAGTTGAAGCTTTAGCATGATCCTTTATTC
The DNA here is from genome assembly GCF_018294505.1 of Triticum aestivum. Taxonomy (NCBI): domain Eukaryota; kingdom Viridiplantae; phylum Streptophyta; class Magnoliopsida; order Poales; family Poaceae; genus Triticum; species Triticum aestivum. The sequence goes on along the minus strand of NC_057809.1, from coordinate 228,003,708 downwards.
TAACAGGGAAAGGTGGTTTCTCAATATAAGAAGTAGGAACAATAGGATCATTATAAGCGACAGTCTTTTCTTCAACTTTAATAGGTGCAGTTACTTTGACTTCTATGGGAGGATGATATTTAAACCACTTCTCCTTAGGGAGATCAACATAAGTAGCAAAAGATTCACAAAAAGAAGCTACTATCTCAGAGTCAAGTCCATATTTAGTGCTAAACTTACGGAAAATATCGGTATCCATAAAAGATTTAACACAATCAAACTTAGGTGTCATACCTGACTCCTTACCTTCGCCAAGGTCCCAATCTTCAGAGTTGCGTTTAGTTCTATCCAATAAATTCCATCTGAATTCAATAGTTTTCATCATAAAAGAGCCAGCACAAGAAGTATCGAGCATGGTGCGATTGTTTTCAGAAAGCCGAGCATAAAAACTTTGCATAATTATTTCTCTTGAGAGCTCATGATTGGGGCATGAATATAACATTGATTTAAGCCTCTCCCAAGCTTGAGCGATGCTTTCTCCTTCGCGAGGCCAGAAATTATATATATATAATTGCGATCACGATGAACAAGATGCATAGGGTAATACTTTTGATGAAATTCCAGCTTCAATCTTATATAGTCCCACGATCTCATATCATCACATAGCCTATACCATATCAATGTGTCTCCCTTCAAAGATAAAGGGAAGACCTTCTTTCTAGCAACATCATCGGGTGCTCATTAGGATGCTCATTAGGATGCTTTGTTCCATCTCCTGTAAAAGGATTAGCTAGCAGTTTTTCTATCATACCCGAAGGATACTCATAAGGAATTTCATTTTCAGTAGGTTCAGTAGGTTGAGGAGCAACTCTTTGCTCTACTGGACGGGGTGAAGAAACCCCGAACAAGCCCCTCAGAGAATTACTTTCCATAGTAACAAGTGATAGTAAATTTCAGCTCACTATATAAATTTTTCCTTACCAAATTCCACCTACCAAAGGCGCTACACTCCCCGGCAATGGCGCCAGAAAAGAGTCTTGATGACCCACAAGTATAGGGGATCTATCGTAGTCCTTTCGATAAGTAAGATTGTCGAACCCAACAAGGAGCAGAAGGAAAAGATAAGCGGTTTTCAGCAAGGTATTCTCTGCAAGTACTGAAATAAGTGGTAACAGATAGTTTTGTGATAAGATAGATTGTAACGAGCAACAAGTAACAAAAGTAAATAAAGTGCAGCAAGGTGGCCCGATCCTTTTGTAGCAAAGGACAAGCCGGAACAAACTCTTATAATAGGAAAAGCGCTCCCGAGGACACATGGGAATACCGTCAAGCTAGTTTTCATCACGTTCATATGATTCGCGTTCGATACTTTGATAATTTGATATGTGGGTGGACCGGTGCTTGGGTGCTGTTCTTACTTGAACAAGCATCCCACTTATGATTAACCTCTATTGCAAGCATCCGCAACTACAACAAAAGTATTAAGGTAAACCTAACCATAGCATGAAACATATGGATCCAAATTAGCCCCTTACGAAGCAACGCATAAACCAGGGTTTAAGCTTCTGTCACTCTAGCAACCCATCATCTACTTATTACTTCCCAATGCCTTCCTCTAGGCCCAAATAATGGTGAAGTGTTATGTAGTCGACGTTCACATAACACCACTAGAGGCTAGACAACATACATCTTATCAAAATATCAAAGGAATACCAAATTCACATGACTACTCATAGCAAGAATTCTCCCTTGTCCTCAGGAACGAACGTAATTACTCACAAAGCATATTCATGTTCATAATCAGAGGGGTAATAATATGCATATAGGATCTAAACATATGATCTTCCACCAAATAAACCAACTAGCATCAACTACAAGGAGTAATCAACACTACTAGCAACCTACTAGCACCAATCCCGGACTTTGAGACAAGAATTGGATACAAGAGATGAACTAGGGTTTGGAGATGAGATGGTGCTGGTGAAGATGTTGATGGAGATTGCCCTCTCCCGATGAGAGGAGCGTTGGTGATGACGATGGTGATGATTTCCCCCTCCGAGAGGGAAGTTTCCCCGGCAGAACAACTCTGCCAGAGCTCTAGATTGGATCCGCCAAGGTTCCGCCTCGTGGCGGCGGAGTCTCGTCCTGAAAAGTTCCTTCCTATTTTTTCTCATCAAAAGACCTCATATAGGAGAAGATGGGCATCAGAGAGCCACTAGGGGGCCCACGAGGTAGGGGGCGCACCCTAGGGGGGGGGCGCCCCCACCCTCGTGAGAAGGGTGTGGGCCCCCTGGCCTTCTCTTTGGCATGGATTTTTCTTTATTTCTTTTAAGACGTTCCGTGGAGTTTCAGGACTTTTGGAGTTGCGCAGAATAGGTCTCTAATATTTGCTCCTTTTCCAGACCAGAATTCCAGCTGCCAGCATTCTCCCTCCTTGTGTAAACCTTGTAAAATAATAGAGAATAGCCATAAGTATTGTGACATAAAGTGAAATAACAGTCCATAATGCGATAAATATCGATATAAAAGCATTACGCAAAATGGACGTATTAGGCAGCCCGCGGTGGTCACCGGAGCTCGTCATGGAGGTGGAGCTCGTCGTGGTGGTCACTGGAGCTCGACATATCAGGTGCCATGAGCAGCGCAGCTTGCGCGTCTGTGGGCCCACGATGAGCATGGGACGATGAGCCGGCCGGAGTCAGCGATGGGGTGGCGGTGCGTACGTCCCGCCGCACAGAGGGGTGCAGTGATGGAGCTTGCTGCTTGTTCCTTGCCGGGCCAGTTGTGGTGTTGGTAGTGGGTGAGGGAGAGCGGCGGGGAGGCCCGCCAACGGGCGCCATCTGGGCGACGCAGGCGTTGAGAGTGGCTTGGCGCTCAGCACGAGCCCAACGAGCATCGGCCATGGAAGCGGTGGAGCAAGGGTGCGTCGGTCAACAGAAGAGAGGTTTCAGCGCACCCCTACCTGGCGCGCCAAATGTCAGATTACGGGTTCCGCAGACCCGTGAGAGGTTAGAACACTGGGGTGCACACGAAGAACACTCTCTCCCTAACTCGCTTGCTAATGATCCCACGGCCTAGCTCGACGAACCCAAAGAACGAGAGACAGAGAGATTTATCCTGGTTCAGGCCACCTTGCAGTGTAATACCCTACTCCAGCTTTGTGGTGGATTGCCTCGAGGGGGTGAGGATGAACTAGTACAATGGATGAACAACCTCAAGAGGTGAGGTGTTCTTGAGCTCGACGAGCTGGTGGGTGTGAGGATGGTCTGAATGACCCATCCCTTCTATGGTGGTGGCTAAGTCCTATTTATAGTGGCCTTGGTCCTCTTCCCAAATGTAGGCAGGAAGGGGTCCCACAATGGCCAAGTTTGAAGGGAGACAACTCGTATCTGCTATCCTGACAAAAGTAGTCTTCGCCTGCAAAAGGCTCTAGTGGTAACGCTGTCGTGGGCTCCGCGATGATCTCCGCCCTGCCGTCCTGGCGGTCTTGGTCTTGTTGCACCGATATGGAAACCTTTGCCTGATGCCTCGGGACCCCGTGCCTATGCTTGCCTCCTTAGCACCAAAGAGGAAACTGGTACACTGCGCCCGCTGGCACCCACCTGGCCTTGGTCGTCATGGCTCACGTCATGCGAACCTCGCGAGGTGCACCCTGCCTTGATATCTCCGCTCCTCGGGAGCCAGCTTAGCGAGGCTGCCCCCAGGGGGGTCTTGGTGTTGTCCGCCTTGCAAGGGTCTTTCTCTACTGCTGCTGAATCAAGGACGTATTGGGCCATCGATGGAGCCACGCCACGGGCCGCAGGCACGCAAGTCTGGGCAACCCCGGTCCCTGAACGCCGGCAGCTTCATAAGTAACCCACCTTTCATATTTGTGCAGTTCTTAATTTTACATAGGTGACTCATCATGTCAAAAGCCACAATTTGCAACTGGGTGCCTTCCCAAGTTTCCTAGCTCGTGCTCAAGGATTATAAAGAACAAGGTCTTCTGCCGACTCAAGAAGAGATTGGCTGGAGAGCCGCCCAAGGAGACGATATTCCCCAACCCGGCAAAGGAGAAGTCGTGGTCTTTATAGACCATCTCCTTAGAGGATTTTCTCCGTGCTGGTCAAAATTCTTCCAGGATTTCTTACATTATTTCAACCTGCACCCTCAAGATCTTGCCCCAAATTCCAAATCCAACTTGTGCCAAATCCAAGTCTTATGTCAGGCGTATCTGCAAATGGATGCCACTATCCCTCTTTTCCAGAAATTCTTCTACATCAACCGTCAAACAAAATTTGTTGATGCCCCAGCCTAGAACTCGACGGGGTCTCAATTCAGAGGCGGAGAGACGATTCGTTTCCTCCAGCCGTTGTACCAAGTCACTACTGCAGGATGCTGCTAATGCGACACTTCGATTAGAGACCCTTCGAGAAACTGTGTGTGATGTAATAATCGCAAACGGTGGTGTATGAAAACCCTCAAAAAAGGTGAAAACATTTGCGACGGAGGATGCATCAAACACGGTTCAAATTTTAATTGCATGTGCGATGAAGGGCATACGATTCAGTTCAATTAACTGTTTGCGATGAGGAGGAACAAAAGAAATGGGCAGCCTGATGAAGGCGTGTGTAATACACAGCATACAGTTCACTCGGATGAACTGTTTGTGATTAGGCAACACAAAAGAAATGGGCAGTCAGATGAAGGTGTGTGCGATATACCGCATACGTTCACTCGGATGAACTATTTGTGATTAGGCAACACAAAAGAAACGGTCAGCCAGATCAAGGTGTGTGCGATATACGGCATGCGGTTCTCAAACGAACTGTTTGCATTGACACAAGAGAACAGAAACGGTTCAACTTAACAAGACATGTGTGTTGTGCGATGGGATTGCATGCAAACCTCTGTGGCAACTGTTTGCTCCCCAGGCGCCTCTTCGTGTACCATGGCAACCGTCCACCGACTCTTCGCGTTTCCCTCTCGATTTGGAACTGCTGTCGCACACTAGCTCTTCCTCCTCCTCCTCCATTTGCCTTCATCATTCCTTCTGCCATTGTTTGATCATCTTCTCCATGGAGGGAACAAGTCAGAAATGACCCTATTATTCTTGCCCCGATCTGAATGATGATGCAGTGGAGGAACTCATTGATCGGTGCGACGTCATCACCTCAGCTAGCATGGCAGGTTCGTTCAAGACCATTCTCGACACAACTAATAACATCATTAAGAGGAACCCAAGGGTTCAGGAGCGGTTTGATCTCCCCTATCTTCTTCGTCGTGACCCTGCTGACTGGCGCGGGGACGAGGGAAGTCTCGCCTTGTGTAAGTTGATGCCGCTTGATAATGATACGTATGATGTTAAGATGCCATCGCTTGAGGGCAAGGATTGGGCAGGCGCAAATGGAGATTGGGTTGTTTATATTGGGTACAACTGCGAGTGGGAACTTGTGAATGTGTACACTCATCACCGTGTTCCACTTTGAAAAATCTCAGACGACTGCCCAGAGGTTGAGTACACCAGTATTCTACGTGAGTTCAAATACGATCATGCTGATTGTCATCAATGGAAGATAGCAATTTGTCGAGTTCCCAAACGCTCTTGGGGTTATAGGAATGCTTATGTTGTCGCTATCTTCGACAAGCTTGTTGTCGTCCTTCATGGTTCGACTCGATGGATATAGCTCAAAAACCAGTTTCTATACACGGATGATTACTATGATGCAATTCTATACGAGGGTCTTGTGTTTGCTACCACCACTCATGGCATTGTTTTTGCATGGAATCCTCATGATTTCGGTACGTTTGTCTTCCATAGTAATTATAATTGTTCCATCCACATGCATGCGGGTTAGCTATTTTCCCTTTACTAATTAACCTTCTTGTGTTTCCAAGGTCCTGTGAACATTCCACCACCTATAATTGAAAATTTTATTCACGAGCATGAGGACGAGCTGGACCCATATACTCAGTGGTGCCTGGCAACTTGTTCCGATGGATCACCTCTTCTTGTGTGTATACGGGGCACTGCTGATGTTACTAAGGAAGCAGGTGTTGTCTCGTATGGTCACACTGTCCAGACCTATTCCAACATCCGTTGCAGGGTATTCGGGATGGATACTAGTGTACTAGCGCCAACACCTTCTCCCTGGTTCAGTATTGAAAGTCTTGGAGGAAACTCGCTCTTCCTTGGACAAAACTATCCAATGATGATGGAAGGCGGTCGAGCTGCTTTTGACATAATGTTACTACCATTTATGAGAAGCAACTCTATCTATACCTCGGACATTACTATGCTTCTCTATCGTCCCAATATGGGTATTGAAATAGGCCGCTTCAGCTTGGATGATCAGTCCTGCATCGGTCTCGAGATTGACAGCAGTTGACCCTTCCTAGAGAATCACTTCTGGTTCAAAGCAAGCGTTTCCAACACCGATGAGGGGTTGAGATGAAGTTCATTTCATCGCTTTGTTATTTGTGTTGTGAGAAAAACTTTACTAGAATGTTTTGTTGGAAATGATCTATAATCCAACGTGTATCCTCGTTGTCGTTGTGGGTTGATGACTTGTTGTATGTAATCAATGGTACATTTGCATATGCGTCCATGAACTCCGCCTACTAGCGGTGTCCATATGAATAGTGCTAGTGATTTTAGTTGCAAAAATTAGATAGTGCTAGTGATTTGTAGCTGCATATTTTGACAAATTGCAGTGTTACAAGGTTAACAAATGGCAATGTTACTAGATAAACAAATGTCAATCTTTCCAGTTTGAGAAAAGGCAACATACCCAAAATGACAGATATGCAAATCTTACCCAATTGTTTGTACGTGGTTGCACACGGGTCATGCAAAACAACCGTTTGCGTTGAAGGGATGCAGAAATCCTGCTCGGCACATTTTCCCATGGCTTCCTGGGGAAGCTGTCGGTTTGCATACATGTGTTCTAACTAAAACGTTTGCGATGAGTGTTTTATATTAAAAAACCGTTGATGTTTTTTAAAAAAGAAAATCATTTGATAAGTCTGTACATTAAGAGAGAAAAATGCAAGTTCGTTCAAACCATATCTTTCATTCAGTCACACTGCGAATTTATATTCATATGATTGAGAATTCGAGATACAGTATGAAACCCCAAAAAAACTATTTCCGGTGGCGGCGGAGGTGGCGTGCCGCGTCGTCATTCTCGTTGTCGTCCTCCGGGACACTGTTGTTGAAGTCTTCAAGGCAGCACAAAATGTTCTTCACTTGTAAATCAAACATCATGTCATCGCGCGATCGATGACAGGGCGCGGGATGACGGCAACTGGCGCCGCTGAGAGGTAGCGGTCGACAATAGCGTCCCGTGCCGCTGGGGGGCATGCACAGGAATGAGCACGGGCGCGGAGGGTGCAGCTAAATGCATGGGGACCGACGTTGCGGTGGGTGGAGGGGAGCGCACGGGAGCGGCGGGTGCAGCCAAATGCACGGGGGCCGGCGCCATGGTGGGTGGAGGGCAGCGCACGAGCACGGGCGCTGGTGCTGGCATGTACACGAGCTCGTGCGGGTCCGCGGAGACCTCGCTGATGCCCGTGGCTTCCAGCTCTGCGATAGTGCTTGGGGACCAGCCCGTCAATGCTATAGGGATGGTCGCTGGCGCGGGGATGGGAGCTGGGACGGGAGCGGGGGCAGCAACCACCGCGGCCAGCTCATTCTGGGCCATGTCCATGAGGCCCCATTCCTCCTTATTTTCTATCTCCTTCGGCTTGGAGTCGACTTCACCAAACTTGAAGTCTAGTGGCAGATGATCATTCTGCGCCATGGCGGTGGAGGTCTGCCGGGGGGGGGAGGGGAATGGGAGGCGAACAGTAAGGCCGCCCGTATTAAACAGCGGCTCGGGCGCCATTAATGGAGAGGAAGGTGGGCGGCCATGGAAGTCAAAGGGCTCGCTTCCCAATGAGCCCGCACAGCGTATAGCTCGCACGCTTTCTGGTGAGCCTTCACATTGGAGGACAGCTTGCACGCCTCTCGGTCAGCTTGCACACTGGACTGCGCTCGCACACCTCCTGTTCACTCAAGGTCAAGCAGCAGTCTGCACGACACCTCCTACAACCATTAAAACCAAGACACGTGGCATCATGTGAATGGTTAACAAAACGCACATGGTTTGAATTATACAAATGTTTGAGATATTAAAGTGGCAGCTATTTTTTCAAAATGCATTTGTTGGCTGTCATTATTTGAGTGCGCCTTCTCTCAAAATGGACACGAAAAATATCACATCATGCCGAGTGCCATCCCATCATAGCATGCCAAGTTTCATGAATTTCAGACGAGTTTTGGATTTACTAGAATTTAAAACCAGGTATCTCAATGTTTTGTCGGCAATCAACGGTGCCCTTGTGTTTGAAATTCATTCCCATTTCTTGCATGGGACCTAAGCATGCACCCAAGGACATAGATTTGATTTTTCAACCAATTAATATGCACTGGAGCATGTGCATGTATTTGAAATTTGAATTATGCACATAAATGCATTAAAAACTCAGTTAATGCATAAAATGTCCAAAAGAACCCCAAAAAATCACAAAAATTGACACAACACTCCTGTTGTTCTATCTTGACATGAGAAAAAATTTGGAAGCAATAAGAGGCAGTGAATATCATTTCGCCCCCAAAGGTGGGACATTCCCTACCGAAACCATGATGCTTGTTGTGAGAAGCTTTGGTTTGTGAGAAGCATATACCAAAACCTACCCCAAACGGGACAATTTTTTACTACGACTTGTTGATGCCGCTCCATAAAATCATGCCAAGTTTCATGAATTTCAGACGAGTTTTGGATTTACTAGAATTTAAAAAGGAGGCATCTCAATGTTTTGCCGGCAATCAACGGTGCCCTGGTGTTTGAAACTCATTCCCATTTCTTGCACGAGACCTAAGCATGCACCCAAGGACGCAAATTTGATTTTTCAACCAATTTATGTGCACTGGAGCATGTGCATGTAGTTCAAATTTGAATTATGCACACAAATGCATTGAAAACATAGTTAATGCATAAAAATGTCCAAACGAACCCCAAAAATGACACAACATTCCTATTGTTCTATGTTGACACGAGAAATTTTCTGAAAGCAATAAGAGGCAATGGATATCGTTTCGTCCCCAAAGGTGGGACGTTCCCTACCGAAACCATCATGCTTGTTTTGAAAAGCTCTGGTTTGTGAGAAGCATATACCCGAACCTGCCCCAAATGGGACAATTTTTTAACACGACATGTTGATGCCACTCCATGATAGCATGCCAAGTTTCATGAATTTCAGATGAGTTTTGGATTCACTAGAATTTAACAAACAGGCATCTCAATGTTTTGCCGGCAATCAGTAGTGCCCTAGTGTTTGAATTTCATTCCCATCTCTTACATGGGACCTAGAAATTCACCCAAGGATACATATTCGATTTTTCAGCCAACGTTAGTGCATTGGAGCATCTGCATGTAGTTCATATTTGAATTATGCACATAAATGCATTGAAAAATCAGTTAATGCATAAAAATGTACAAACGAACCCCGAAAAATCCCAAAAATTGACACAACACTCCTGTTGTTCTATGTTGACATGAGAAATTTTTTGAAAGCAATAAGAGGCAATGGATATCATTTCGCCCCCAAAGGTGGGACGTTCCCTACCGAAACCATCATGCCTGTTGTGAGAAGCTCTGGTTTGTGAGAAGCATATACCTGAACCTGCCTCAAATTAGACAATTTTTTTAACACAACATGTTGATGCCGCCCCATGATAGCATGCCAAGTTTCGTGAATTTCATACAAGTTTTGGATTTACTAGAATTTAAAAACCAGGCATCTCAACGTCTTGCCGGCAATCAACAGTGCCCTGGTGTTTGAATTTCATTCCCATCTCTTGCATGTGACCTAGAAATTCACCCAAGGACACACATGTGAGTTTTCAACCAACCTTAGTGCATTGGAGCATGTGCTTGTAGTTCAAATTTGAATTATGCACATAAAATGCCTAGAAAACCCAGTTAATGCATAAAAAAGGCCAAACGAACCCCGAAAAATTCCAAGATTGAACAAAAGACTCCTCTTGTTGTATGTTGACACTTGAAAATTTTTGAAAGCAATAAGAGGCAACGAATATCGTCCCATCCCCAAAGGTGGTATGTTCCCTATCGAAACCATCATGCTTGTTGTGAGAAGCTCTAGTTTGTGAGAAGCTTATACCCGAACCTGCCCCAAATGGGACCAAATTTTCACCACAGCATGTTGATGCCGCTCCATGATAGCATGCCAAGTTTCATGATTTCATACGAGTTTTGGATTTACTAGAATTTCAAAACCAGGCATCTCAATGTTTTGTCGGCAATCAACAATGCCCTGGTGTTTGAGTTTCATTCCCATCTCTTGCATGGCACCTAGAAATTCACCCAAGGACACACATGTGATTTTTAAACCAACTTTGGTGCATTAGAGCATGTGCTTGTAGTTCAAATTTGAATTATGCACATAAAATGCCTAGAAAACCTAGTTAATGTATAAAAAAGGCCAAATGAACCCCCAAAATTCCAAGATAGAACACTCTCATGTTGTTCTATGTTGACACTAGAAATTTTTTGAAAGCAATAAGAGACAACGGATATCATCGCGTCACCAAAGGTGGTACGTTCCCTATCGAAACCATCATGCTTGTTGCGAGAAGCTCTAGTTTGTGAGAAGCTTATACCCGAACCTGCCCCAAATGGGACCAAATTTTCACCACAACATGTTGATGCCGCTCCATGATAGCATGCCAAGTTTCATGATTTCATACGAGTTTTGGATTTACTAGAATTTCAAAACCAGGCATCTCAATGTTTTGCCGGCAATCAACAATGCCCTGGTGTTTGAATTTCATTCCCATCTCTTGCATGGACCTAGAAATTCACCCAAGGACACACATGTGATTTTTCAACCAACTTTGGTCCATTGGAGCATTCACTTGTAGTTCAAATTTTAATTATGCACATAAAATGCCTAGAAAACCCAAGTTGATATATAAAAAAGGCCAAACGAACCCCAAAAAATTTATTCCCATTTCTTCCATGGGACCTAAGCATGCACTGAAGGACGAAGATTTGACTTCTCAACCAATTTGTATGCATCAGAGCATGTGCATGTAGTTTAATTTTGAATTGTGCACCTAAAATGGCTGGAAAACCAGTTTAATGTATGAAATGTTCAAACGAACCCTGAATAATTCCAATTCTTTTATGACACACATACAGTTGCATGTTCACCGCAGATAAAAGGTCTAGCAATTCAAACACCTTCCATTGCCGCTGTGACCCTATTTTGTAATTCAAGTCAAGTATATCCCACACAGTTTATTCTCACCAACCGTGTGAGATGTAGTACAAAAAATCTTGGAGCACCGTCGGTGTATAGTACGCATATGGCTTACGCGAGAAGGTGCGTCGGCTACAGTCCACAGCCGGCATGTTAAGCACACTAGCTTGCTCCCCCAAAACTCCCGCCTATGCATCCCTTGCAATCTCGAAAATATCTACCGCCTGGAGGGTTTTAATGTTTGATAGCACACGATTAGTATGTGCGGACCGTGTGCGACGTCTGTTACTCCCGCTCTGCTTCAGTCCCTTGATTCAAATTTTCAGTAGCCCCAGCATTTTACTCCCACCTCTGCATCTCTCGCAATCTCAAAAATATATGCTCGCCCTTGATCCAAATTTTTAGTAGCCCCGCCTTATTACTCCCGCCTAGTAAAATTTTCAGTTGCCGCAGTATTTCCTCAAACGCAACCTCTGCTCACACAGACACACACAACCCTCGAAACCATTGGTAGGTCGCCACCATCGCGAGCGCCTCCATCCCCAACCTATGACTGTGTGCCGGGGAGCTCGAGTAGCCAATGGCCAAAAAGAGGTTTATTGCGGCCTTTTAGCCCGACGCCGACGAGGTAGCCGCCGAGGTGTCCCTGTCGTCCTCTGCGGGCCTGATCCGCCGTCGCCGGTCCCCCGATCCTCCCGCCGCCGCGCCCCTACGCCGGTTCGAGGACTTCCCTGTCCTCCCGCGGACCCAACAGCCGATGAAGTCCTACTTCGGGGTCCGGTAGCGGCAGTGAGGGATGTGGGTCGCTGAGATTACAGATCGAGAGACCCACACCCACCGGTGGCTCGGTAGCTTCCACACAACCAAGCTCGTGGCCATGGAGTACGACCGCTGGCAGGTCCACTACCACGGCACGGCGGCTAGGCTCAATTTCCCCTTCGGCACATGTCCGGTCCACCTTGTTTCGCCGGAGCCAGGGGTGGTGAGCTCGGCTATGGCGCGGGAGGACCGCGAGGCGTGGGAGTGTCTCGAGGCCGAGGCCGCCGACGAGGCGTAAATGCAAGAGCTCCGCCGGCAGCACGCGGAGCCCATGGAGGCGGAGCGGGCGATCTTTGCCAGCGCAGAGGGCGGCGAGGTTATCGCGCTCTCCTTCGATGACGGGGTCGAAGGTGGAGAGGACGACGGCGCGAAGGGCGGCAAGGTTATCGCGCTCTCCTCTGATGACGAGGTCAAAGGCAGTAGCAACGGCATCACGGATGATGTCGAGGTGGGCCCTGAGGACGAGGAGATCGACGTCAACAAGTGGAGGAGTGCCTTCCCCAACGACCCCGATGATGGTACTCGCCCGGACCAGGCTCGCGACACACCGTACATGACGAGGAAGGATTGGCTCGACCTCTACTTTGATCGAAAGTAGTTTAGCTTAGTTTAAATTTATGTTTTATGTTCGGTTATGCAAAACTATATATGTTTATGTTTGAATTCACGCTACTTTCGGTTGAACCTGCTTTGAACTTGATCAAATTGAAGTTTACAACCTTAAGTTTAGGGGATCGACTAGAAAAGGCCAAAAATTGCTAGAGTATATATATATATATCCACTAAGGGTTTTAGTCCTTTAACTTTTTAAGGGTCGCCTAGAGATGTCCTTATGACTTGTTTATTTCAGTTCTTCACAATGTGATGCTCTATATGTGCAACTATTTGCTATGCAGTTCAATTTCATCAATAATAGTTTCAACAATACCACTATGAATTACGATATTTGGTTGTTGTTAAGGATATTGCAGTTAACATGCCTTTTCGTTTTTCAATTGTTGTTTAGCAACATGCATTGTACTGAATGACTAAATATGCAATCCCAGGCTACATAGCAACAAGGAAGAGTGTTACCTTAATGTTCTGATGATGTCTAGATATACATGTAATAAAATCTTATATAATGGGATGGATGGAGTGTTGTACTACATCATTTTTCAATTGTTGTTTAGCTTCTAGTATTAACTTGGTGCTTTTAGGTACATATATCATTGCGTATGGGGTAATGAGATATTCATGAACCAGCATCAAGTGAGGAAAATGATAAAGATTGTTACTAAAATGGGTCAAAAGATGTCAATCAATTATTTGTTTACACTTTATGCAAGACAACAGTGAGCTGCAGGATGGTAAGTAAGAACCCTATAGCCTTCTTTTTACTGCCCGTAATGAGTTGTGTTAGATGACAATATCTGAATCTTTTATCTTTTGTGGTGGATCCTGAAGCAGTTTACTCGAGATTACCTCTCAAACTACATGATTGGCGGCTGGCCATCACATGGGGTTAGACTAGAGTCTTGCATGCCTTCTGCATCCAGGAGAGCACAATAGGGCCATTCTGCTTCACCTTGTTCAACAACTGGAATGTCTGTCGCCTCTCTCTTTACCATCTGTAATAGTATAAGTATAGAACCCTGGTACATCATTCTTTATTTGGTGCTTCTATAATTCTTAAACATATGTATTTGTGGATCGAATAATGCATTGCTTGTTTGAACTTGATGGATATGAATAAAGCTATAGCCTACTTTCAAGTTTAAATTAGGTACAATTTTAAATAGCGGCAATTAAATTAGGGCGAAATTACGTTGTGCAGGTCATTACGGCACACACGGTTGGTAAAACACAAACGTTTTCGATATACACCATAATCCGAGACGGTTCACCAAGAGGAAACGTGTGCAAGCATGCACACAGTTGCCGTTTGCAAAGCGTGTGTGATGTCAGACACTATCACATACGGTGCGGGAAAACAAAATGTGTGTGATTGTCTACCTATCGTACACAGTTTATAATCATGAACTGTTTGTGATGTGCCAGGCATCGTAAATCTCCCGTGCCTAGAATCCGCCTATAAAACTGCCATGCCTGGAATCTGCCTGGTTTTAGGCAGAACCACAAAACTCCGACTGCGATGGCAATGCGAGCACAAATGAGTGGCAAGGATGAAGCGTTTAGGATATTCGAGATATCGAAAACGGTTATACAGGGACAACTGTATGCATCAAGGCTCCCTATCCCCGACGGTTTCTGGGTCGTGTGGGAAGGACCCTCCTATCGCCCACACTCACTGGAGACGATTCCATATGCCATCACGGAAAGGGGTTAAAACCGTTTGTGTAGGACCGACGCGCACCAGTGAGTCATCCTAAAGGATGTATTAGGACTTGGTTCTATTGCAAGAGTAGAACTCCAACTAATGAGAACCCCCTACCAGGTTACAGATCTGACCGTCTTCCCATTGACTTTGACCTCCCAAGCCGGATTATCCCAGAAGAGCATGCTCAATTCACCCCTATATATCCAAAACTCCCGACCTTATTGGCCAATGGATTAACGAGAGTTGACTTAACTCGGTGCTGGGTTACTTGGAGAATCATGCCCTCGAGCCACCTGCCTAGATTAATGTGCAATTACTCAGGCGACTCAAGAGACGTTCAACGGTATAGTTCTGATAACTTAGAAGCTGATGAACTAAACAAAAGTGTGAAGAAACTGCTTGGGGAGCCTCAAGAGAACTGCAACAAGACGGGGTTGCAACCATTCTTCAAAGTTAACCCGACTCCTCCGATGAGTATAATTTTTTGTACGTCTTGCCAACCTTTACTTATTCAGTATTTCACTTATTAACCTTGTTCAACTATGCATTCCAACTCCCCATTCTGGAGTAAGAAGAGGAAAACCCAAGCGACCAAGACTAAAATTGCGCCGGCTCAAAGAAGGAATAAAGTTGCTGCTGTGAATGAGTCAGTAGCAAGGGGCGAGTCACCAACAGCTGACAATCAGTCAGGGGTAGAACTTGACTCCCTTGGCCGTATTTTAATTGAACTCGCTGATGCTTCTTATTCTCAGGGTGATGATGCAACAAGCCAGGTTGATGATATTGAGGTAATTTCCATCTCTTCCAGCCTAGAATCCTTATCTCCAAGAAAACAAGGCGGGTCATTCAGAAAGCAAGACTTTCTCATCCAGACGCTCATTAAGACCCAAAATTTATTTTGAATAAAACCTAGGAAGAGTCAAGGCGCCAAACTTGGAGTGGATCAAGAGAGCTACTAGCCGGCTATACCAATGAACCATCCGCTCGCAAGCGACGCAATGAGGTGCCACACTATCGAACTTCTTCTCTTCCCCGAGCCGGCCTTATTAGGCAACCTCTTAATCCTTTTGATTCCAATTATCAGGAGTCGTTGCCGTCTTCTGGACACTCGCCCGCCACTCAGCTGCTGCCTTTGATCATAAATCTAGGGTAAATATTTTTATCAACCATTGACGGCTTATCATGATTACTATTGTATGTTTTTGAATATGTCATCTTTGATTGCAAGGCCAAAGCCAAAGCCAATAAAAGAAAAGTTGGTGAGTCATGAACAACCCTAGAGATTCATGAGTCGGAGGATCAGACCTTGGTAACTCATGAGGCCCACACTGAAGTCCCCAAAGATCATCATGATGACCAAACTGAACCGCCCCAACAAAATGAAGCCGCGGCTACTAACAATACAAAAAGACACATCTGACATTTTGGGCCGAACGATTTTTTTTGTCAAGCTTATGACACTTCTATGACGATAATTGTGATAAACCCCGGTATCATCATAGATGTGGTGGGATCCTACTTCTATGAAAAATGGGCTTTTCATCCTGGGCGGGCGGGGGACGCAGCTGCATGACATTCTTTGGGTCGTCCATGATGGAAAAAATCATGGTAGAAGCAAGGGCAACGAAAATATCAGGGAGTTCCCGGTTATGGTGGGTGGTCGGGGCCGAGCGATGCACGGAGGGATTGCACATTTATCTCGTACACGTACGCACGTGGGTGCTAGGCATTGGGATCTAACTAAACCCAAGCGAGGCGTTCGTCTACTGAACCCGAGAAATTGCACTACAGACCACACATTGCTGAACCCAAGCGATCGATCGATCCCTGGCTGTTAACTGAACTCGATCGAGCGATTCCTTCGCTATTGCTGCTATCTGAAGCCGATCAAACTTGCTGCCTCTTGATGAATAGTGAGTGTTGTTGGGGGTTAGGTGAAAAGTTCCCGGTGGGGGTTGGATGAACAGGACCCCGTGGTAGTAGAGGCCGTTGCCGCTGGATGAACAGGACCCCGATCGAGCCAGTTGGGGGTGGATGAACAGGACCTCGTGGAGGGCTGGATGAACAGCAGCCGGTGGAGGGCTGGTTGAATAGTAGCCGGTGGAGGTCTAGATGAATAGTAGCCCGTGGAGGGGCGGTTGAACAGGACCCCGTGGATGAACAGTAGCTAGTGGAGGTAGGAGGGAGACGTCGTGGATGAACAGTCATAGGTGGAGGCTGGAGGAGGTCGACGGTAGATGAATAGTAGCCCATGGAGGCTGGAGCGAGGTAGTAGATGATGGATGAACAGTAGCCCGTGAAGTCCTATTTTGCGGTACGCCACAACCCTCCCAATGAACAAGACCCCTGTTTCGACTGTAGGGGGTCGAAGAGAAGTTCATTTCCTCCGTTTTGCGGTATGCCACATACATCCCGATCAACAGGACCCCATTTCAACTGTAGGAGGTTGAAGAGAAGTCCGTTTCCTCCGTTTTGCGGTACTCCAGACCCCTCGCGGTGAACATGATCCCGTTTCGACTGTAGGCAGTCAAACACAAGGCTATTTCCTTCATTCTGCGGTACGCCAGGCCTCGTTTCAGCTGTTCCGGCCAAGCCGGTTGGCTCCCAATGAACACGACGCATTCCGTTACCTCCCGATGAACACGATGATGCAGTTTCTTGACCCAGCCAGTTGGCTGCAGATGAACAGGACACCGTCACTGTTCTCCGCTGCTTCTCCATGTACAAGAGCCCTGACCGTATGTATGCGTGAGTAGGCGTTCGAGACCCCGCCCGTATGTACGTACGTGACCGTATTTACTTTCTTGCACCCTGGTTGTACATACGTGTACACGATATTGACGGGACTGCGTGACATGCTACGTCTGTGCCTCTACTACGACACGTGCCCTTCCTTACTCGGCCACGGTTCATTGTTGTACCCTACAAACAGACCGAACGACTAGTATGTACGTACAAGTTCGCGACAAGAATGACAACTCTACGTACGCTTCAACCAGGTGGGTCCCGACTATGAGGGAGGATAAGGAGGCACTTCCTTGCATGCGAAGTTATTGCTGGTGGGTCCCAGCCATCAGGGGGAGAATCATTTTTTGCCCAAAACATGGATGCACTTCCTTCCGTGTGAAGATGTAGCTGGTGGATCTTAGCAGTTAGGGGGAAATATTTTTTCACGAAATACGGTGGCCCATCCGGTGGGTCCTTGCTATCAGGTGGAGGAATCATTATTTTGCGTGTAATAAGGAGGCACTTCCTTGCTGCAGCCGTGGACCCAGATGTCAGCCTCTCCATGTACAATACTCTTTCGATGGAAATCATTCCTTGCCCACATTGACCACGGCGCGCCAAGCGGACCATGGCGGTGGACGACGGTAAGGCCTAGGAAGGGGACGACGCGGAGCCGAGGAAGACACCACAGTGGATGCTGTCGGATTTCGGGTTCCGGCAAAACCCTTGAGGTTCGAATACTAGGGTGCACACGAAGATCTCTCCTCCCTCTAGCTCATGCCCTCACTGCAATCTCAAGGCTTAGCGCGTCGAACTCGCATAACAAAGGGACACAAGATTTATACTGGTTCGGGCCACCGATGTGGTGTAATACCCTACTCTAGTGTGGTGTGGTGGATTGCCTCTTGGGCTGGGGATGAACAGTTACAAGGGGAGAACAGCCTCCTGAGGAGAGGAGCTCTTGTGCTTTGTGAGATGATGTGGTCGAGGATTCTTCTCTCCTAAGGTGGTGGCTAGCCCTATTTATGTGGCCCGGGTCCTCTCCCCAAATATTAGGCGGGAAGGGATCCCACAACGGCCAATTTGAAGGGGGACAACTAGTACGAGCTATCCTGACAAAAGATGGTCTTCGCCTGCCAAAGGCTTTGGTGATGACGACGTCTTGGGCTCCACGGCGACTACCGTCCTGCTGTCCTCCTGGTCTTGGTCTCGTTGCACCGATATGGAAACCTTTGCTTGATGCCCCGGGACTTTGCACCTGCTCTTGCTTCTTTAGCACCAAAGAGGAAGCGAGGACACTACACACGCTGGCGCCCGCCTGGTGCCCGCCTGGCCTTGGTCGTCATGGCTTGCGTCACAGGAACCTCGCGAGGTGCCCATTGCCTTGATCTCTCCACCCCTCGCGAGCCAGCCTGGTGAGGCCGCCCCCGAGGAGGCCTTGCGTCGTCCACCTCGCGAGGGTCTTGAGTGTTTGCTGGTGAAGATGGGCTGTATAGGGCTGCTGGTGGAGCCACACCGTGGGCCGCAAGCAGGAAAGTCTGGGGACCCCCGTTCCCAGGACGCCGATAGTAGCCCCCGGGCCCAAGGTGCGCTCGGGCTTGACTTCAGGCGAAGCCACGGGGCAAGTGCGGAGCACCGCTAGCCCCAATAGCCTGCGGCCTCATTTGACGCATACCGATTGATTGGACATGGGCGTCTCCGCTTCCCCACGCTACCTCGACAACTTCCTAACTGACAAAAGGCTGGCGCGGGCTGCATTTGCCTTCATTGCTTTCCTTCGTCTTGCTCCAGATCCCCTTTCTTGCCCTTTGTTCCCAGAGACTCCAGATCCACCCAGGTCCTCCTTTGAGCTTGCCGTCAATGGCTCCCAAGAAAGCCCGGGCTACTCCTTCGCCATCCTGGTACGAACCGCGCTTGAAGCACCGAGGATGTCAGAGAAGAACCTTGCCTCCGCGCGCTTGATGACGGCGGAGGGCGACGAGAAGAGGAAGACTGTGCTCCAGGTCGGCTCCGCCGAGCCTGAGGCCCCTGGCAACACTTTCTACCCCTTCTTCACGAGCAGCATCGCCGCCGAGTTGGTTCCCCCTTCTCCGACTTCTTCTTCTCCGTCCTCAGTCATTATAAGATCCATGCCCTCCATCTTCATCCCAACTCCGTCCTTCTCCTATCGATCTTCGCCTTCTACTGCGAGGCGTACATCAAAGTGATGCCATCAGTGGCACTGCTGCGCCACTTCGTCTTTCTTCGGCTTAAGGAGGGCTCCTGCTCATGGTGCGTTGGCTTCATCGCGGCCAACAAAACCAATGCCATATCGAAGGCCGAGAAGAAGGCCGAGGGCTTCAGGAGCAAGTGGTTCCTGATGGACGCCAAGCGCGTCCACCATCGGCTAGTGCTACCGATGGAGATGCCCGTGTCCCACTAGGGATGGCTTCGCGTGAAGCTCACCGACTAGCGAGCGATGCAGGTGCTGGAGAGGATGTCTGTCGACCTGAAGCCCGGCGACTCAAGAACGGCGAAGCTGACGGGGGCCATGATTGCCCAAGAATTCATGGCGCAGCGCGTGGCTCCCCTCCAGTCGCGCATGCGCCCATTATGGAAGCATGGAGACAAAGGGGACAACCTCTGCCTGCGCCCGGAACCCCTTTCCAATGAGGAATTGTGCTCGACTCTTTGTTCCTTGGTCGGGGACGACCAAGGGTACCCGCCTGATGGCCTTGTTCCCTTGTACCGCCGGCCGAATGGGGCGAAGGTTGTCGCCGCTCTGCCTGTCTTTGACGAGCATGGGCTCATGCCACCTGTGCCCACGAATATCCTGGCGAAGACAACTCCGGTGGTCGTGTCTTCCGGCGAGTCTCGCGAGGAGGGAGAGGAGGAAGAAGACGGGGAGGAGGAGAACGACTCGAAGGCGACCCACGAAAGGGCGGCGGAGACCTCCCCCTTGCGCAAGGCCGACCTCCTCCGCACCCTTCCTGATGATGGTGATGTACGATTTCGGGTTCCGGCAAAACCCTTGAGGTTCGAACACTGGTGTGCGCACGAAGATCTCTCCTCTCTAGATCACGCTCGACACGATCTCATGGCCTAGCTCGACGAACCCAAAGAATGAGAGACACAAGATTTATACTGGTTTGGGCCACCGTTGTGGTGTAATACCCTACTCCAGTGTGGTGTCGTGGATTGCCTCTTGGGCTGAGGATGAACAGTTACAAGGGAAGAACAGCCTCCTGAGGAGAGCTGTTCTTGTGCTTGGTGAACTTGTGTGGTTCGGGATTCTCTCTCCCAGGATCAGCCCTCTCCCCTTCTATGGTGGTGGCTAGTCCTATATATAGAGGCCCTGGTCCTCTTCCCAAATATTGAGCGGGAAGGGATCCCACAATGGCCAAATTGAAAGGGAGACAACTAGTACAAGTTATCCTGACAAAAGTAGTATTCGCCCGCCAAAGGCTCTGGTGGTGACACCGCCTTGGGCTCCACGGTGACCTCCGTCCTGCCATCCTACTGGTCTTGGTCTTGTTGCTCCGATATGGAAACCTTTGCCTGATGCCTCGGGACTCCTCACCTGCACTTGCCTCTTTAGAACCAAAGAGGAAACGAGGACACTACGCGCACTGGTGCCCACCTGGCGCTCGCCTAGCTCCAATCGTCATGGCTTCCATCACGGGAACCTCGCGAGGTGTCCCTTGCCTTGATCTCTCCGCCCCTCGTGAGCCAGCCTAGTGAGGCCGCGTTTGAGGAGGTCTTGCATCATCCACCTCACGAGGCTTGGCCCCTCGTGAGGGTCTTGAGTGTTTGCTGGTGAATATGAGCCATACAGGGCCGCTGGGGCAGCCACACTGTGGGCCGCAGGCAGGCAAGTCTAGGGGGCCCCGTTCCCAGAACGCCGATAGTAGCCCCCGGGCCCAAGGCACGCTCGAGCTTGGCTTCAAGGCGAAGCCAAAGGGCAAGCACGGAGCGCCGCAGGCCCCAATACCCTGTGGCCCTGCTGACGCGTGGCGATTGATTGGTCGTGGTTGGCCCCGCTTCCCCACGCAGCCTTGATATCTAGCTGGCTAGGCGGCCACGACGTCCTACACAGTTATTTCCCCCTTGCTGGCAACGCACTCCCCGACTCCTCCGCTTCTTCGAACCTCGACCTCCTCTCCATCCGACCTGAGCTCAGTCCTCTGCATCCCCATGGCGCCGAACCGGACGGAGAATGGGAAGAAGCCACTGTCCTCAGCCAGCCCACCTTTGGCCGTCGAGCCCACCGTCGGCCAGTAGCGGGTGCTCAGTGAGGAGGCCATGGACAAGGTCCGCCTTGCGCTCGCCACCAGCTTCAACGAATGGGGAGGGACGGTGGCATGGCCTGTGTCCCGAGCTTCCATCGATAGAACAGCCACCGAGGTCCAGTTCTTCGTTGATGCCCTGTGGGCCTGTCTGGTCCCCCCTTCTCCGCCTTCTTCAACGCCGTGCTTTCCCATTACCAGATTCATCTGCCACACGTAGATTCCCAATCTGTCACTCTTCTCGCCGTCTTTGCCTTTGTCTACGAGGCCATGGTAGGCATCACCCCCTCCGTGGCCCTTCTGCGCCATTTCTTCTCACTGCACCTGACCGACCCCCGGCAATGCTCAGGGTTCCTGAGCTTCCAGGCCGTGCCGGCGACGGCCGGCTCGGGGATTGACTTTGAACTCCCTCCATCCGCGAGCGGGTTCCGGACGTGGTGGGTGTATGTGGATGTCGGAGTGCTCAGCCCTTTACTCTTGCCTCTGTCGGCACTTGCCGTCTCCAGCTCCGGCTGGACTCACGAGAAGCTTACGAGCCCCCGCCTCGCCTTCATCTGGTACTGGCTGAGGAGGTTGAAAGACCTTGGCTTGACCACGCCCATGGTGATGAAGGAGTTCCTTCGACGCCACGTCGCCCCCTCCAGCGCCATTCTCAACCAATGTGGGCCCTGTCTGTTGGCTTGGATCGCATGAGGCTTCAGGAATCAGAGATTCCGCCTGAGGCACGAAGAACGGTCCTCGAGGTCCTGGCGGGCGACCCCTCACCAGCTGATATTCCACCGGTGGGCTGTCTCTTGTACTGCTGCTCGAACAGGTTGGAGTTCGCGGGGCAGATGCCCCACTTTGACGAATGGGGGCTGCGCCCAGTTGGCCTTGAGGGGTCCCGCGAGAACCCCATCACCGTGGTTCCCCTCCTTATCGCCGGTAACACTCACGCTGAAGTGGTAGTTGAGGGGGCGACACAACCCACTGCTCCCGAGGCCAAAGCTCCCGAGGCCTCTTGAGGCCATCCTGAGGCGGAACTTAATGGCTCTCCCTAGCTTGGCGCTCCTGAGGTCACCTCCTAGGGTGCTTCGCCAGCCGCACCCTGCGCTGGTCGCCACGCCCAATGCTTCTGTCGGCTCTGTGTAGACTACGATGCGCTGCACAAGAGCAAGGGGTCCCCAAGCTGCAGCCATGGCGCCTTCCGGCCATTGAAACAGAGGAAGTACATCGCCATAGATGAGCAAGTACCTTATCTTTGTAATTCCTTGAGTGCTGCTTCCCTTCCTGACGGTGGCTCTTCAGGACCCCATCTGCTAGGGCCGTGAAGCCTCCCGGGGAGCAACTTCCTCCTGCATCGAGTCTCCCGTTGGCCTTGAGCATCCCAGGCCAGCATGCTGCCTCCGGCGCGAGGTCGGCTGGAGAGGCAGGCATGCAAGCCTGGCGCCTCAAGCCCGCGCTCCTACCGTCTCTTCTTCGCGGCCTCGTCGGGGGTGCAACAAGTGTGCCAAGGGCTCCTCCTCTGGTTGTGGACGGCGGCTGGATGGCTCCGATCTTGGATTCTACTTCGAGCGTTGGACCCTCCCCTATCCAGTCCTCCGCCGTGGCCCGGGTGATGATCGGGGAAGTCCTAGCCCCCAGCCCCCTGCTCGGAGGGAGCGGGCCGCTTCAGGCCCCTTCAGCGACCCCTGCTGCGGAGGACGGAATTGGCCATGCGCTCAAGTCTGCGCACGAACAGAGTTTCGTCTGCCACGAGCTCTTTCAGGAGGCGATGGGCGAGATGAGCCAGCTTGGTGGAGAACTTGCGGATGTAGACGCGTGCCTCGATGCCGAGGGTCTTCGGCTGATGGAGGAGTGGCACAAACTGAAGGTGGCCATCAACCTCGGGTGGCACCAGCATGAGCTTGACAATGCAAAGGCCGAGGCATCTCTTGCGGCCTCGTGAAAGGCCTGCGCTCGAGCCTTGGAAGAAGCCCGGGAGGCCAATCGTCATCGCGAGATCGCAGAGAGACGCGCGTGGGAGCTCCAGGCCTGGAGTGCCTCCTTGGAGCAGCAAGTGGAGGTGCTCAAGGCTGCCCTAGCGTCGATGAACAGGACGCCTGCTGAGGAGGAAGAGATCCTGAAGCACGAGGAAGTGCTGGCGCTGGAAGCCACGGAGCACAGCCTTGAGCTTGAGGTGTTGGAGACGAGGGAGCGCCAAATCGCCCAAGCGGAGAATGCTGTTGGTGCGCACGAGGCCAGGGCTCAGGAGGAGGTCGACCACCGGGTGGCCGAGGCTCACGCGGACCTTGAGGGTAGGTGCGACCTGAAGCTGGAGCTGGTGGAAGCCGAAGCTGTGGGTAGGACTAATGCCCTCAGGTCAGGGTTGGCTGATGCAGAACATCGCGAGAAAGCCGCCGCAGCCGCCCTGACCTTAGTGCAAGCTGAACTGGCTTCCGCTCGTGCCGAGCTGCTGTCCCTTCAGCAGCGGGTTGGTAGCACCGAATCCTCCACGCAGCAGAGCAGGGAGGAAACGCTCCGACGGCGGACGCTGGAGTGCGAGCACGCCCCCATGCTCCAAAGCCTCAAGATTAGAGCCAACGTGGCGCTGGGCACCATCTGCGACAAGGATGCACCTCATCCCCAACCGAACGACTACGCCAGTCACCTCCTTTTCTTCACCGACGTGGTGACACACCTAGAGAACCGATCCGAGAGGGCTCGCGTGCTTGTTAAGGAGAGGAGCCGCGGACTGCTCAAGCGCGCGTTCTCCCGCGTCTTCAGCCACCTCCAAAACACCTGCCCCAACTTCGACTTCGACGCCGCCATTGCCCCTGTGCCCGAGGCCATCCGAGGTGACCTGGCACGCTGGGTGGAGGACAATGTGGACGCTCTAGTCAGGGCCTTCACCATCGAGGATGATGCGGTGGTGGTCGCTGTGGATGAAGGCAACGTGGTCGACGATGGTGCGGGCGACGCCGGCAATGGTGGTGGTGATTCTGGCGACGAGGACGGTGATGCCAGCGATGACGACGACGATGCCAGCGACGCGCCTAAGGGCGACCCGGAGGACGCGATGAGGGATATGTCCGACTGAGCCCATGCTTCCTCAATGATGACCCGTTAAGTGAAAACTTGGGCATGGCCCTGAAAGTTGTAAGAGCATTTTGGGAGGGGGAGCCCCTCATGTAAACAGATTATCTCCTCTATTTCTTTGGCCAAGCCTGAAATGCATTTTTACGAGTCCGTGAGTCCTGCTGCGAACTTACTGCTGTAGTTTTACCTTAGTCTGGGCCAGTCCCCGACTGGCTTGCGAGGTCGTGAGCTTCTGAGGGGCTTTCCTATACGCCTGAGAGGGCCTCGCGAGAAGAGAACACCAGCCATGGAAGGGCATGTGTGCAACGTGCGTGTGCCGCACCCAGCCCCCGCTCGCGAAGGGCTCGCGAGGGGGGAGGCAGCAGGTGCGGACTCCGAATCGGGGCGAAGAACCAGATGGCAAGAAAACGAACGAACGAGAAAAGTCACCCCCGCGCATACCAATGAAAATTCAACTTCAACTTAAATCCAAAGCCAGAAAACAGGGCTACAGAAAATAGGTCAAAGACAAATGGCCGCGTCTGGCGCCTAGTCTAGTCTTCTTTTCTTCTCACCAGCGCAGAGCTAAGTGCTGACACTAGTCATGGGAGGGAGCCCCCGAAGCCCGAGGGCAGCACTCCTGAGACTCTGGGGCGTGTACAGCCCCACTCATTGTTACGTGAGAGTGTCACGAGCGGAGATCTTCACAGGCGCGATCCTTACTTCATATCGCCAGACGAGACCCCGGCTTGCGCCGCCCTCGACCATCGTTGGTGCGACCGGAAACCAGGACGAAGCCAAGGGGCAAAGGGGACGCCAACAGCACCCTCGGCGACCACGGGTCCTCTGCCGGGGGTAGGCTCACCGGCACCTCCTCGACAGAGGGCCTACCTCCGGGGAACGCCCTGCTCCACGCGATGCAGGGAGGGACCTGGCTCCCAGCCACTCCCCCTGCAGCCCCCAGTGCGCCCCTCCTGGTGGGAGGGAGGCCTTTGAGCTGGGGCCGCCATCCACTGTTGTGACATGATCCTCCTGCGACCCATGGTTAGCATAAGCTTGATACCGAGAGATTAGTGGTATCCTGTAGCTGTTTTCACTGGCATGGTTGGCGAGGCTCCTGGGGGGCTCCTGGAAGGCCTCAGCTTCTAGTGCCTCCTCCTCCCAGCCTGGCTCGAGGAACGAGCCAGGGTTGTCTTCCAGCGCATAGTCCTGGACCATCATGCGGGGCACGTAGGCCTTCGGGGGTGTCACCCTGAAGACCTCGCAGAAGTGCCCCACGCTCCATGTTGCTACGCCTAGCGCGCCGCCCTGAGGATGGTAGTGCGATACTCCGCTACGGCCACGAAGGAGGCAGAAGTGGAGGGCGCTGGGACGACCGCGGCCCCCGCCAGGAGTGGCGCGACTAGCCTCGTGAGGATCACTAGCAGGATCAGCCTCACGAGGGCATATCGAGGGACCAGCCTCGTGAGGACCATCCTCAGGGCAAGGCCGGGCTCCCTCCACTGGCGCCACCACTGCGTAGGAACGAAGACCGCCACCGGGATGAGGGGGCTGGGGGCTTCCAGGAGCCTCACGCCATTGCCTACATCTTGGGTGGCGCTCAGGCCCCAGCCTCCCAGCGCATCTTCAAGCAGTTTGCTCATGACGTGAACGCGGACCTCCCCAGGCTTGAGGCCACGCGCCCGCTTAGGTGGTCCAAGTGCACCATCACCTTCATCTCGTCCGACCAGCTCAACTGCGCGGCAACCGCCGGCGCCCTCCCAATGCTCTGCTCGGCCGTTATCAGCAACGTCCTTATCACCAAGACCCTCATCGATGGTGGTGCGGGACTCAATGTTCTTTCCATCGAGACGTTCGACCGCCTCCAAGTGCCATATGATCAGCTGCAACCCACCAAGCCCTTCTCAGGAGTGACCGATGGCTCCCCCACCCCGATAGGACAGATCCACCTCATAGTCACCTTCGGCCAGTGCGACAACTACCGCACCAAGCTCATCGACTTTGACATCGCTCACATCCTCCTGCCGTACAAGGCCATCCTTGTGTATTGGACCCTAGCCAAGTTCATGGTAGTGACCCACCACGGTTACAATGTCCTCAAGATGCCTGGAAGCCGCCGCATCATCATGGTCACCTATGAGGAGAAGGACGCGGTGTGCTCCCTTTAGTGCCTGTTGGTGTCCTAGTAATAGGGGTCCCCAGACTTGCCTGCCCGCGGCCCACGGCGTGGCTGCACCAACAGCCCTGTACGGCCCATCTTCATCAGAAAAACACTCAAGACCCTCACGATGGGCCAAGCCTCGCGAGGCGGACGATGCAAGACCTCCTCAGGGGCGGCCTCACCAGGATGGCTCGCGAGGGGCAGAGAGATCAAGGCAAGGGGCACCTCGCGAGGTTCCTGTGATGCAAGCCATGATGACCAGGGCCAGGTGGGCGCCAGGTGGGCGCCAGCGCGCAGTGTCCTCATTTCCCCTTTTGTGCTAAAGAGGCAAGCACATGCGCAGTGTCCCGAGGCCTCAAGCAAAGGTTTCCATATTGGTGCAACAAGACTAAGACCAGGAGGGCGGCAGGACGGAGGTCACCGTGGAGCCCAAGACGACATCATCACCAGAGCCTTTGACAGGCGAAGACCATCTTTTGTCAGGATAGCTTGTACTAGCTGTCCCCCTTCAAATTGGCCGTTGTGGGATCCCTTCTCGCCTAATATTTGGGAAGAGGACCCGGGCCTCTATAAATATGGCTAGCCACCACCGTAGCCAAGGGGCAAACCAGGAGACGAAGAGAACACATCTTGGACCGAATCCAATCCACCGAGCCAACCACGCAAGCTCACCAAGCATAAGAGCACCTCTCCTGAGGAGGCTGTTCTTCCCTTGTAACTGTTCATCCTCAGCCTAAGAGGCAATCCACCACACCACACTGGAGTAGAATATTACACCACATTGGTGACCCGAACAAGTATAAATCTTGTGTCCCTTTGTTTTGCGAGTTCGACGTGCTAAGCCTTGAGATTGCGGTGAGGGTGAGAACTTGGGGGAGGAGAGATCTTCGTGCGCACCCCAGTGTTCGAACATCAAGGGTTTTGCCGGAACCCGAAATGTGACATTTGGCACGCCAGGTAGGGGTGCGCTGAAGCTTTCCTTCCGTTGATCCACGTTCCACCGCTCCACCGCATCCATGTCGGATGCGCGCCGAGCCGGCGCCGAGCGCTGGGCCGCCCTCGCCACCCGTGTCGCTCAGACAACCCCTGTCGGCGGGCCTCCCCATTGTTCTACATCTCCCGTTGCCGAGGATGCTACCGGCCCGCTGGCAAACAAGCAGCAAGCGTCCTCACTGCACCCCTTCGTACGGCTGGAGGGCCGCACCGCCACCCCATCGCTGACTCCGGCCGGCTCATCATCTCACGCTCGCCGCGCACCCATGGATGCGCAGGCTGCGCTGCTCATGGCGCGTGAGCTCCTGCGTTACCGCTCGGTCGACAACCTCTATGAGGACTGGTTGGACCGCATCCCCAAGCTCGTCAGCGCCGCGGGAGGCTCTCCTGCACCATCTCTCTCGCTGCCTCGCCCACCCCCAGCCACGAGCGATGTATCTCACGGAGCGCCTCCACCGCCTCCGCATCAAGACGACGCCCTCGCGCTGAGACGCGTATTTCACGGAGCGCCACCACCCCCACTGCGTCAAGACGGTGTCCTCGCCCCAAGACACGTGGCCCCGCAGAGAGATCCACCGCGACGTGTGCCCACGCACGAAGAAGGAAGCTGCCAAGAGGTTCCCCGGCTGCAAGAAAACCCTCCAGCGCTCCCAGCACCACCACGACAAGACCGCGTTGTCGGAGTAATGGGCCATGGGTAGGCTAACCCGAGCCCCGGAACCTTTCAAGACATCGGGGCAGGCTGCGCCCCTCAAGACCCTAGGACGAAGAGCCGCCTTCTGAGAAGTCGGCGGCAAAGCGACCGACTGCCCACTCACGGCCGAGTCCCGGGGGCAACTTCAGGATAAGCCGACTCTTGACTGGCGACTTCCAGAGAAGCCGGCCTTGGGGAGTCGGCCCACGACTCCAGCAAAACCCCATGTCCTCATCAAGAGGGACAGGACAGGGAGTGGCTACAGTGAAGACTGCTCCCACCCCTTGCCAAAGGCAAGCATGGTCACAACACGCCGTACCCGCGGAGATCTCCGTGCGGCGTGGCACTGTTGCCATGCTGGCCCTGACATCAGCACCGGTGGACCGAATCCTGCGCCCATGACGGCTTGTCTGTACGACCTTTGGGTGGCAGGTCCTACCGGCTAGCGGGATCCCAGAAGACGGCAAGTGCGCCACAAGTCGGACCCATCGGGAGTCGGCCCCCGAGAGTCGGCCAGCTCCTCCCCCGGGGCCCACGCGCCATTAACCAGATGTGACGGAGAGTGGCAATAGTGATCGCCCGCTAGGCGGCGGGGCTGTTGCCACGACTCCATGACGAAGCCCGCGTCATTAGAAGCACGGCTACAGTAATCAGCGGCCGACAAGACCCGCCCGTGACGGACGCGGCCTATCGGCTCCGTACCTAGCCAGTCGGCAGGGCCCACCAGTCGGCGGGCCCCAGCAGTCGGCGGAGAAGACGGAAGCCGGAGGCACTGACGGCTGGGCCCGTGCCCAGCCGGATTACCATTGTACCCCTGGGGGGTAGGCCTATATAAACCCCCCAGGGCACCCATGCAAAGGGTTGGAATCCATTAGCTCTAGACCAGATCATATAGGAGGGAGAGAGCTAGCCTTGCCCTCTCCTACCTCCAGAAAGAGCTCAAGGAGCAATCGTGTAAACACTTTGTCATAGTGATCATGCGGAGACCCCGCAGAGCAGCAGTAGGGGTATTATCTCCCCGGAGAGCCCTGAAGCTGGGTAAGATTCGCCGGCGTGCATGTCTACGCCTCATCCCGTTTCCAGGCACCGACGACGTTCTACTCGCCCCCACCATGATAAGCCTTCCTTTGGCATATGTCGCACCCAACCCCCGACATTTGGCGCCCATCGTGGGGCTTGGTGCACCGCCGTCCGGACACCTGTTCTGGATGGGAACCCTTTTCCTCCCTAGCGAGCACAGCCAGCCAGGCACGCCAGAAGGAGTTTGCGCTGACGTGCTGCACGGCGTTGAGATCGCCTGCGCCGCTAGCCGCCTCGCCGAACTTGTCGGCGAGGTTCGCATCTCCGATGAACCTGCATCCAACGCAGGCACGGGCGGCTCCGAGAGCCTCCTCGCGGGCCTCCTCGATCAACTCCACATCGCCGGCGAGCCTGCCGTAGACTTGGAGTCTGTAGGTTCCACCGACCCGATGCTGGTCGACTCCGACACCGCGTCGCTCGACGCGTTCCCCACTAATGTGGTGGTCTACGACGAACCTCTCCCTCGCGCGGAGAGCGACGGAAGCACCATCACCGAGGTGCTCGTCATCAGTCATGACGAGCTTCCCAGCGGAGGAGCGCATGATCCACTTGGCGCGGTGCTACAAGACCTGACTGCACCCATTCCGAAAGACGCTGACGCGGAGACATTGGAGGTGCGCCACCTTCATCTCGTCGAAGGTGCGAAGAAGTTGGCTAGCATGAGACGCTTGTCAGAAGCCTACCAGCGAGAGATGGATCGCGCTGTTGGTGGCTCGCCAGCCCCAGCTGGGCCCAGCCGCCTTGGCACGATCCAGTAGCGCGGCGTAGCCATCGCCGACCTGCTCGGGGCAAGACGCCCTGTGTACGCTACACCTGTGGAGAACTTTCGAGCCGCCAAGGCGGCGGCGGACGAGCTGGACAATTTCGAGGGCGAAGAGCGCCGCCTGATGATGGAGCGAGTCCGGCAGCTCCTCGACGCGGCTGCCGCGCAGAACGAGGCCAGCTGCCACACAGAGGCGCCGCAGCGGCAAAACGACGACCTTCGCCGAGACCAAGGCGCGACGACTCGGACGCCGACTGGCGGCGCCCGTGGAAGAAAGGACAAGGGTCTGACTGTCAGCCACAGTTGGACTCACATATCCATAGAGCGCGACCGAGACGGCCGCCCGAGAGCAGTGGAACGACGGGACGACTGTCTGCCTCCTCCTCCTCGCAAGGAAAGGCGAGTCTCCCCACCGCCTGTTGATCATCCGACTCTTGGCGACCGCCTTGGCCGCCAAGAGGGAGTCGGGGAAAACGACGACCGCCACCGGATCGACCGGCTTCACCGATCCCTGGCGCTGGAAGAAGAAGACGAGTTGGGTCCGCCTTGTTTCGGGCCCCGCATTCGAGACGAGCCCTTTCCCAAAGGGTTCACGCTCTCGAGAGACACGCCCAAGTACACCGGCTCCGTGAAGCCGGAAGACTGGCTAGTCGACTACTCCATGGCTGTCAGCATAGCGAACGGCAACAAGCGTGTCGCCGTAAAATACGTTCCGCTCATGCTCCAGGGCACGGCCCGGACATGGCTGAACAGCCTGAAGCCTCGCAGCATCAACAGCTGGGTTGACTTCACCGAAGCATTCGTCCGCAACTTCACCAGCATGTACAAGCGTCCTCCCAAGCCTCGTCAACTCTCCTTGTGCATGCAAGGTCCCGACGAGTCGACTCGCGACTACCTCACGCGTTGGGCCGAGCTTCGGAATTCCTGCGAGGGTGTGCATGAGGTGCAGACTATCGAGTACTTCACCGCCAAGTGTAGAGAAGGAACCCTCCTCAAGCACAAGCTCCTCTGCGACGAGCCAGAAACCCTTGATGAGCTGCTGATCATAGCAGACAAGTATGCCACGGCTGACTCCTCCATGAAGGCAGAGATTCAAGTCAGCGCAACTGGCAAAGTGGCCCCTCAAGCTCCAAGAACTCCGGCGGGAGATGCCAGTCGGCGGCAACAGCAGAGCGACCACAAGCGCAAGGCCCCGCAGCCGGCTTCCAGCAGCCGGCAGGTCGCGACAGTTGAAGCCCGGCAGTCGGATGGGCAACCTCCGCCCAAGCGACAGAAAGGCGGCAAGCCCAACTGGTTGTCGGCCTTTTCCTACGAGCAGACTCTGGATGGACCTTGCAAGTTCCATAGTGGCGCAAAGCCGTCGAATCACACCACTCGGAAGTGCCACTGGCTCACCAGGATCGCCAAAGGAGATGGCCTCCTACCTCCCCCGCCTGCTGGGCAGCCGTCGCCGCCTCCGCCCCAGCAGCCAGCTGTCAGGCCAGTCGGCGTAGTACAAGACGAATACCCCGAAGAACACGGAGACTACGTGGTGTTTACCAGTATGGCTGATGATCGATGCAGCAGGCGGCTGCAGTGACAAGAGGTGAAGGCAGTAGCATCAGAGACACCAGAGTTCATGCACTGGTCCGAGAAGCCTATCAGCTGGAGCAGAGCTGATCACCCAGAGGTGATGCCGAGTCCATGCTCTTATGCTCTGGTCTTAGATGCCACCTTTGCCACGGATAGATGAGCTGCTCGTTTCTCGCGAGTTCTGATAGACGGAGGCAGTAGCATCAACATCCTGTACAAAGACACCATGGAGAAATTAGGAATCAAGCAAAGACAGCTTCAAAACAGCTGGACTGTGTTCCACGACATTGTTCCCGGGCTTTCCTGCTCACCAATCGGCAAGATCCTGATGGACGTCCTCTTTGGAGACAAAGATCACTTCCGCCGAGAGTCAGTTTGGTTTGAGGTGGTGGACCTTGAGAGCCAATACCAGCACTACTCGGCCGACCCGCCTTGGCCAAGTTCATGGCGGTCCCCCACTACGCCTACCTCAAAATGAAGATGCCCAGTTCTAGGGGAATTCTGACCATAGCCGGCGACTACCGGAAGTCGTCTGCCTGTGCGACTGAGAGCAGTCGGCTAGCCGAGTCCCTGGTGATCGCAGCCGAGAAGCGGCTCCTGGAACGGGTTGTGGCGATGGCCAGCAAGCAGCCAGAGGTGCCGCCCAACCCAAAGGAGTCGAAGGCTGAGGGTTCGTTCAAGCCGGCCAAGGAGACAAAGAAGATACCCTTGGAATCCGGAGCACCCGGAGAGGTACGATGTCATAGGCGCAAACCTCGACAGCAAATAGGAAGTCGAGCTCGTCCATTTCCTCTGTGAGAATCGGGACATCTTCGCATGGTCCCCCAAAGACATGCCAGGTGTACCGACTGAATTCGCCGAGCATAATTTACATGTCCGATCTGATGCAAAGCCAGTCAGGCAGCCCCTGCGCCGCCTAT
The DNA here is from genome assembly GCF_018294505.1 of Triticum aestivum. Classification (NCBI taxonomy): domain Eukaryota; kingdom Viridiplantae; phylum Streptophyta; class Magnoliopsida; order Poales; family Poaceae; genus Triticum; species Triticum aestivum. The sequence goes on along the minus strand of NC_057809.1, from coordinate 227,971,075 downwards.
CAGAAGAGAAGAGAAGAGTCGTCGGAGAAGAGATAGCCCAACTCCTAGCAGCCGGCTTCATTATGGAAGTGTTCTTCCCAGAGTGGCTAGCCAATCCGGTCCTGGTACTGAAGAAGAACAAGCAGTGGCGAATGTGTATTGACTACACAAGCCTCAACAAAGCCTGCCCCAAGGACCCGTTTACTCTACCAAGAATTGATCAGGTGATAGACTCCATCGCCGGATGCGAGCTGTTGAGTTTTTTGGATGCATATTCAGGATATCACCAGATCAAGCTGAACCCAGCTGATAGACTGAAGACCACCTTCATCACGCCGTTTGGAGCCTTCTGCTACCTCACCATGACCATCGGCTTGAGGAATGCCGGCGCCACATTTCAATGTTGCATGCAGAAGTGCCTCCTCAAGCAGCTCGGCAGGAACGCCCACGTGTACGTGGATGATGTGGTGGTGAAGACGGAAAAGCGTGGAACACTGCTGGAAGACCTCAAGGAGACCTTTGAGGACCTGCGCCGATTCCAGATTAAGCTCAACCCCGAGAAGTGCGTCTTCGGAGTACCAGCCGGCTAGCTCCTTGGCTTCCTGGTCTCTGAACGCAGCATAGAATGCAACCCTGTAAAGATCAAGGCCATTGAGAGGATGGAGGTACCCAGCCGACTGCTGGACGTGCAAAAGTTCACCGGCTGCCTGGCATCCATCAGCCGATTCATCAATCGGCTGGGCGAGAAAGCTCTCCCCTTGTACCAACTCATGAAGAAGACCAGTTTTTTCGAGTGGAACGACAAGGCGGACGAAGCTTTTCTCCAACTAAAAAAGATGCTAACTACTCCACCTGTTCTGGCGGCTCCGACTCCTGAGGAACCTATGCTCCTGTACATCGCCGCCACCAGCCGGGTAGTCAGCACGGTCATTGTAGTGGAACGCAAGGAGGAAGGCAAGGCACTACCTGTCCAGAGACCGGTATATTATCTGAGCGAAGTACTGTCGACCTCCAAGCAGAACTACCCCCACTACCAGAGGATGTGCTATGGCGTACACTTTACCGCCAAAAGTTGAAGCCTTACTTTCAAGAGCATCCAATCACTGTGGTCTACACGGCTCCATTTGCGGAGATCATCGGAAGCCGAGATGCTTCTAGCCGAGTGGCCAAGTGGGCCATAGAGCTGGCTCCCTACACCATCCACTACCAGCCCCGCACCGCCATCAAGTCACAAGCACTGGCCGACTTCCTCGTCGACTGGGCCGAGACCCAGTACCTACCTCCAGCGCCCGACTCCACCCATTGGCAGATGCATTTCGACGGCTCCAAGATGCGCACCGACTTGGGAGCCGGCATCGTCCTCACTTCCCCTAAAGGCGACAAGCTCAAATACGCACTGCAAATCCATTTTGCCGCCTCCAACAATGTCGCCAAGTACGAGGCGCTCATTCACGGGCTCCGGCTTGCCAAAGAACTTGGCATTCCCCAGATCCTGTGTTATGGCGACTCGGACTTAGTGGTCCAACAGTCATCTGGCGACTGGGACACCAAAGATGCCAACATGGCGAGCTACCGTTTCCTCGTGCAGCAACTCAGTGGGTATTTCGAGGGGTGCGAGTTCCTCCATGTGCCAAGAAACGACAACGACCAAGAAGACGCCTTGGCACGAATCGGCTCTACCCGCCAAGCAATACCATCCGGCGTCGCCCTTCAACGCCTTCTCAAGCCGTCTGTCAAGCCTTCACCAGAATCAGACTCCATCTTCATGCCGGCTCCTCCCAAAGAAGTCGGATCCGACTCCAGAGCCTCGGCAGACGGTACGGGGATTTTGGCAGATGGCTCCAAAGCCGCCACAGTCGAGGCCGTCCCAGGGACTGCAGTACCCGGCCCGGGGACTACGGTGGCGGGCTCGAAGACTCCAGAACTCGGCCCAAGAGCCGCGCCAGTCGGCCTGGGGACTTCATTAACCCAGCAAGCGGTTGTTGACTCCAACCCTCTGCCTCCCAGCCCAGCCGCCCTCGTCCAAGTCGCAGTTCTGGTAGTCGAAGAAATAGCAGCACCCTCAGGGGCCTAGCCCATCCTCAAATTCCTTGTGAGCAAAGAGCTGCCGACTGATGAGACCTCAGCTCGGCAAGTACAACGCCGAGTGGCAGCCTACACCATAGTCAACAGAGAGCTGGTCAGGTGCAGTGTCACTGGTGTCTACCAGCGCTGCGTATAGCCAGAGCAAGGCCAAGAAATTATCAAAGACATCCATCAAGGCGAGTGCGGCCACCATGCGGCTTCAAGAGCACTCGTCTTCAAAGCCTTTCGACATGGTTTCTTCTGGCCGACTGCCTTAGAAGAGGCCAAGGAATTGGTCCAAAAATGCAAAGGGTGCCAGAAGTTCAGCTCCAAGCCGCACCAGCTGGCTTCTGCACTCAAGACCATCCACATTGCCTGGCCTTTCGCAGTTTTGGGCGTAGACATGGTGGGACCATTCAAGACGGCATGAGGTGGCTTAACTCACTTACTTGTCGCAGTGGACAAGTTCACCAAGTGGATAGAAGCGAAGCCAATCAAGAAACTGAACGGTCCGACTGTCATGACTTTCATCTCCGATATCACAATTCGGTACGGCATACCCCACAGCATCATCACCGACAACGGCACAAATTTTGCCAAAGGCACCTTGGCCCGTTTCTGTGCAACACAGGGCATCCGACTGGACCTAGCGTCAGTCGCCCATCAACAGTCAAACGGCCAGGTGGAGCGAGCAAACGGCCTCATCCTGTCCGGCATTAAGCCCCAACTGGTCGAGCCTCTAGAGCGGTCGGCTGGCTGCTGGCTCGACGAGTTGCCAGCCGTCCTCTGGAGTCTGCGCACGACTCCAAACAAGTCAATCGGCTTCACGCCTTTCTTCCTCGTCTATGGTGCCGAAGCCATCATCCCAACGGACATAGAGTTCGACTCCCCGCGAGTCACCATGTACACCAAGGAGGAAGTAGAAGAAGCACGACAAGACGGCGTCGATCTGTTGGAAGAGAGCTGGCTGTTGGCACTCAGCCGGTCCAGCATCTACCAACAGATCCTGCGCCGATACTACAATAGGAAGGCCAAGCCAAGATCTTTCCAAGAAGGTGACCTTGTGCTCCGGCTGATACAGCGAACAGCCGGCCAGCACAAGCTGTCGGCACCTTGGGAAGGCCCTTTCATCATCAGCAAAGTGCTGGGCAATGACTCCTACTACCTGATTGACGCTCAGAAGCCCCGAGCACGCAAGAGGGACGACTCCGGCAAAGAGACAGAGTGGCCATGGAATGCAAATCTCCTCCGAAGATTTTACAGTTGATGCAGTATGTACCATGCTACCTTTTGTATTAACGTACCAAGACTTCGGGCCCCCCAAGACAAGCTCAGGGACTGCCCTCTTTTGTCTATAGGATAAAAGTTATGCCTACGAGTATGTTACTCTTTGATTGTCGCTGCGCACCGGGCTCGACAGGTCGGCCCGGGGACTTGCCGCCTTGCACTATGAAATGCTTCCTGTAGCCGGACAAGTAGTGTGTGGCGCCTAAGCCATCTCCTGTCAGAAGCCGCAGCTCGCAGAGCAACTGTACGGTGGGCAGGAGTAAGGTAGAATGGGCGTTCGCATGAAAAATGGCTAAGGACTCAAAGCATAAAACATAGCTTAAGCCCGCTTCCAACCTTCCTTTTTTCTTTTCGCAAACCGACTATTAAGCAGTCGGCTCACCGCCTTCTATTCAACTTGCTAAAAAACTCTAAAAAGGCTAAGTACTTGCTTTCCCAAAGTAGCCAAGCATTTGATCCAACGGCAGTCCGCAGAGCGGCTGTCCGACTGGCAAAACAGGCAACTAAGGGAAAGCGACAAAGGAAAAAAAGCCAAAAGAGCAATGAGCAAGAAAAGATAGAATTCAGATAAATATTTACATAGCATAGGCCCTTGGCCGAATCTTCGAGCAGAAGTTCAAAATACACCCCGCGGGTGGAATTGTGCGAATTAACAAGTTCTTCAGAGACTACTAAAGTAGATAAAATAAAGATAAGGCGGCAGCCTAAGATGCGGCAGACGGATTCGGAGGATCGGAGGAGGCGGCAGCGTCAGGCGTTCGGGCGGCCGGCCGGGCAGTCTCGGCTTGATCGCCTCTGGCGGCAGTTGGCTCGGTCGCACGCGGCTCGTTGCTGGAGGCGCGGTCGAGCTGAGGCTGGCCGTCTGCCCTGTCTTCTGGTGCCTCTGTCTCGCCTCCGTCCTCCGCCTCGCCTTCCTACTCGACGCTAGAGCCGATCACTCCACCGAGTCCTCGCCGTAGTCTGGGTTCATCCCAAACCACTCCGGCGGTACCTCCTCGCCGTCTTCAGACCGCTCGGGGACGAAGATGCTGGTGTCGGTGTACTCGGCGATCGCTGTGGCACGATTGACGAGGGCGTCTTCCTCGGCTATCAGCTCTGGCTGGGCCTCCGACCGGAGTGTGGCCAACCGGTCTAGATCCAGCCTCGGATACCACGCCTTGACGAACTCCAAGGCCCGGCGCGCTCCAGCTCGGGTCGAGGAACCCTTCCAGGCCTCAAGACGACCAGCCGCGACCTCTAGCCAGTCGGCAGTTAGGCTGGGGGTGTGCGGAGCCTACATGTCCGGCCACAGGGCGGCAATCGCCTGGGCACTGACACGTTGAAGCCGGTGCAGCATCCGGTGAATTGGCCGAAGGCGAGCCTCGATGCTCAGGATATGCTCATCAAGGGTTCGGGGGGTGTCGGCGGCGATCTCGGCACCTTCCGCCCTTCGACCTTCACGGTCAGCCTCGATGGCTTGGATGGCGGCCTGCGAGTGCCCAGGGAAGAAGTCTGCCATGACGGAAGAAACGAAGAAACAAGTCAAAAATCAGGAGTCGGCGCGATTTATAATCGGCAGCTCGAAGAAAGAAAGTAAAAAAAACTCACCATCAACAATGTCTTCAATCTCATGGAAGCCGGAGGATAGCATTGCCTCTTTGTCAGTCCAGGAGGAGCGCTCGCTCACGAACTCGGCCAGGAGGGCGGTTTCCGCCTCCTTCCGCGTCTTCGCAAGCAGCTCCCTCTGCTCTGCCAATTGAATGGCCAGCAGATCGCACTCTGTGGCGAGCTTGCTGCACTCCTCCCCCTTGGCGTGCAACGCGGAGTTGGCTTCGCTCAGCTGCTGTTGAAGAACAGTGTTGGCTTCTGAAGAGAAGGAAGAAAGAAGGCGTTAAGTCATCAGTAAACAAGGTCATCGGGGAGATCCGGCCCGACTGCTCAGCAGTCGGCCTGAATCTCAGGGACTACAGCCCGTGGGTGCGCCAGCGCGCCCCACAAAGAAGAGAAAGGACTCACTCTGGCTCTCCAACAGGTCGGCGGTCCGTTTGCCCAGCTCTTCAAGGTTGCGGTTGAAGGCGGTGACTCGGAGGTTGTGGTAGTCCTGCGACAAGCATTTCAGACAAAAATTAGTACCCGGAACTCACCAATTGGAGTTCCGGGCCGCCTGCTCAGCAGCCGGCCCGAAATTTGGGGACTACACCCAGTGGGTATGCCGGCGCGCCCCCATAGAGAGGAACAAGAAAACAAGGACCGAAGAGAAAACATACCCGGACGGCTGCCCGCGATGCCAGGTACACCTTGGTGCAGTTCTGGATGGCGTTCCCTCAGCTCGAAGCTTCATTTGGATGTCCAGAAGCGCCTGGTTCAGCGGCCCTGTGTCGCCTCCCCGCACCCACCCAATGGGCGCGGCACTCGTTGCTTCGGCATCCGGGATCGCCGAGCTGGCGGTGCCAGTCTCCAGGGGGCGTGGCGCCGAGGTCACTTTCTCAAAAAGGCGGCGCGTTGGCGAGCCGACTTGAAGGAGTAGCCTCGCCACGGCCTCGTCTTCAGTCGGCGGCACCGGAGGGTCCGCTAGCTGTTCACCTTGCACGCTCCCAGACGGCGGCGGAGGCGGCGGTGGAACGATCACATCCGGCCTGGAGGAGTCGCCGCCTTCCTTCTCCATGACGGGGTTCTCGCGGCCGGCTTCCCCAGTCTGCCCCGTGAACTCTGGAGGCGGCGGCGCGGAGTTCAGCGGGGTGACGAACACCGCCGATGGGCGGTGCGCGGCCTCCTCATCCTGTCGTTTCGTCGCGGCGACGGCTTCTGCCTCCGTCAGTTTCTTCTTGGTGGAGGCCTCCACCTTATCGGCCTCCACCTTCTCCAGGCGGGCGGCCACTTTCTCGTTGCGCTTCTCCTGCGCATTCCGCTCCGTCGCCTCCCGGAGGTCAGCAGCGGGGTCAATCCGCCGAGTGGTGGCGGACGTCTCCGCTGACCCCATGACGGAGGCGGCGGCAACCCTCTCAAGAGTGAGGGGAGCCCTGAAGCGAGGGAAGCAAGTAAAAGACTCAGACAAAGCTACAGAGAAAGAATAAAGCGTCAAGATAGAATACTCACGCGGAGACCAGTGGCGGCTTCTTCACTTCCTTACGGAAGCGGATGGCCTTCGCAGTCGCCTCGTCCCGCCGGGTCACCGCAGCCGAACTCTTGGGCTTCTTCGGCCGACTACCGAACAAAGTCGGCACGGCCCTGCGCTTCTTCCCACCGCCTGGAGCACTCGGCGCATCAGAAGAGCCCGCGCCGGGATGGCTGGCTCCTGGCCGGGGGCGGGGGGCGACCTCCTCATCATCGTCAGGCCAGTCCTCTAGACTGGCCCCGAGCCACAGGCTGCCTCCTCCCTCGGCGTCGTCTTCCAAAGCCGCCGCCCCCAGATCGGGGTCATCGACGTTGCTCTTCGCCCGGTAGGCAAGGAACTCGCGGGCCGGCCCCGAGGTGTTGGCTGGTGGATCGAGGAGGGGATTCTGACCAAAGCCGACTGGTCAAGTCGCACAAAACAGACTCGGCAAGAAAGAAGACAACTCGAAGAAAGAGAGAAAGGGCAACTCACTGTAGGTGGGGGGTTGGCGCAGGAGTACGGCTCCTTGCCGAACCGCCAGTCCTCCAGCAGCTTGTTGTCCGAGAGGTAGTTCACCATGTAGGCCACCTCCTCGTGAGGCATGTCCTTGGTGCACATCCGACTCGGGTCACGGCGCTCGCTCATTTGGCATATCATGTGGGGGCAGGTTTGGTGTGGGAGAACTCGGCGCGCCACGAAGGCGGCCAGCAGGTCCGGACCAGTCAGGCCCTCCGACTGTGTCAGCACTCAGAGTCGTGTGACGGTGCCGGCTCCCACTAGCGTCAGTGACTTGGCCTGGTACGACCAGTTGGGCAGTCTCCCAGCCAGCAGGCCGGCTTCGGAAGCCGGCAGGTTGACCCAATCGCCCCCCGCGAAGACGCTCTTCACGTAGAAGTATGATCGCTGCCACATCTTCACCGACTTTATCAGGTTGATGGTGGGGAAGGGGTTGTTGGCTCCCGATCTCCGCCCGGCGATGAACGCGCCGCATTGAGCCGGCACGCCCGCAGCCTGGGTGCCGAGCTTGCAGTAGAAGAACTCCCCCAGAGCTCGAGGGTTGGGAGGACTCCGAGGAAGCCTTCGCACAAGGCCACGAAGGCGGACAGCAGCACCACCGTGTTGGGAGTGAGGTGGTGCGGCTGGAGGCCGTAGAACTCCAGAAAAGAGCGGAAGAAGCTGCTCGCCGGCAGCCCCAATCCGGACAGGTAGTGCGAGCGGAAGATGACCCACTCGCCCTCCTCCGGCGCTGGGGAAATCTACTCCCTCGGTGCAAGACGCACCCGCATGTAGTCTTCGCCGGGGAGCCGACGAGTCTTGTGAAGGAACTCGATATGGTCGTTGTGAACTTCTGAGCCGTCCCAGGTGCCGGAACGCACCGAGGGAGGCGCGGCGGCAGAAGAAGAACTCATTGTGAGCTAATCGCCACGGCATTCATCAGAGCTTGGGCGCACGGCGGGGCGAGGAAGAAGAAGAAGGAGAAGAGCAAGGAGTAGTGGGAAGGAGGGGCGCGCGTGCTCTGCCGTGCCCCCTCCTCCCCCTACTTATAGCCTCATGGGCTGTGAAGACGAGGGGGCGGTCGTGGGATTTACTGCGCCCACGGCCCCACGAACCCCACGTTTCCACGACAACATTACTGCGCGCAGTAACTTCACAAGAATCCCAACCGTCCGCTCGGGCCACAGCGGATCCGCTCGAGCGCCGGGGCACGGTAATGGCGCCCCCCCCCCTACGGGCCTGTCCCGTCACGCACGTAGGCTGGCAGACTGGCCCAGCCACGCGTTGCCACGTGACAGGCCCGGAACGAGCGGCGGCCTAGAAGTTTAGCCCGCACGCCAATTGGATCCCGCCATGACGTTCGAAATACTGTGCAAGTCAGAGTTGGGCGGGTCCGACTCCTTCTAGTCGGCCCGGCGGAAATCAAACAAGAACCATGTGTCAAGCACCCGGAAAGAGAAACTCCTGAGGCTTCTCGACCGATCGTCTGCGGCGCCTCACCAGCTTCGGGGACTACTGTCGGAGTAATGGGCCACGGGTAGGCTAACCCGAGCCCCGGAACCTTTCAAGACATCGGGACAGGCTGCACCCCTCAAGACCCCAGGACGAAGAGCCGCCTTCTGAGAAGTCGACGGCAAGGCGACCGACTGCCCACTCACGGCTGAGTCCCGGGGGCGACTTCAGGATAAGCCGACTCTTGACTGGCGACTTCCAGAGAAGCCGGCCTTGGGGAGTCGGCCCATGACTCCAGCAAAACCCCATGTCCTCATCAAGAGGGACAGGACAGGGGAGTGGCTACAGTGAAGACTACTCCCACCCCTTTCCAAAGGCAAGCATGGTCACAACACGCCGTACCCGCGGAGATCTCCGTGCGGCGTGGCACTGTCGCCATGTTGGCCCTGACATCAGCACCGGTGGACCGAATCCTGCGCCCACGACGGCTTGTCTGTACGACCTTTGGGCGGTGGGTCCTACCGGCCAGCGGGATCCCAGAAGATGGCAAGTGCGCCACAAGTCGGACCCATCGGGAGTCGGCCCTCGAGAGTCGGCCAGCTCCTCTCCCGGGGCCCACGCGCCATTAACCAGATGTGACGGAGAGTGGCAATAGTGATCGCCCGCCAGGCGGCGGGGCTATTGCCACGACTCCATGATGAAGCCCGCGTCATTAGAAGCACGGCTACAGTAATCAGCAGCCGACAAGACCCGCCCGCGGCGGACGCGGCCTGTCGGCTCCGTACCTAGCCAGTCGGCGGCACTACAAGTAATCTGTTAATACGTGACGGTTTCAGTCTGTCTTGGACTTGCGCAAGTCCGTCATCGAGAGGCATACGTGACGGATTTGAATTCCGTCATGTATATCGCGTCATAATTTAACCATAGCACACTCCATGACGGATCATGGAAAACCGTCACGGACCATGACGGTTTTTAACAGTCATCGATGGCAGTTAACTGGCATTCTCATAACGGCGTTAGCTTGTCTAGCACGTCATCATCTGACATGGATCTGACCTGGCAGCCCATGTTGTAATCAGCCCATCTAAAATTTTGGCCCACTAAATTTCAACTCCCCAAGAGTGGTGGCCCATATAGTAATCAAGCCAATTTGAATTTAGGCCCATTAATTTCAAGAAAGGCCCACTAATTTCTCAGTCCAGGACATTAGCTCATCACGCGTATCTCTTGTCCATGGAAATTTTAAGCCCATAATAATTTAACAGAAAATATATGTTCAAGTCCTTAAAACAAAAAATTACATAAACACACCCAAAAATACACCTGTACATGAGCAAAAAAAAGAACCCAAAAAAAATTAATTCTACAAGCATGTCTCGGAGAACACTATGCTACTCTACAGCTAGCACCACACCCATCAAGCAAAGCACAATGCTCGTTGGACAACCAGGGGACCCCGCATTCCTGGCCGTGGATCCGCTCGCCATGTCTTTGTTGTTGAAAATGCTCCCATAAACCAATAGCTGCCACATGATGAAAAATATGTCACACTATAAAATATTAGTCAGTAGGTTAAAATAGAAGTAGAAACTGGAAGCAGCTTACTACACATTATCAAGTTCTATATTTTTTCTCTGCCATGATGCAAAGTAGTGAAACAAAATCATTCATGTGAAAAGAAACAACTGATGGCAACAAAAAGGAATGATGAGCATACATAGATCAATAGTTGGTAGTAAACTCCACTGTGCTTATTTGACTAGAAGTCCTAAGCTATCACTACACTAAACTCGAATCATGCAATGAAAACCCCCTCATGTGCCGTGAAACATGAAGTATGTGAAACTAAGAAAAGTATAAAAAGTAAGTCCAGGGAGGCACTTCCGTACCCATTGTCAAAAATAAATAACACAAGCAATACTTTAATTCTGGTAACAAAGGCAAACATCAAAACGAAAAGGGAACAAAAAATTTCATCTTAATAAGATTATTATGCTATGGGAGAATAATAATATCACAGCTAGTCCTACCTTCCCACAACAGCAAAAAGGATAGTAGCTTTTCGGACAACAATCAATCATACCGTAATGTATCCACAGTTCCAATCTATGATAGAGAAAGCAGACTGCCATGGTGAAAATGTTCATTTCAACCATGAAAAGGGGTTACCATTGTTATGAAAATAATTGATAATTGATGTATCATATATGTAGTGTGGGATAGGATATTGAACAGAAGGGAGTTCAGTTACCATGTACAGAATTATTGATGTCCAACACAATCTGAATCCTAAATACTATTTTAGAATAGGGAACTTGTTGCTTTTGTATTAACAAGAAAACAACAAGAGCATAATTAAAGTCTACATCTGTTCAAGCAAAAATATAGTTACTTGACAGGAAATAAAAATCCAAGTAACAATAATAGCATATAGCAATATAAACAAAATAGACACTTACAGTTCTAAGATGTTGATGATAAAAGTACAGTTTTTTAGGTTTTCTCTCAAGTACTACATACATGCATCTATAAAACAAGTCCTTTCTAGCAAGATACACAGTTGAAGCTAAATTTATATCTAACAAGCTGGAACTGGCAAATTAACTCCCAAAATATCAATACGAAAGCAACATCAAGAACAGTGCATGTTAGAAAAAAGCTATATCATATTGTGTGGATCAGCATTAGCTTGCCCTAATTAAATTATGTGTAACAGTGCAAGAGAATCAGATCCACAAAACCATGAGCAACTAATCAAGCTCACATATTCATCTCAGCAACTGAATCCGCCTCTAAACTGAACCAAAACATGATCTGTATTCAGATTGCAAATATCATCTAGATTTGGGGTAAAGTGGGGAGAGGCTCACCACGCTAGTAGGTAAGGAGGACGCAGCCATCAGTGAGCTCGTGCAGGCAATGTAGGACAGGATGCAGGGGCCAAGTGGGTGCTTGACTTGCTTCTGCACCTCTTCCGGCAAAGGGAGCTCGTTGGGAACGGCTGCATCGAGGAGGGCGTCTTGTACGCCGCTGGATGGGTGGACAAGGCAGTAGGCATTAGTGGCATAGAAATCAACCCTAATAAATAGTTGAAATTTGACAGCACAAGTAGCCTGACCAGAATATGATTCTAAGAGAGAAAAACGCTGTCCAAGAAAAAGAGAAACAGAAATCGCATGCGAGAAAGCAGCAGGACCATTCATTCAGGGAACAGAAGAGGTAGCAAAAGCAGCAGGTAATCCTTATAACTAGAGGCTAAGCATCCATCGTTGGCTCCAGTCAGCTACTTCATAGTAACTAACACCGGCGAATAAAAAGTAGCACAATTAACTTGTCATATAATCTAAACATTTAAAGTTCAAGTCCAGATTTGATGTTATATAGCAAAAGAGGAGCTGCAATGACAAATGTCCAGAATACAAAATGGTAATCCTTCCAACAGGAAGTATATTCCAAGGTATTGATGTTATGTAGGCGAACAAAAAATTGAAGTGCTAATTCTTTGAACAAGAAGTATATGTCGAGGACCTTACTACAAAGCCGAAACCAGCATGATAGCAGGGGTAAATAATTACAGGGAACCACAAATTAGTGAGCTACAGGCCCCAGTAGTACCCATACACATGGATGTATTAGTATCGCAGAGAACATGTGCACACAAGAGATCAGATTATTTTTCTAGAAAAGTGCAAGATTGTAGTTATTGGAAGAAGTCGTTTCTACAGGAAAAATATACATGCTCGGCAGTACTGATGTTGTAGATATATTGAATCAATAATATAAAAGTTTCACTGTTGATGTTGTACGGACACAGATTAATGGCTGACTGGTGGCCCAGTAGTTAAGATACTGAATCGATACCATTAAAGTGTTAGTGTTGATGTTGTACAAATTAATAACAGATTCCACACATAAATGTATTAAAGGTTCAGAGCAATTCCACATTACTTCATCACACTCTTGCCAAATGAGACATCTTTCTGAACTTATCTACACCTGAGCTTCTGTACATAGGCTACACAATCAACTTGCCATGTAATATAAACATATAAAGTTCAAGTCAAATTTGATATTATGTAGCTATGTAGCAAAAGAGCAGCTGCAATAGCAAATGTTCAGGATATAAAATGATCCTTCCAACAGGCAGTATATTCCAAGGTACTGATGTTAGGTGGACACTAAAATTTTAAAATACTAATTCTTAGAACGAGAAGTATCATCATGATAGCAGAGGTAAACATTACAGCGGAAACACAAACTAGTGAGCTACAGGCCCAATGAACTACACATACACGTGAATGTATTACTATCTCACAGAGTACACTTGCATGCAAGAGATAATCTTTTTTCTTTTTATAAAAATGCAAGACTGTAGTTAATGGAAGGCAAGTCATTTACCCAATGCCAGCAAGTGTTGTGTTACAAAGATTTGAGATTTCTACATACAAAAATGCATGCTCGGCAGTGTGCACAGTGAAAACTGTATGCTGCTACTACATTTAACTATGCGCAGAACTCAACCCATAAATTATTACTTGAGCACTAATTGTTATTTTTATTTGAAAAATATTCTAATATGTTGAGCACAGTCACGCACCCACATCCAGTCATCCACACTAGCTAAGCAATATCAATAATATCAACAAATCCACACAGCAGAAGCACCAACGCAAGAGATGACTGGTACTTGAGCAGCAAGCATGCAGCAGCAACCAATCCATAGAGAGGAAGAGGGAAGGAGCGAGCAGGGGAATAACAACCTGGGGGCGAGAAGCTCGCGGTGGAGTGGCTAGGCCGCGAGGTCAGGGAAGGAAATCGCCCAACCTCCATCCGGCCATGGTATTGAGTGCCTCACCTACGACCAACCAAAGTAGTAGGAAAACACATCAGCCATGGAGATCCATCCATCGATTTAGGGGTGGGATTGGGAACCGGAGAGGCGGTACCATCCGGGGTTAGCGCCATGGACCACGCGGAAAAGGAAGGGGAGGCCAATCTTGGCGCAGAACAACGCGAAGAAGGAGCCGACCTCTGGCGCTGCTTGGCGGATCCGGAAGCAGCGCCGCAAATCGGGAAGCGCCTCGGCCTGCTCGTTCTGGGGGCCGCCTAGTTTAAGGAGAGAAGGTGAGAGCGGGGGATGGGGGAGAGGTGGGGGCGGTGGCTGTTAGGGAGAGGGGCACCGAGGTTGCCGGTGGTGGCGGCGGACGAGGGAGAGGGAGATGGATAGTATTGAATTGGGGGACGGAGGATGGAGAAGAAGATGGGGAGCAGCGGTGGTGGAGCCGCTCAACCACCGTTGGGCCATGTGCCTACCGTGTGATCTGAGGGAGTGGATGGTTGTGATACGCGATCAGCGATAATGGTGGATTGACCAATCAGGATTCAGCATACGCATCACACCGGATACATGCCACATCAGCATGAGTCATCGGTGACGGTCCGGCTTAGGTCCACATGGTCTGTCCATGACAGTTTCCATGACAGTCTTTCATTGTCCGTCATGATGGGGCATCATTTTAGTGGCCATTCGCATCCTGTTGATCCGTGACGATTTCTGTGACGACCCGGAGGGACCGGCGCTGTATTTGTGATGGTTTTCAAGAACGTCACCACAAATCCATCATGGATTAACAGATTTCTTGTAGTGCGGGGCCCACCAGTCGGCGGAGAAGACGGAGGCCGGAGGCACTGACGGCTGGGCCCGCGCCTAGCCGGATTACCATTGTACCCCTGGGGGGTAGGCCTATATAAACCCCCCAGGGCACCCATGCAAAGGGTTGGAATCCATTAGCTCTAGACCAGATCATATAGGAGGGAGAGAGCTAGCCTTGCCCTCTCCTACCTCCAGAAACAGCTCAAGGAGCAACCGTGTAAACACTTTGCCATAGTGATCATGCGGAGACCCCGCAGAGCAGCAGTAGGGGTATTATCTCCCTAGAGAGCCCTGAAGCTGGATAAGATTCGCCGGCGTGCATGTCTATGCCTCATCCCGTTTCCAGGCACCGGCGACGTTCTACTTGCCCCACCATGATAAGCCATCCTTTGGCATATGTCGCACCCAACCCCCGACACACATGCCGCCTGCGGCGGCGGTGCGTGGACATCAAGGCCAGGCCCGGATCAGCAAAGGGCCTCGATGGCCACAGCAGGCTGCCGCGCCTTCTCTCTTCAGCTGCGTAGCATCGTTTGCCCAGGCAAGTTCAAGCCAGACCTGGCTCCTCGCTACAACGACACCTCGACCCTGCGGAGTTCTTGCAGCTCTACGGACTGAGCATTGAGGCGGCCATCGGCGACGAAAAAGTCATGGCGAACTAGTTTCCCATGGATCTCAAGGATGGCGCTCGCTCGTGGCTCCTGAACCTGCCTCCAGGCTCGGTCTCCTCCTGGGATGAGATGCGCGACCACTTCGTCGCCAACTTCTAGGGCACTCACGACCGCCCTTCGGCCGCGAGTGACCTGCGCTGCATCAAGCGACAGCCGGGAGAGACCCTGCATAAGTACATCCAGCACTTCAACAGTGTGCGTCTCAAGATCCCCAAGGTGACAGATGAGGCCATCATCTCAGCGTTTTCCGACGGTGTCCGCGACATCAAGATGAAGGAGAAGCTCCCCATCCACGAGGAGCTGTGCACGACTCTGTAGCTGTTCAACATAGCGACCAAGTGCGCGAGGGATGAGGAGGGGCGTCTCTCCCTCCTCGAGATCCCTGTTGCCGATCTAGAGGAGAAGAAGGTCAATGTCAAGGACGTGAAGCGCAAGGGAGTGGCCTTACTCGTGGCAGAGCCGGATACAAAGCATGGCCGGGACCTCCCCGAGTCATCCAAGGGCGGCCGTCCGTTCTGCGCCTTCCATAATGTGCGCAGCCACAACACCAATGATCGTCAAGAGCTCAGGGCCGTTCGAGATGGACGCTTAGGTCGACGCCCCGAGTGCAATGACTGGGGCTACGGACGAGGAGGAGGACAAGGCGGAGGACGCTGGGACGACCACGGCCCCCGTCAGGAGTGGCGCGACCAGCCTCGTGAGGATCGCTGGCAGGACCAGCCTCATGAGGGCGCCTAGAGGGACCAGCCTCGTGAGGACCATCTTCAGGGTAATCCTGGTCTCCCTCCGCTGCCACCACCACCAAGGAGGAACGACGACCACCATCAAGAAGAGGGGGCTGGGGGCTTCCAGGAGCCATGCGCCATCGCTTGCATCATGGGTGGTGCTCAGGCCCCGGCTTCCATCGCATCTTCAAGCAGTTCTCTTGCGAGGTGAATGCAGCCCTCCCCAAGCTCGAGGCCACGCGCCCGCTCAGATGATCCAAGTACACCATCACCTTCAGCTCGGCGGACCAGCTCAAATGCGCGGCGACCACTGGTGTCCTCCCAATGCTCTGCTCACCCGTCATCAGCAATGTCCAAGTCACCAAGACCCTCATCGACGGCGGCTCGGGGCTCAGTGTCTTGTCCGTCGAGGCGTTCTTTCGACGGCCTTCAAGTGCCCTATGATCAGTTGCAGCCTACTAAGCTATTTTCAGGAGTGACCGACGGCTCCACCACCCCGATGGGGCAAGTTCGTCTCCCTGTCACCTTTGGTCAGCGCGACAACTACCACACCGAGCTCGTCGACTTCGACGTCGTCCACATCCGTATGCCGTACAATGCCATCCTTAGGTACCCAGCATTAGCCAAATTCATGGCAGTGAACCACCATGGCTACAACGTCCTCAAGATGTCGGGAAGTGGCGGAATCATCACAGTCTCCTGCGAAGAAAGAGATGCGGTGTGCTCCCTCGAGCGCGCCTTCCAAGCCGCAGCAGTCGAAGACCCTGACAGCGAGGGCACGCAGTACCCTCCTGAGGCCATCCCTAAGAAGAAGAAGCAGCTACTCTGCACAGGGCCTTAGGGGAGCGGCGCCTCCAACGGTGCCACCTCAGGATCGGCGCCCGCACCTGGGGCACCTCCCTCCCTCGCATAGGAAGGCGCGCCCGGCACCCTCCTCGGGCAGGGCTTGGGGGCTCTCTTCTGGAGGGCCTTAGACCTGGCCAACATCACGAGGGAGGCGCTCGGGCACCACGTGGATGCGTGCTTCGTGGTACGTTTCCCTCAGAAGGGCACCGGGCGAGGAGTGCCCGCGCTCAGGAGTTCATCATCAAGGCCACCCAGGAACTTCAAGAAGCAAGGGTGATACGCGGCGACCGCCGCCCACCTGGTGTAGCTCCCCACCCGGGCGAGGGTGGCGAGCTGCGCATCTGCATCAACATCCCAGGGTTCAACATGGCCGCATCTCAGGAGCGCTTCTGGCCTTCACGTGCTGGCCGATATGAGGGTCCACCTCACAGCTACGTTCGCATGCCGTTCGGCCTACCGAGCGTGGTAGCCACCTTCCAGTGCAATCTACGAAACATCCTGAAGACCCAGGAGGCCAGGCATCACGCGGTCCTGGCAGAGATGGAGACGGTCCTTAGGGAGCCACTTGAGCCCCCAGAGCCTCCCGAGGCTCAGGGTCTCGACGGCTCGTGAGGAGCGACTTCTTCAGCACGCGCCTTCAGCTACCCCAACGCTCCTTCAACAACAAAACTAGGTGACATTTTCCAAGTTCATTCAGCTAGGAGCGCCCCCCGGGCTGCATCACTCCCAGGTCGCGTGGGCCTGTCCCTGTGGCATGTATCCTTTTTACGCCTTTAAGCTTACTTTACTGGGGGCGCCCCTCGGGCTACATCATCCCCAGGCCGCTTGGGTCCATCCTAGTGGAATATATCATTCTCGCATGCATAAGTTATTTATATTCATCACCTGCTTGATTGCCACCCACCGCGGGAGCCATTCACGCCGGCACGACGCTTGTGCTCGGGTCCGTCCCTACAACGCTGACAAATCTGAGTGGTCGAGCTATGGCTTGCGGCACGCCCGCGCGCGTCACCTCACAAGGCCCTCAGTGCCTTCACCTTCTTGCGGAGCGACAAGTGGCAGTTCGGCAATCATAGTGGCAATTTGTGTCCCTCCTCATGCTAACCTGCAGGAACCTCTTGAGGACAATAGGGGGCGGCACCGTAGGCTCCCTCTTCTCCCACGCAATTCGCTTGCACGTTAGAAGGGGGCTCCTGAGCATCGCACCTCAGGAGCTCTAACTGGCTCTCCAGCCCTCACCCATGGCCTTGACCATGGCAACGCGACCTGGCACACCATTGGCGGCTGAGCTCGCTTGAGGGCTGGGACCTGAGGACGCAGAGAACATAGAAGAGCGTGGAGAAGAGGGGGAGGCTCGCATGGGCCTAACCGGGCTGCACTACGGCCGTCGGCTCAAGAGTCTGGCGCAACACAAGGAAACAACTCCGGACTACAAAGATAAGTTTCGCACCCGGGTTGGTCAAGCGCTATGGCATATGATTCCCACCTCTCGTAGCCCTGCTGCGGCGGCGTCGCCTCCCTTTCCCGCCTTTAGGCAGCTGCTTGAGCGCTAAAGGGGACCTCTTGAGCATCGCGTCTCATGAGCTCTTACTGGATCTCGGGTCGCTCACCTCCTAGCCTTGACCATGACATCATGATCTGGCATACAAGGGACGACTGCAGCCTGCCTGGGGACCAGGACCTATCGGCGTAGAGCACCAAGATGCCGCGGGGTTGGAAAGGGGAGACCGAGCCGAAGTAGGACATGCATTCACAAATTTTCATAATAAAGACAATATCAACAAAAGACATTACAAACCCTTTACATGCCCCCACGGAGTCCGTCTTGATTCCTCGTAGGGAACAAAAGAAGGGAGTTTTTAGGGGACCTATCTACATGCGCCTGCACGGCCGATGCCATCATCAACAGTGGGCCACGGGAGGCCGACGCCAAGCCCATCCAGATCAGTGACGGCGGCAGCCGGACGCTGCAGCCTTGCTCCGGGCGCAGCGAGAGCTCGGGGGCACGTAGTTGTCGTCGCTTTTCTCCGGAGTCTCGTCGAGCTCGGGAGAATTGCTGGACCACCAGGAGTCACCGCTGCTGCTGGAGGAATTGTTAGCGAAGCCAGTCGCAGGCTCGGCGTTGGCCGCCGTGCCGTCCTGACGACCCCCTTCAGGGTAGCACTCCAAGCGGCGGCCTTCCTCGTCCAAGACCTTGTAGAACATCGTGGAGGCGCTGTCGTACTCAAAGTGGATGGTGAGGGCGCCTTCCGCACGATAGACTCGAGCAACCTCACCCCAGCCACAGGTCATGCAGAACTTCCCTGGGGAGATGGCTTCTCTCGGCGTCCTGGGAACGGGGGTCCCCAAACTTGCCTGCCTGCGGCCCATGGCATGGCTCCACCAGCTGCCCTGTACGTCCCATCTTCACCAGCAAAAACTCAAGACCCTCGTGAGGGGCCAAGCCTCACGAGGCGGACGATGCAAGACCTCCTCGGGGGCGGCCTCACCAGGCTGGCTCGTGAGGGGCGGAGAGATCAAGGCAAGGGGCACCTTGCGTGGTTCCTGTGACGCAAGCCATGACAACCAAGGCCAAGCAGGCACCAGGCGGGCGCCAGCGCACGCAGTGTCCTCGTTTCCTCTTTGGTGCTAAAGAGGCAGGCGCAGGCACGGAGTCTCGAGGCATCAAGCAAAGGTTTCCATATTGGTGCAACGAGACCAAGACCAACAAGACGGCTGGACGGAGGTCACTTTGGAGCCCAAGACGGCGTCATCACCAGAGCCTTTGGCAGGCGAAGACCATCTTTTATTAGGATAGCCTTTATTAGTTGTCCCCCTTCAAACTGGCTGTTGTGGGATCCCTTCCCGCCTAATATTTGGGAAGAGGACCCGGGCCTCTATAAATAGGGTTAGCCACCACCTTAGAAGGGGGAGAAGAATTCTCGACCGCATCAAAATCGCCAAGCACAAGAGCACCTCTCCTCAGGAGGCTATTCTTCCCTTGTAAGTATTCATCCCAAGCCCAAGAGGCAATCCACCACACCACACTAGAGTAGGGTATTACACCACATCGGTGGCCCGAACCAGTATAAATCCTGTGTCCCTTTGTTCTGCGAGTTCGATGCACTAAGCCTTGGATTGCGGTGAGGGCATGAGCTAGAGGGAGGAGAGATCTTCATGCACACCCCAGTGTTCGAACCTCAAGGGTTTTCCCGGAACCCGAAATCCGACATTTGGCGTGCCGAAGCTCCGCCTCTCCGCTTGCTTCGTCCAACTTCATGGAGGACGCCACCCCTTCGGCTAGGCCAGCGTGCGCCTGTGGATGCCTCACGGGCGTCCGGGACTTCACCCACACCTTGCGGCAGGTGCAGTGGCCACACACGTTCAAGCCAGAGATGCCGCCCCGCTATGATGGGATGGCAGATCCGGCGGCCTTCCTGCAGGCGTATGAGAAGGCCGTCCTCAAAGCCGGAGGCGACGACCAGGTCATGGCCAACTGGTTCCCGCTAGCCCTGGCCGGCGCGCCACACGCCTGGCTGCTCAGCCTGCCAGTATCTTTGGTGACATCTTGGGAGGAGTTGTGCGGTCTCTTCATTGCGCGCTTCGCGGCACCGACGCCCCTTGCCGTCGCGGCCCTCCTCGGTGGCTCGCAAGCACCACCCTCGAGCCGTCACACCAAGCCGTTCTTCCACCAGATTGGCGCCGCCTCCGCGCGGCAGGGAGCTCCCCCAGGTTGGGCAGCACCCAAGGCCTACCTTACCTTCGACACGGGAGATCACCCTGCCTCCACCGTGGACTCGGGCGTGCTCCCTGTGCTGTGCACGCCCACCATCTGCAGTGTAGCTGTCACCAAGACCCTCATCGACGGCGACGCCTGTCTCAATGTGCTCTCTATGGAGGCTTTCAGCCTTCTTCATGTACCACTCCAACGACTCCGACCCAGCAAGCCCTTCTTCGGGGTCGCGGCGGCTCCACCAGCCCCTTGGGGCAGATCGGCCTTCCTGTGACCTTCGGCACCCGCGACAACTACCGCACCGAACTGATCGACTTCGACATCGCCCGCATCGGCCTTCCCTATATTGCTATCCTCGGATACCCGGCTCTGGCTTAGTTCATGGCGGCGACCCATCCGGCATACAACCTCATGAAGATGCTCGAGAGCAAGGACGTCCTCACCGTTGTTGGAGATACCAAGGAGGTTCTAGCAGCGCTCAAGTGCGCCCTCAAAACCGTCGCGGTGGCACAACCGGCCAACAAGGCCACCCCAGGGGCTAAGGAGGCTGCACCAGCAAAGAAGAAGCAGATGTTCACTCAAGATCGGGCTGAAACCAAGCAGGTGCCAGTCGAGGAAGGTGGGTCCTTAGGAACCACCTTCACTATAAATGCCAACCTCGACCCAAATCAAGAGGAGGCATTGGTGAGGTTCCTGCGTGCGAACAAGGACGTATTTGCCTGGGAACCCAAGCAACTAGTGGGGGTCCCAAGAGGGGTGATCGAGCATCACTTGAGGGTGTGCCCCAATGTGCGCCCCGTGAAACAGAAGGCGTGACGATAGTCCACGGAGAAGCAGTCCTTCATCGTCCAGGAAATCCGCAAGCTGGAGGCGGTAGGTGTCATTCGCGAGGTTCGGTACCCCGAGTAGCTGGCGAACCCCGTGGTCATGCCGAAGAAAGGCGGGAAGGAGCGCATGTGTGTTGACTTCACCAACCTTAACAAGGCTTGTCCCCAAGACCCGTTCCCGCTCCCGCGCATCGATCAGATTGTCGACTCCACCGCCGAATGCGACATGCTGTGCTTCCTGGACGCGTTCTCAGGTTATCACCACATCAAGATGGCAGTAGAAGATGTGGAGAAGACGGCCTTCTTGACTCCGTGTGGGGTATACTGCTACACCTGCATGCCGCTCGGGCTGCACAACCCAGGCGCGACCTTCCAACGGCTGATGCACATCGCCCTGGGTCAGCAGCTCGGGAGGAACACTGAAGCCTACGTCGACGAAATTGTGGTAAAATCTCGGGAGGTAATAACTTTGATTCAGGACCTGGAGGAGACCTTCGCGAGCCTGCGCCAGGTGGACTTTCGGCTCAACCCGGAGAAGTGCATGTTTGGTGTCCCTTCCGGCAAGCTGCTAGGCTTCCTCGTGTCCCACAGGGGGATCGAGGCCAACTCGGAGAAGGTCAAGGCAATAGAAGACATGAGTCCACCACAAACTCTTAAGGAGATGTAGAAGCTTGCAGGCTGCGTGACCTCGTTGGGGCGCTTCATCCCCAAGCGGGGAGAGTGCGCCCTACCATTCTTCAATCTGATGAAGAAGAAGGGCCTGTTCGAGTGGACCCCAGAAGCTGACCAAGTGTTTGAAGACCTCAAGAGATACCTGACCAGCCCTCCGGTGATGGTGGGACTTCGCCCTCTCGAGCCCCTGGTGCTTTACCTTGCTGCCACTCCCTACTCCGCCAGTGCGGCTCTAGTGGCAGTCCGGGAGGAGCGCCAGGCCAGGGGGCTACCGTGCCACGCCACGCCACTAGCCGAGGCAATGCAGGACCCGGAAGGCACCGCAAGGGCTGAAGCAATGTCAACGGGTGACCAGGTCCTGCAAGGTGGCGTTCGTGAGCCAGCAGAGGCCCTAGCAGGCGAACAGGCCCTCGAGGTCCCGTCATCTCAGGAGACGCCCCAACTTCTGGCAGGCACAAACTCCGTAGACGTTCCTGCCCTCATCGAGCACCCGGTGTATTTCGTCAGCACGGTACTGCGGGATGCAAGGGCACGGTACCCCATGCCTCGGAAGCTCTTGCTGGCGCTTCTGGTTGCCTCACACAAGCTACGGCACTACTTCCAAGGTCACCCAATTAAGGTCATCTCGGACGACCTGCTGGAGAGGGTACTCAGGAGCCCCAACGCTGCTGGAAGAGTCGCCAAATGGAACATCGAGCTACAAGCATTCCAGCTAGAGTTCAACACAACTAGGGTCATCAAGGGGGGGGGGGCTCGCCGACTTCGTGGCAGAGTGGACTGACGCCCCGGGATTTGAAGCAGGCGAGGACCGGTCCCTCTCGCCAGGAAGTGAAGCACCAGATGGCTGGGTCATGTATTTCGATGGCACGTTCGCACGCCAGGGCACGGGGGCTAGAGTAGTGCGTATGTCGCCTACTCAGGACAAGCTCTACTACGCCGTGCAGCACTGCTTCCAGCAGGGCGAGAATGTCTCCAACAACATCGCGGAGTATGAAGGCCTCATTGCCGGCCTCAAGGCTGCAGTGGCCCTGGGGGTGAAGCGCCTCACCATCAAGGGTGACTCGCAGCTCCTCGACAACTTCTCCAACAAGGTATACGAGCCGAAGGACAAGCACATGGAGGCATACCTCGCAGAGGTACGCAAAATGGAAAAGCATTCCTTGGGTCTAGAGCTGCAGCACGTGCCCCATGGCACCAACAAGGAGGCAGATGGCATCGCCAGAAGGGCATCCAAGCGGCAACACCAGGAGCCTGGCGTCTTCGAGGAGCGGCTCTTCAAGCCATCAGTAGCTCCTCCACTTTCGGGGCCGGCACTGCCTCAGGAGGAGCTGCCCCAACCCCACCTGTCTCGGGAGCCCCAGCCTGCGAACCGACCTCAGGAGCGCGCCTCCTCCTGGAACTCGAGCCTCAGGAGGGGGGGGGGGAGGACGGAGTGCAAGGAGTACTTGACGCACGGGACGCTGCCGGAGAAGGAGGAGGACCCGGAGCGCGTGGCCCGACAGGCTACGACATACTACATCTAGGACGATGAGTTATACAGGAAGCGGCCAAATGATGTTTCCTTATGATTCATCTCCAGGGAATAGGGGAACGAGCTGCTGGCTGACATACACAGCAGAGACTGCGGCCACTACTCGTCATCACAAACCCTCATCGGCAAGGCGTTCTGCAGCGGGTTCTACGGGCCTACGGCGCTCAACGATGCAACCGAACTGGTGAAGTCCTGCGAGGCCTACCAATTCCATGCCAAGCAGATCCATCAGCCAGCTCAGGGCCTCCAGACCATCCTGCTCTCGTGACCATTCACAGTCTAGGGGCTGGATATCTTAGGCCTGTTCCCTCGAGCGCCTGGGGGCTACCGCTACCTCTATGTCGCCATCAACAAGTTCACCAAATGAGCGGAGGTAGAAGCCATCCATACCATCCTGGCCGGATCCGCGGTCAAGTTCATCAAGGGTCTCGTAAGCCGGTTTGGGGTCCCTGATCGCATTATCACCGACAACGGCTCACAGTTTACTAGCAATATTTTCAAGGCATACTGTGCTAACCTTGGAACGCAGATCTACTATGCTTCAGTGGCACACCCCAGGAGCAATGGCCAAGCCGAGCGTGCCAACGCAGAGGTCCTCAGAGGCCTCAAGACCAGGACCTTCAAGAAGAAGCTCGAGGCCTGCGGCAAGGGCTGGCACAATGAGCTCCAGTCGGTGTCGTGGTCCACCCGCACCACCGCCACCAAGCCAACAGGCGAAACCCCGTTCTTCCTCGTCTATGGTGCAGAAGCGGTTCTCCCTCACGAGATCAAGCATCGCTCTGCGCGGGTCCTGGCATTCGATGAGACGCAGCAGGACGCCATGCGGGGGATGGACCTTGTGCTTGGGAGGAACGCCGCCGTGAAGCCTCGCTTCGAGCAGCAAGGTACCAGCTGGCGCTGCGACGGTACCACTATCGCAGCGTCCACTCCAGGACGCTCGAGGTGGGTGATCTCGTCCTGAGGTGGGTGCTCTCCAGGGAAGGGCTGCACAAGCTCTCGCCCATGTGGGAGGGCCCGTTTAGGATTGCCCGTGTCTCCAGGCCTGGCGCCGCGCATCTGGAGACACAGGACGGGATCCCCATCCATAATGCCTGGAACATCAAGCACCTCTGGAAGTTCTACCCATGAAGCAAGGCCCAGTGCCTGTGAAGCAAGGCCCCGTGCCTATGAAGGTCTCCCCTCGTGACACTCTCACGTAATAATGAGTGGGGCTGTACACGCCCCGGAGTCTCAAGAGTGCCGCCCTCGGGCCTCGGGGGCTCCCTCCCACATCTTTGTGGCAACACTTAGCTCCGCGCTGGTGAGAAGACTAGACTAGGTGCCGGACGTGGCTTTTCATTTGTTTCCGTAGTTGGCTTGCCCCTTTTTCTTAATGGAAGTATGCATTCTGGTTTTTCTTGTCCTCTTGGTTCGATCGCCTTTTCCTTTATTCTTCCTTGGATCTTCATTTTGGTCCGTGCTCTCCCTCGCATGCCTCGCGAGGGGGCTGGACACGTGCTCTCGTGAGCGTTTTTTCTATTCTTCACGAGGCACCCTTGCTCGAGCCCACAAACTGGCGCGCCTCTTGTCGGTGTCAAAACCGGCGGATCTCGGGTAGGGGGTCCTGAATTGTGCGTCTAGGATCGATGGTAACAGGAGACGGGGGACACAATGTTTTATCCAGGTTTGGTCCCTCTCTATGGAGGTAATACCATACGTCCTTCTTGATTGATCTTGATGAATATGAGTATTACAAGAGTTGATCTACTAGGAGATCATAATGACTAAACCCTAAAAGTCTAGTCTAGCTATGATTATTCAGGATTCGGCCTATCTACGAATCTAGCCCACCGGTTTATATATACACGGGAGGGATCTAGGGTTACACAAGGTCGGTTACAGAGAAATGAATCTTCATAGTTGGTCGCCAAGCTTGCCTTCCATGCCAAGGAGAGTCCCATACGGACACGGGTGCAGTCTTTGGTCTTCGTATCTTCATAGCCGATCAGTCCGGCCCATGGCTAACAGGCCGGACGCCCAAGGACCCGTTAGCCTAGGACTCCCTCAGTAGCCCCTGAACCTGGCTTCAATGACGAGGTGTCCGGTGCGCAGATTGTCTTCCGCATTGCAAGGCGGGTTCCCCTTTCCGAATACTTCAGGGTAGTCTTCGGATGAAACGACAATGTCCGGATCAACACAAGTACCACCGCCGTGGAGTACAGTATTTTATGAGTCTAATATGTTGATAATTTTTGTGACATCATGCTTGCCCGGTTATTTATTTCGAACCATTTCCTATCCCGCCGTTCCACGTTTTTGAGGCATCGTTGCTATTGGCACGTCCTGTCGAAGCAGAGATAGTGTCCCCTTATTGCGGGATTCTCATTAATATGAGCGTGGGTAACCCAACCATTATGTTGGAAAGATTCCTTAGGAATAGGCAAGTCTTGAGGCTCAGGAGGAGGCATTCAATACCCGGTGCCTTTATAAAGGAACCAAGGGCCATCTTTTTACGCCAGACCTCTCCTCAGCCTTTCCAACCTCGAGTTCTAGCTCCCAAGGTTCGACTTCATTGCTCCAAGCTTTCCCATCATGTCATGACCCAGACCTCAAGGTCGATGGGTGGCTTCCTCCGTTACAGAGGAGGATATTGTAAATCTTCAGGCTGCCAGATACCTAACCACGGAGATACCCCACCGGCTTCCTGCTCAAGGATAGGTTATTCCGACCCCCAGATCTGGTGAGAGGGTTTTATTGATCTCCCACTTCCTTTGAGGGCTAGGGTACGCTCTGCACCCCTTCGCCCAGGGGCTAATGTTTTATTACGGACTAGATTTTCATGACCTAGCTCCAGATTCCTTCGTCCATGTCTCGGTGTTTATCTTCACGTGCGAGGCTTTCCTCCGAATCCGCCCACACTTCGGGCTATGGCCCAAGACTATTAATGTGAAGCCTAAGTTAGTCGATGGGGAACAGGCAGAGTGTGGCGGTGCTGTAGTAAGCAAGCTTACGAACACTCATTGGCCAAAAGGCTCTATCACCAAAACTTCCAACCAATGGCAGCGAGAGTGGTTCTACGTCACGGAACCCCGTAGTACCAAGTGGATAGCTATACATGCGTTCCGTTCCGGCCCTCCATTACAACTGGCATCATGGATTAATAAGGGGCTGGACTGGGGATCAGTTGACGAAGTGCAGACTCTACAAAGCCGCATCTGAACCCTCCTTGAAAAGGACATCGATCTTGTTGATGTGATTCAAGTAATGCTAGTCCGCCGAATTCTGCCATGCCAGCGTAGACCCCTCTGCCTATGGGAGTTTAATCTGGAAGGACAATGAACCCTCCAACACTTCTTCGACATTACGCACAAAGGGATGTGGAAGTTGTTTTTCGGGAAACAAAAACATTGGCCGGACACCACAGAGGACGCCGGCCTTGACTACAACCATCCAGATACACTGGTAAGCACTTGACTTCCGAACACTTTGTAGTTATGTATGCCGTAGTACATTACTGAGTAAACTATCTTCTTCCAGGGATGGGTGAAAAAGTAGAACTAATTAAGTGTTCGGCCCCCCTTCCCGAAGGCTCAGCGGATCCCGTGTTAACAAGGATGCTGGCCCCGGCACCATACCAGGTGCCAGTGAAGGAGAGCAAAGCAGAGAGTAAGAGGACCAAAGATGGCCTCCATCCCGAAGGTATATCAGACATTGTGTCCGGTGGAATCAAGATTCCATCATCCGAAGACAAAAATGAAGGGGAAGTCAACATCTCTTCCCCCCACGGGAAGAAAAGGGCCGCCTTCGAAGATCGGGAGGAAAAGGCTCCTAAGCGAGGCAAGATGCCTCTGACGGGTGGCCCGGGCTTGGAGGATGACATCATCGCGCAGTCGCACGACGAGGACAAGCCTCTGGCCAAATCGTATGTGAACAACGGCGTTTTAAACATGTCCTGTTCATTTGTTGTAACATCTAGAATATACGTTTTCTGCAGCTCGGCACACAGTCTTCTTCAACAGTCTTCATCCTCAGGGGACCTTCTCTCGGAGATGATGGAAAGCGAGACGCCTCCACCGGTCTCCTCGCCCAACAGGGCGGACGACCTTGAGGTATCATCGCAGAGGGTCTCCCTGATCAACAAGTGGTGCAAGGGATGAAGACACTATCCGAAGGTGATACTTCGGAGGCCCAGGGTCTGGGGACCAATAATGGAGGTCCCGAGCAGTACGGTCTACAGTAGGATACGAATAAACGTATTACTTCAAAGGGAGGCCATACTCCTTCAGCAGCTCCCGGGGACCCAGAGGCGCCGAATACATTGACGAACATGCTGCGGCAGGCATCCATCTCAGAGGAGCATTGTACCTTGATGGGCATAGTGGTTGAAAAGGTCCTGTCGGCAAAAAGTGGATTGAATGAGGCCTTCGTGAGCCTGCTAAGAGGCTTCGAGGTTCGTACTTTAATATGTTCGATTGTGTTTTATTCACAAAATACACCTGTGTATCGATAGTAGCCCCTGAAACTCTGATTGGCTTCCCGAGGGAGGCGATCAGAGGATCAAAAGATATGCCCAGGAAATAATCTGATCAATTGGAACACAGGTTGTGACCTCCCCGGTAACTATCCGGACTACAAAAGTTGCTGATTTGCAACATAAGATTGATGAGGCGGATAAGGATATCACGCTTATCAACAGGCGACTTGACAAGGCGCAAGGTATGTTTTCTTGGGGCAGCCATACTATGCACGTGTTTACAATATAAGCATGATGCAGAGAATTGTGCAATAAGATATCCATATCTGCAGATGGTGCTCTGCAGTCGAGGTCCTTCGGCTGAGCTAGCTCGGGCCAAGGAGCAGGCCCGGATTAGTAATGCGGCAGCCGAAAAGGCATCTGCCGAGCTAAAGGCCAAACAAGCTGCTCGACACCTATGCGAGGAGAAAATATCCTCGATGACCCTTGAACTAAAGGAGGCCGTTAGCCGCTATAGATTTGTCGAGAGGGATAATAAAGCCAAAATGGCTGATCTTGACAAGGCCTTACAAGAGGCAAGAGAGCCCTAGTCCGATTCTAGAGCGGCCCGGGAGGAGATTCGGCAAGCCGGGGAGATCGCGGCTGGTAAGCCCTTTTTTTACTGCAAACTAAGTTCGGCAATCCGAATTATGCCCCACTTAATCAAGTGTGGAGTTCTCCAGATTGGATTTGCCGAAGAGTGCTTCCCATGCGGCGCAGTTTTACCAAGCGCAAGAAGGGTATGCAACGGAGAAGCTTTTCTGGTCGCAATTTGGTGCGTCAAAGCGCCCACTGTTGCTGAACGAACAAATGACCCAATGGGCAGAACTGCACCAGATATCTGGCGCTGCCATGAAAGACGTCGTAGTCCGGCTGTGGCTGACCGAGCCCATTCCGGATAGTTATTTTGGCTTGGTGCGGCGACTTGCTGCCACGGTGTCGCGCATCGACGCAGTTAAGCGATCAACGTGCATTGAAGGTGCACGGATGGCCTTTGCCCATGTGAAAACACACTGGACGAAGATGAAGGCCATCGATGTTGTAGCGAAGAGTCCACCCAAGGGCAAGGACCATTACGCACTAGAGCATGACTTCGAAGATGTCTTAGCGGCTGCCCGGTTGATAGAGGGTCAGTGCTCGAAAGATATGATATTCGAGGGAGATGTATTGCCATTGTGAAAGACAATATTATGAAATAATAAAGTTTATTTTAGAGTTTCTTAAAAGCTTTGAATCCTCCCGTGCGACCATTTTTATATAATCTGAAAGATTTCCAGTCGTCGACTTCAGCCCCCTCGTAGGAAATACGGGGGGTGTTCGGAAAAGCAATTGATCATTCTTAACCCAACGTCTCGGTCCAAAAAGGAGGTGTCAATGCGGTGAACTAGGAAATCGGACTATAGGGCGTTAACACTTTCACTTAGCCATAGGAGTTTTATGCTGGATCTACGATATAGATTCGGTAATGTACGCAGCTATCCCAATGCAGTGCATTACATGTATGACCCGAAAGAAGGTCCTTCGTATAATATGGGGGAATCTCAAAGGATCCCGTTAAGTTGTCGAGCAGTTGACCAGCTCTCGCCGCATCATGGCAGTCAGTTTTCGGCTTTCTCTACTGAGGTGTTTGACCAGGTGAACCAGAAACACAATCGCAGTAGTTCTCCCTTTACTACCCTAGCCGATAGAGCGGAACTTAAGGTAGGAAGCACAGGAGCTGGGCAACCCAACTATTGACCCAAGACATGATACAGAGCTGATGCATATAAGGCCGAACTCGCGACACTGAAGTATGCTATGAAGTTGTTCGGACTTTGTCGGCAACTCGTTTTGTTCCAATGTCAAACCCCTGGCAAGGTATGCCGGGGTGGGTGTGTGAAAAAACAAAAAGGAGCAAAATTCGGTTCTTTATACAAAAGTGAATACCAGATACGGGGTATGTTCACTAGAACCTAACGGGCATGCCAATTGTCATTTTATAGATAATAACGCCATGACCCCGGCTATTTGACATGCCAGGGGTCGGCAGCTAAGGAAACAGGCACTTTACAGGCTCAAAAAATAGGGAGTGTGGTCTACAAAAAGTTATTTTGGACCTCTTGTCACATGTCTGTGCCGCCTTTCCTCGGTGAAGGGGCTCCTTAACAGGAGTAGCCTTTGGGTGAATTTATGAACCCGGACTCTGATATAGTCCATGAGATGACCAGCCTTTGCACTACCTGTGGCGAAAAAAAGAAATAGTAATTTAGAAAAAGGGAAAAGGAAGTAGTTTATGGGAGTACTTGTGGATCCGTCCATGTTATGCTTCCGCCGATGCCCAGGCTATTTGAAGTGCATAGTTAATTATGTGTGGTAGAGATTTCGCAGGTATATGAGGCGGACGACGGAAGCCGAACTGCTAGTCCTACTTCGAACTTGGTCGATCCTGTTGAATGGAGACCGGTGGCTTAATGGCCGACAAGGTATGCGGTTTAATGAGACCGCTTTGTGCTTTTTCTGTGGGCGCCGTAGTGTGATCCTCAGTCTGGAGGGACTGTTTCTCCTGCTCCCCTGTAGAGTTGTATGTCACGTATACCATGTTCACTATTTCACTTCAGGGGGAAATTGCTTCTGACCCCTGGTGTTTGGTTGGTGACCCTCTTCGTCGTCGCTATCGCCCGGCGACCTCCTCGCTTTATGTTCGGCGTTAAGCTTGCCGACCTGCTTTAAGACCCAGTAGCTTCTGTTGGTATGATTAGCTGGTTTGTCGGGGTGGCCATGAATCTGGCAGGGCCGGTCCAATATCTTATCTAAATTGGATGGTCCATCTTTATTTGCCTTGAATGGCTTCTTCCGTTGACCGTATTTGGGGCCGCTGAATCCAGCATTAACCAATGTGTCATGCATTCTTTTGTTATCATTGCGGCGCTTGTATTTGCTGCGTCGTGGTTTACCATTGCTGTCCCGGACTTCGGCTGGCGCTGTTGCTTCTACGAGCGAGCCAGTTGTCTTCGCCCGCGCAAAACGGGTCATCAGAGCGGTAAGGGCTGGCATAGATTTTGGTTTTTCTTGACCGAGGTGGCGAGCGAGCCACTCGCCCCGGACGCTGTGCTTGAAGGCTGCTAGGGCTTCCGCGTCCGGACAGTCGATGATTTGGTTCTTTTTCACAAAGAACCTAGTCCAGAGCTTCCTGGCTAACTCTCCGAGTTGCTGGACAATGTGACTTAAGTCATCGGCATTTGGTGGCCGGACATATGTACCTTGGAAGTTGTCAAGGAAGGCCTCTCCCAAGTCCTCCCAGCTGCCAATAGAATTTTTGGGCAGGCTGTTTAGCCAGTGCCGAGTTGGCCCTTTGAGTTTTAAAGGGAGGTATTTGATGGCGTGGAGGTCATCTCCACGAGCCATATGAATGTGGAGAATAAAGTCCTCGATGCACCCTTGAAGTGAAGAGGGTGTGCGGCGCCTCTATATCGGACCGCATCACGACGAATCTCCGATGGAGTCCGTCTGTGGTGTTCGGCCCATGCATGACGAACAGATGGCCGTCGTCACGTGTCGGGGCACGTCCGAACAGATGGCCGTCGTCACGTGTCGGGGCACGTCCTCGCGATCGGTAGATCGATCTTGTATGTCCTGCTTTATTGTTCAGGTCATGTCGAAGGTCATATGTATGACTGTGAGCTGATTTACCTCTGCCTTTGCGATGAGGCGTGGCGGGCTGGTGTTCAGCTTGGGTTGCCGCTTTGTCCCGGCCACGTGGTGGTCGGTTAGCCGCATTGCGCGACGGTGATATGTGTTCTGGCGCCTTGTCGTCGAGCTGAGGTAGTAATTTGCGCTTCGGGTAGCTTTTGACCGGGTGCTTGAGGCCGTATTCTTTGGTTGCTAGGACGTCAATCCATTTATCATTGAGCAGATCTTGGTCAGCTTGAAGCCGCAGCTGCTTCTTTTTCAGGCTCATTGCAGTGGCTATTAGCTGGCGCTTGAAGCGCTCCTGCTCAAGAGGTTCCTCAGGCACGATGAAATCCTCAGTGCCGAGGCTCGCCTCATCCTCGAAGAGCGGAAGATAATTACTGTCTTCCGAGTCCTCATGTGTGGCCTGTTTACCAGGGCTAACCTGCCCATCTTCCCGTTCATCCTGTTCGATAGCTGCATCAACGGGGTCTTCGTTGTCTTCGGCACCTTCCAGAGTGTTATCTTCTCCTGTGCCGGTGTTGCTATCTTTGCTGCGGCGTGACTTAGAGCGGCGCCGCTGACGTCGGTGTTTCGATTGTATCTTAGGAGGTTTATTCTCAACTGGATCTTCTTTATCATTGCCGTTGTTCTCCTTTGGTGCATCCACCATGTATACATCGTACGAGGAAGTGGACGTCTAGCGTCCGGTGAACGGCGGGTCCTAGGCCTCTTCTTCTCTGGCATCGTCGTCCATACCATCAACGTCGTCAGAGCCATAATCGAGCATGTCAGTTAAGTCTTCAATAGTGGCTATGAAGTGGGTGGAGGGTGGGGAGCGAAATTCCCTGTCATTAACTTCTAGTACGAACCGGATATAGTTCGGCTGTGAAGCCCCCGCTAAGGATAGATTTTTTAATGAAGTCAGCACATCGCCCAAGGGTGAGTGCCGGAAGATGTCCGCGGCGCTGAATTCGGCGATCAATAACCGATCATGCTCGACATGCATGGACGCACATAGTTCGGAACTTTTAACCGGGAACGAGCCCGAGGTTCCAGTGACACAGGTATTACCAGAGGTTAGGTCTGTGTGCGGCTCCAATGCAGCGGAGTCTGCGGCTTCCATGGCGGGGTTGAGCTTCCTGTCCTCGGATGGCGCGACCTGCTCTGGATCTAGGGCCAGAGCGGTTACATGTGCAATTTCCTGGGTATGGCCCGACGACAGATCTAAGTCATGTTCATCGAGGTGACGGGGAGCGATTGCCGTGGTATCGAATCCGTCGAAGATCAAGTGTCCGCGGATATCCGCGATGTAGTTCAAGCTCCCGAATCCGACCTGGCGGCTAGGGGCGTAGTTGTCGATCTGCTCCAGATGGCCACGCGAGTTGGCCCGCGGTGCGAAGCCGCCGAACACGAAGATCTGTCCGGGGAGGAAGGCCTCCCCTTGGACAACGTCGTTGTAGATGATTGAAGGAACCATCAAACCTTTTGAGGACGACACAATGGAACTCTCAATGAAAGCACCAATGTCGGTGTCAAAACCGGCGGATCTCGGGTAGGGGGTCCCAAATTGTGCGTCTAGGATCGGTGGTAATAGGAGACGTGGGACACAATGTTTTACCCAGGTTCGGGCCCTCTCTATGGAGGTAATACACTATGTCCTACTTGATTGATCTTGATGAATATGAGTATTACAAGAGTTGATCTACCACGAGATCATAATGACTAAACCTAAAAGTCTAGTCTGGCTATGATTATTCGGGATTCGGCCTGTCTACGGACCTAGCCCTCCGGTTTATATAGACACGGGAGGGATCTTGGGTTACACAAGGTCGGTTACAGAGAAAGGAATCTTCATAGTTGGTCGCCAAGCTTGCCTTTGACGCCAAGGAGAGTCCAATCCGGATACGGGTGCACTCTTTGGTCTTCGTATCTTCACAGCCCATCAGTCCGGCCCATGGCTAACAGGCCGGACATCCGAGGACCCCTTAGTCCAGGACTCCCTCAATCCGTGCCCCTCGAGTACCGTAATACGAAGCGCTGGATCGTGGCCGGCGGCGCCTGCTATCAGGATTCGGAATAATAAAAGTTACTTGACGAAATTTTTGCAGTTCCTAGACGCCTCCCGAGCAAAGGAGGCCTCGCCAGGCACTAGGAGATGTTCGCCTCATGAGGCGGAAACTACTTCAAAAACATCTAGGAAGGAAACAACAAAACAAAAGTGGCGCGTGCCCCCGTAGAAACTTGCGAGGACGGACCCATGGCGCTCCCCTGGGCTCAGTCGGACCCCTCCTCGCGCTTCCCTGGAGCGCGGTAATGAGACGACCCTCTACCACCCTCGAAACAGGCGCGGCGGCGTGGCAGTTGGTCATAGCCGCCGTTGCTGGAGCTGTCGCTGGAGGAGGAGCCACCGTAGCTGGACGAGCCGCGGCCAGTGCCGAGGACGAAGCCACCTTCATCCTCGTCATGACCATTGGCAAGGCCGAGCACCTCGTCGTCGTCATTGTCCTCGGGGCAGCACCCGACGCGGCGACCATTTTCCCCAAATATCCTCACGTAGAGGGTCGCGTCGCCGTCATACTTGAAGTGGAGGGCACACCGCCGGCCCAGGCCGCGTGCACAGGCAAACGTCTGCCAGCCGCAGGCTAGGGCTGCGTTGCCCGCGGCGGAGACTTCCACCGTGACCTACTAAGCCCTGCTGCAACAGCCGTCCGCCTGTAGCCAGAGACCGCCTAGACTCGTGGCTAGCAGTTCACCGGCAAAGAAGCACGGGAGCTGAAGCCAGGTGCCAACCGGGTTCTCCGACCACACGATGAACTCCGGCATCACCTCCGCCGAATGGAAGCGCGGCCGAGGAGGCCGCGCAACCACGACATGCCTCGCTTCATCGATGGGACTGCCATGACCTGGGCGACTCCCACCATGTGGGGAGGCGCCGCCGTTGCCGCGAAGGGCCACGGTGGGGGTCGCGGCGTGCTTGCGCGGGTGACCATGCCCCCTCTTGGGTGGTGGCAAGCCGAGCCCCTCCTGGCAGGCCTTGCCCTTCTCTGTGACTGAGAACCTCCTTGCCGGCCCCTCCTGGCGGGCCATCCCCTTCTCCGTGGCCGAGAACCTCTTTGCCGGCGCTATGAGTATCGCTGAAGCAAGGAAGAAGGAGGAGCAAGAGGAGCGAAGGAAGAGGTGGGTAACGGGGGCTCTGCTCCCCCATCCCCTTTATAGCCAAGAGGAGGCCAACTACCGGCCTCCACGATCTAAGGTAAAAGTGACCTCTTTCTACATGCGGCAGGGACTCGTCAAGTCGGGCAGTTGCCAAGGCAGCATGGGGAAGCGGAGACGCCCACGTCCAATCAACCGCCACGTGTCAAATGAGGCCGCAGGCTGTTAGGGCCCGCGGCGCTCCGCACTTGCCCCTTGGCTTCGCCTCGAAGCCAAGCCCGAGCGCGCCTTGGGCCCGGGGGCTACTGTCGGCGTCCTGGGAACGGGGGTCCCCAGACTTGCCTGCTTGCGGCCCACGGCGTGGCTCCACCAGCAGCCCTGTACGGCCCATCTTCACTAGCAAACAATCAAGACCCTCGCGAGGGGCCAAGCCTAGCGAGGCAGACGACGGAAGACCTCCTCGGGGGCGGCCTCACCATGCTGGCTCGCGAGGGGCGGAGAGATCAAGGAAAGGGGCACCTCGCGAGGTTCCTATGACGCAAGCCATGACGACCAAGGCCAGGCGGGCACCAGGCGGGCGCCAGCGCGCAGTGTCCTCGTTTCCTCTTTGGTGCTAAGTAGGCAAGCACAGGCGCGGAGTCCCGAGGCATCAAGTAAAGGTTTCCATATTGGTGCAACGAGACCAAGACCAGCAGGACGGCAGGACGGAGGTCACCGTGGAGCCCAAGACGGCGTCATCACCAGAGCCTTTGGTAGGCGAAGACCATCTTTTGTCAGAATAGCCTGTACTAGCTGCCCCCCTTCAAACTGGCCGTTGTGGGATCCCTTCCCGCCTAATATTTGGGAAGAGGACCTGGGCCTCTATAAATAGGGTTAGCCACCACCTTAGAAGGGGGATAAGAATCCTCGACCGCATCAAACCCGCCAACCACAAGAGCACCTCTCCTCAGGAGGCTGTTCCTCCCTTGTAACTATTCATCCCCAGCCCAAGAGGCAATCCACCACACCACACCGGAGTAGGGTATTGCACCACATCGGTGTCTCGAACAAGTATAAATCTTGTGTCCCTTTGTTCTACGAGTTTGACACGCTAAGCCCTGGGATTGCGGTGAGGGCGTGAGCTAGAGGGAGGAGAGATCTTCATGCGCACCCTAGTGTTCGAACCTCAAGGGTTTTGTCGGAACCCAAAATCCGACAGCTTCGACCTCCGCTCCAGTCGCCAGCTGGTCGCAGTCGGCGTGCTGCAGCCAAAGCTCGAGGGGGCCCCTCAGCGGCATCTCGGCGGTGAAGAACTGCGAGAAGCAAATCCAAGTGCGCAGAGGCATCGCTGCCCACATCACAAGTTCACGCGTGGAGTCCATGGCTTGGGCTCCTGGGGCGACGACGTTCGTCACCATGGCGCGAAAACCACGACCATGGCGTGGGCGGCGCCGTTCGCCGCCTCTCCCTCCGAAGTCCTTGGCTCGGGCGTACAGAGGCAGCGGATATCCAAGAGGTGGCCGCTCGCACCAAGGCCTCGGCACCTCCAGCCTCACGACTATGTCGCGATGATGAGTCATCCTCTTCTTCGGCGGAAGTGGCTCGGGCTCGTCGAGGGGGGTTTTTCCCTTCTCTGCGGCGAGAACCTCCGTATCGGCACCATGATTGTCGCTGCTAGTGATGGAGCAAGGAAGAAGAAGATGGAGGAGGAGCGAAGGAAGAGATGGGTGATGGGGGCTCCGCTCCCCCTCCCATTTATAGCCAAGAGGGGGCCAACCGCCAGCCTCCACGATCTAAGGTAATAATGACCTTTTTTCTGCTTGCAGCAGGGACTCGTCGAGCCGGGCAGTTGCCGAGGTAGCATGGGAAAGCGAAGACGCCCACGTCCAATCAATACCCACGCTTCAATCGAGGCCGCCGGCTGTTGGGGCCCGCAGCACTCCGCACTTGCCCCTTGGCTTCGCCTCAAAGCCAAGCCCGAGCACGCCTTTGCCCGGGGGCTACTGTCGGCGTCCTGGGAATGGGGGTCCCCAGACTTTCCTACCTACGGCCCACGGCGTGGCTCCACCAGTGGCCCTGTATGACCCGTCTTCACCGGCAAAACACTCAAGACCCTCACGAGGGGCCAAGCCTCGCTAGGTGGACGACACAAGACCTCCTCGGGGGCGGCCTCACCAGGCTGGCTCACGACGGGCAGAGATATCTAGGCAAGGGGCGCCTTGCGAGGTTCCTGTGACGCAAGCCCTGACGATCGGGGCCAGGCGGGCGCCAGCACGTGCAATGTCCTTGTTTCCCCTTTTGTGCTAAAGAGGCAAGCAAAGGCGCGGTGTCCTGAGGCGTCAAGCAAAGGTTTCCATATCGGTGCAACGAGACCAAGACCAGCAGGATGACAGGATGGAGGTCACCGTGGAGCCCAAGACAGCATCATCACCAAAGCCTTTGACAGGCGAAGACCATCTTTTGTCAGGATAGCTTGTACTAGTTGTCCCCCTTCAAATTGGCCGTTGTGGGATCCCTTCCCGCCTAATATTTGGGAAGAGGACCCGTGCCTCTATAAATAGGGCTAGCCACCACCGTATCCAAGGGGTGGACCAAGAGACGAACAGAACACATCTTGGACCGAATCCAATCCACCGAGCCAACCACGCAAGCTCACGAAGCACAAGAGCACCTCTCCTCAGGAGGCTGTTCTTCCCTTGTAACTGTTCACCCTCAGCCCAAGAGGCAATCCACCACACCACACTGGAGTAGGGTATTACACCACATTAGTGGGACGAACCAGTATAAATCTTGTGTCCCTTTGTTCTACGAGTTCGACGCACTAAGCCTTGAGATTGCGGTGAGGGTGAGAGCTTGGGGGAGGAGAGATCTTCATGCACACCCCAGTGTTCGAACCTCAAGGGTTTTGCCGGAACCCGAAATCTGACAACGCCTACCAGGTTGCGGCAGTTGAAGACCTAGACAACGAAGGCGCCATCTACCCTCCTGAGGTAGTCCCCAAGAAGAAGAAGCAGCTGCTCCTCCAAGAGCCTCAGGAGAGCAGCGTCTCCGGTGGCAGCACCTCAGGACCAGCGCCCATGGATGGGGTGCCTCCCTATCTCATATAGGAAGGCATGCCCGACGCCCTCCTTAGGCTGGGCTCGGGGGCTCTCTTCAGGAGGGCCTCTGACCTATCCAATGTCATGAGGGATGCGCTCAGGCACCAAATGGAGGCATGCTTCACCGTACGCTTCACTCACGAGGGAACTAGGCACAAGGTGCCAGGTGCTCAGGAGTTCATCACCAAGATGACCGAGGAGCTTCAAGAGGCGAGAGCCATGCGTGGCGACCATCGCCTACCACCTGGCGCAGCTCATTGTCCTGGCGAGGGCACTGAGCTACGCGTCTGCGTCAACATCCCTGGGCTCAACAGAGCTATAGCTCAGGAGCGCTTCTGGCCTTCACGCGCTAGCTGGTGTGAGGGCCCACCTCACAGCTATGTTCGCATGCCTTTCGGCCTGCCGAGCATGGTCATCGCCTACCAGCATCACCTGCGGGGCGTCCTGGCGGCTCAGGAGGCTAGGCATCATGCGGTCCTGGCAGAAATGGCGACGGTCATTCATGGGCCTCCCGAGGCTCAGGACCCAGGCGGCTCATGGGGAGCGGCTTCTTCAACATACGTCTTCGGCTGCTCCAACCTCTCTCCAACAATGGTGCCAGGTGACATCTTCTAGTTTATTCAGTGGTGGCGCCCCTCGGGCTGCATCAACTCCAAGTCGCATGGGCTTGTCCCTGTAGCGCGTATCCTTTTGCGTATTTAGTTTATCTTGTTGGGGGTGCCCACGGGCCGCATTATCCTCAGGCCACGTAGGGTCCGTCCCTGCAGCATGTATCATTCTTGCATCTATCTGGACTAGCTTTATCCTCTTCCGTAAGATGATTTATGTTATCACCTATCTGCCTGACGCCCGGCGCGGCTCCCCACATTCTTCACATGCTGGCACAACGCTTGTGCTCGGGTTCGTCCCTGCAATGCTGATAAACCTGTGCGATCGAGCTCTGTCTCGCGGCCCGCTCCGCACACGTCACCTCACCAGATCCTCAGTGCCTTCATCTTCTTGCAGAAAGAACAGCGGCAGGACAGCGAACGCACTTGTGAGTCATGCTCTTCCCCCGAACTAACCCGCAGGAATCTCCAACGCTCAACTACAGGTGGCCTCGCTGGCCGCCCCTTTTTCTACACCATTCGCTTGCACGTTGAAGGGGGACTCCTGAGCATCATGCCTCAGGAGCTCTTATTGACTCTCTAGCCGTCACCCACTGGCCTTGACCACGACATCGCGACCTGGCATACCAGCGGCGGCTGAGCCTCACTCGGGACCTGAGGATGCAGAGCATATAGATGAGCGGGGAAAGGGGAGATCGGCACGACCCTACCTAGTAGCATCACCGCTGAAGCACAAAGCCGGGCGTTGTGCAAGGAATCGCCACAGGGTTGCCAAAATATAAGTCACCCATGCGTAATAAAGTGAATCCCTCTATCTAAAGCCCACCGCTCTCGTAAACTCGCTTCGGCAGTGTTGATTTCCTTTTCGGCCTCCAGGGGGGTGCTTGCAGGCCAAGGGGTATCTCCCGAGCATCGCTCCTCGGGAGCTCTTACCAAACCTTGGGCCACTCACCTCCTGGCCTTGACCATGACATCGCGACCTGGCATACCAGCGGTCTGGGACCTGACGGCGTAGAGCGCTAAAGCTACAGCAAGAACAAAAAGGGGGAGTAATGCCTGCGTGAGACACGAAGCCCCAATCTCATGTTAAGAGTAATGAGCGATGGAACAAAAGCATTACAGGTTCTTTACATACCCCCTCGGGGTTCGTTTCGATTCCTCGTAGGGAACAAAAAGGAGAACGACCTCAAGAGGCCCCAACTACAGGCACTACCACCGACGCCATCATCAACAGTGCGCCACGTGAGGCCGGCGCTAACCCCACCTAGATCAACGTCAACGTCGGGCGAAGGTCATCGCGGCACTCCGGGCACGGCGGGAGCTCGGGGGCACGTAGCTGTCATCACTCGACTTCGGAGACTCTCTAGGCTCAGGAGAGTCGCTGGACTCCTAGGAGTCATCGCTCTGCTGGAGGAGCCATCGGCAGGACCCACGGCGGGCACTGCACCCGTCGCTTCACCGTGTTGACGGTCTTCCTCCTCGAAGACATTGAAGAAGAGTGTGGAGGTGCCATCGTAGTCGAAGTGGATGGCGAGGGCCCCCTCCGCGCGGTAGGCACGGGCGACCTCGCCCCATCCCCGCGTCATGAAGATCTTGCTAGGGGAGACAACCTCAACCTCCGCTCCCGTGGCTAGGCTGCAGCACCCGGCATGCTGCAGCCACAGCTCGAGCGGCCCCTCGGCAACATATATTCGGCGAAGAACTACGGGAACCGGATCCACGAGCATGGAGGCATCACCGCCCATAGCATGAACTCACGCGAGGAGGCCTTGGCGTGGGTTCACACGACAGACAGCCGCACGGCACTAGCCTGGTCCCCACAACCGTGGCTCATACGGCGAGGGTCGCTGCCACCTTCTCCGGAGCCCTGCGCCTGGGCGTACAGAGGGAGCGGGTAGCCAGGCGGCAGCCGCTCGTACCAAGGCCGCATCACCTCTTGCCTCACCGCGACGTCGTGAGGGCGCCGGGACCTCTTCTTTGGTGGAAGAGGCACGGGCTCCACAAGGGGGGTCTTTCCCTTTTCTGCCGCGGAAAACCTCCTGATTGGCGCCATGGATGTTTCACCTAGTTAGCAAGATGGAGGGACCAAGAGGAAGAAGAAGGAGAAAGCAGTGAGAAGGTAGAGATGAGCGAGGGGGCTCTGCCACTTCCCTCATGTATAGCCAGGAGGAGGCCAACCGCCGGTCACCATGATCGCACGTAATGATGATTTTCCTCTGCATGCAGCGGAGTCTCGTCAAGTCGGATAGTTACCAAGGCAGCATGGGGAAGCGGAGGCGCCCATGTCCCATCAATCGCCATGCGTCGATCGAGGCCGCAGGCGGTTGGGGCCCGCGGCGGTCCACACTTGCCCTTTGGCTTCGCCTTGAAGCCAAGCTCGAGTGCACCTTGGGCCCGGGGGCTACTGCCGGTGTTCTGGGACCGGGGGTGCCCAGACATGCCTGCCTACAGACCGTGGCGTGGCTCATCGACGGCCCGGTACGACCTAGCTTCAGCAGCAACAATTCAAGACCCTCGCGAGGGGCCAAGCCTCGCAAAGCGGACGACACCAAGACCCCCTTGGGGGCAGCCTCGCTAGGCTAGCTCCCGGGGAGCAGAGATATCAAGGCAGGGTGCACCTCGCGAGGTTTGCGTAACGTGAGCCATGACAACCAAGCCCAGGCGGGCACCAGTGGGTGCAGTGTACCAGTTTCCTCTTTGGTGCTAAGGAGGCAAGCGCAGACGCGGGGTCTGGAGGCATCAGGCAAAGGTTTCCATATCGGTGCAACAAGACCAAGACCGCCAAGACGGCATGACGGAGGTCATCGTGGAGCCCACGGGAGCGTCAGCACCAGAGCCTTTTGTAGGCGAAGACTACTTTTGTCAGGATAGCTTGTATTAGTTGTCTCGCTTCAAACTTTGCCGTTGTGGGATCCCTTCCTGCCTACATTTGGGAAGAGGACCAAGGCCACTATAAATAGGACTTAGCCACCACCGTAGAAGGGACGGTGTCACACCCTGATTTTCATGGCACAACACTTAAGATGATAAATCATGATAAAGTGTGGTTTGACAAAAACTTTTGCATTATTTGACTTTTTATTTGAATTGGTTTTCTCTCTGTGTTTTTCTAGTGCTCTTAAAAGTCAACATAGCTTCACCTTCTATACTTCATCTCCTTGCTCCAAACTCTTGAACCAATGATCATGCCATGTGTATAGAGCAATATAGTATTTTCTTACAAAAATAATTTGGCCAAAAAGTATTTTCAAAAATTAGTTTTCCAAAACCCCCTGAATTAAGATTTGTACTGCAAGTACTTAATTCAGGGCAGTAAAAATCTTTCCAAAAATATTTTTGACTCCTATTAGATATAGGATACCCAGAAACCACAAAAATATAATTTTAAAAGTTATTTTACTATTTTATTTAAAAGCTTTTTCTTACGGCCAGAAATGGTCTTTAATAGGGAAAAATTATTTTATTGTTTCAAAAATATTTGACAAAAATCAGGGAAACTCAATGCACATATATTGTCCATATATAAGAGTTTCAACACATGGTCATGTTCAAAATATTGGTCAAATCCCTCAAAAACCATTTCTGGCCATTTCAAGGATTTGAAATATTTCTACAGGAAATATTCCCCAACAATTCCAAGAAAATTCTAGCATGTCACATATGACATGTTTGATGGTCTTGCCAAGTATCATGTCATGGAGAATAGTATAACCCCATGAAATCTCCCCAAAACCATTTCTGTCCATTTTGAAGTTTGAGCAACTTTACATTGCCAAACATGTACAAATGTTCTCAAACCTTGTGAACATGCTCAAATGGTCTAATTATTCATCTAGACCAAATGGCACAAGTTGGAGAGAATGTTATCTTGCTCAAAGTACCCCAAAACCCTCTCTGACCAGAATCAAATTTGAACAAGTTTGTACTGCCAACTTTCTCTCCTTGACCCCAACTTTTGTGGGCATGTTCACATGACCAAATGAGGCCACTACACCAAGTGCTGAATCAAGGGGAGGTGATTTGCTCAACTAGATCTACACAAGTTTATTTCTGCTAATTTCTAGGGTTTAC
The DNA here is from genome assembly GCF_018294505.1 of Triticum aestivum. Lineage (NCBI taxonomy): Eukaryota > Viridiplantae > Streptophyta > Magnoliopsida > Poales > Poaceae > Triticum > Triticum aestivum. The sequence continues at coordinate 227,929,033 of NC_057809.1, read as the reverse complement.
AAAAGTTGCATTGGCAACTTTCTCAAAATGGACTCAAACTTGGTGGTCAACCTCAATTATGTGTGACACTTAATCCTGTTAATTATCATGTCAAGTGGAGTTAATTTGCTTGTCCAAATTAGCATCAAACACCTTCTGCCATTTTACTAAAATCCCTGTTTTGACCTCTTCCACTCTTCTCCATGGCCTCCACTTTTTACCACAGCCCCTCCTAGACCTCTTCTACCTCCAGTGGCAATGGCTGCATCTCAGATCAATAATTTAGGGGTGAAGCCACCTCTTTTACCCCTCTGGACAGCCCTTGCACCCCTCTTCCTCACCTCCCTCCTCACTCCAGTGGCCACCCAAGGCATCCAAGGCTTTCCCCATATTATTTACTCCTCCCTAGAGCTACCAGACATGCTTAGCCGTGCCCACTTTGCCAAAAAATGGCATGCCGGCCATTTGCACGCTCTGGAGCGCGCTACAGTGCGCTCCCGCACTGTAGCCGCCCCCTGCCAAGCACCTCCGGCCACCTCGGGCCTCCCTAGCGCGCCAGCCGAGATGCCTCGGCGTCTGGGACACGGCAGCTGGTCGGCCCCCTCCTCTCTCTCTCTCCCGCCCCTGCTCGCACGCGCACCGGCCGCCCGAGAGCTCCAGTGAGCGAGATCACACGCGCAACGTCTCTGACCCCTCCCCGCTCCCCCTCTTCCTTCCCCTAGCACTGGACCAGCCTCACAAACACCCCAGACACGGCGCCAGCTCCTCCCGAGCCCTGTGGCGACGCACAGAAGCCCGCCGGCGCACGGGTCCATGGCACCTCGCCGTTCGCCTATTTAAGGGCCTCCCCGAGCCTCTCCCTCACCACCACTCGCTCCTAACCCCTCCAAATCGCCCCCCTGTGCCCTCCACTCTCCTCCAGGACCACCCGAGCTCGAGATCGAGCTTGAGCTCTGCCGCTTCGGCTCGCCAGAGTTCGCGAGGTATAGGCCTCCCCCGTTCCTCCTCTGCCTCGATCTGGAACCCCTGCAGCCCTCTGATCCTGTCCCCCTTCTTTCCCCTCTCTGTAGCTGCCGGAAACGGCCGGAGTTGCCGCCTCCCGAAGCTCCTCCGCCGCAGCTCCTCGTCGCCGGAGAACCAGGCACCCCGCCGGCCAAGTCCACCACCCACCGACGCGCGACAGTCCCCTGAAGCCATCCCCGCACTCGCCGGAGCTCGCCGTGGCCTGCATCGTCGCCGGTGAGCACCGCGACCCCCCTGTCCACGGGTTAGTGATGACAGGCGGGCCCCGCCTGTCAACCTCTCCCTCGTTCCCGCGCCCCTCTCTCTCTCTCTGTCCTGTGGGCCCCGGCCGCCAGGTTTGAAACGGGCGGGTGCGCGCGCTGTGCGCTGGCTCGGCTGGGCCGGCCCGCTGGCTGGGCCTGCTGCCCCGCAGCTGTTCTGGCCTGGCAGGCACAGTGCCCTTTTTATTTTTCTTTCGCTTTTCCAAAAATTCCACAGAATTAATTATTTATCCAAATGCAATAATTCCAACTCCTAAATTCTTGTAATAATCCCACCTATTTATGGTGCAACTTTCATTCAAATCCAAAAACCTTTTCTTCACTATAAATATTAAATGCGATTTTTAGCATTTAAATAAACCTTTGAAAACCCATTTCTCCTATTCTGCTACTCCAAATCCAAAACTAGGAATTTTCCCCTTCTTAGTTTTCACCCTAGTATTTACCAAAAATAAGTTGACATTTTTCTGAGCACTTTGGTTTTTCGATTTTACTATTGCCTTATTTTCTCGTTAACTTCTTGCGACGAGTAGATCCCGTATTAGACGAAGTTGCTGAAGAAGAAGAAGAAGGAGAAGTTTTGAAGAACTTGAAGACTTTGAAGACCAAGGCAAGCAGCCCTTTGACCATGTCTATGAAACCCTTTTTATGCATGTCATATAGCACCATATTGTTGTTGCATCGGAATCATGATGAGATGGTAACCACTTTGATGGGTTGCCTTTGTTACTTCCTCGTTGATACTGGCATTCTGCATGACCCTACCTCCTTATGAGGGTTATGCCGGTGGGAGTAGATAGGATGCTAAAGTAGTGCTATGCAAAAAGGGACGGGAATATGCATAGTTATGGAGACAAAGTATTTTCAAAAGACTTTTCGAAAACCCCATCGGGTGCCACTTATGCCCTGGGGAGATGATGAGTTGGGTAGCCACTTGATGACGAAGTGGTGTACCGAGGCAAGTATGTGTGTTGTTTTCAAAATGGATTGGTTTAAGTTGCGACCGTTATTCCAACCTTACATGCGCAACCACTCTACCCTTGTATGGGAAAGGGCATTATTGATTACCTAGGCCGATACTAGCTTGGAGCCCGCATTACTAGTGACGGGGGAGAGTTGGTGCTCTCTCTCGGGATGGGGTCATGCCAGGTAGGGCGGCCAAGAACATTTTTATGGGGCACCGGGCACACCGTTGGTACCCCGTGCCAGTGGTATGTGATGAATATGGGAGCAAGGCTCCACAATTTTAAGTTGTGAAAGGTTGGGCACGGGGGTTACTACCAATCGAGTGGACTCCATGTTAGTGTCATCTAGGGAAAGATAGTGATCGGGTGCTTACCCCGGGTACTTGAGGTACCGCGGGTCGTGGATGACACGGAAGTTCCCCGGATCTTGTGGGTAAAGTGTGCAACCTCTGCAGAGTGTAAAACTATTCAAATAGCCGTGTCCACGGTCAAGGACAGTTGGGTAACCGCTCTTGGGCTACGTCCACATGTTTACAAACCAGTGTGTGTGTGGGAAAAACTACCTGGGTCAAGTCAAAGGACTTGACATGATTGAGTTGGGTTGGTGCCCACTCTTTTTATGTTGATATCTATAACCTGTCCTCATGGTTAATTGAATTCTCCTGATGCATGTCTTACAAGTTGTTGAACATGTCATTGCACTCAAAACTAGCTTTCCGCAAAAATTTACCTATATCATGCATTGTTGTCCCTTGAACCAAAACCTGGGTTGCTTGCGAGTACATTCAAAGTACTCATTGGCTTGCCACTGGTTATTTTATTGGCCAGGCATGAAAGAACATGATATGAAGAAGAGTACCTCGGTGACGAACATGCGAGCTAGGACGCTTCCCAGTCAAAATGCTTGTAGGGTTAAGGCAGATGGCATGGGTCCAAGTTATCGACGAAGATTTCCGCTGCGATGTTATACTCAAGACTTGACCATAATGGTCCTACTTGTGTAATACGGTATGTATGGATGTAAGACTCTTGTTATTCAGCTTCTGTGTGTTCAGTGAGCATTGATCTCTGGGATCACTGTACACGTGCATTCGATGATCACGACTTATGAGTCGGGGTCCCCACAGACGGATCATTCAGACCATCCTCACACCCACCAGCTTGTCGAGCTCAAGAACACCTCACCTCCTGAGGCTGTTCATCCATTGTACTAGTTCATTCTTAGCCCCTCAAGGCAATCCACCACAAAGCTGGAGTAGGGTATTACACTGCAAGGTGGCCCGAACCAGGATAAATCTCTGTGTCACTCGTTCTTTGGGTTCGTCCAGCTAGGCGAGTGAGCTAGGGAGAGAGTGTTCTTCATGCGCACCCCATTTTTCGAACCTCTCAAGGGTCTGTGGAACCCGTAATCCGACAGAAGCGATAACTCGCCACATTAACTATGTGATGAGATGGCACTATTAATTGTGGTGAAAGGTAAGATGACATAATTACTAATTATTGCTGAGCTGCTGGACAAGTGAGCCGGCATAGCAGTGGATTAATTTCTACATTTTGGTGGGTTACAGTCATGGTGATGAGCCGGCAAAATATAAGGGCGTCTGAAAGTGCAACTATCCCTGGGTGGTTACGGTAATTCCTAACAACATATAGCTCATTGCACTAATGCTCTTTCAAGGTGATCATTTCAGAAAGTTCAATGATTGGCATGGCATGGACTAGGAATGTGGACCCCTCAAAATGCTAAGGACACACATTGGCTCAAGCCCAAGACTCTACCTTTTACATTTTAGTGATCCAAGATCACATTGAGTCCGTAGGAAAAGCCAATACTATTAAAAGGGGATGAGGTGTTGCTTAATGGCTTGCTTGCTCAAAATGCTTAGTGATATGCTCCAAAAGTCCTCAACCAGTTTCTCATATCCACATATATTCCAAACCAAAAGTCAAACTCGGCCCCACCGATTTGATCTATCCGGCGCCACTGAGTTCTTTTGACGTAGCCATAGCCAGAAACCCTAGTCAGTTCAGTGTCACCGATGGGGATCTCGGTCTCACCGAGATGGGATTACAAACTCTCTATTTCCCTTCATAATGTTTCGGTCTAACCGAGATGAGCGATCGGTCCCGCCGAGTTCGCAATGCAAACTCTCTATTTCCCTTTCGTAACGTTTTGGTCTCACCGAAATGACTGATTTATTCCCACCGAGTTTGCCTAACCAACTCTCTGTTTGCCTATTACATAAAATCGGTCTTACCGAGTTTATGTCATCGGTCTCACCGAGATTACGTTATGCCTTAACCCTAATGAAATCGGCCCCACTGAGTTGACATGTCGGTCCCACCGAAAAGCCTAATGTTCACATTTTGAACTAAATCGGTCTGACCGAGTTTCATGATTCGGTGTCGCCGAGTTTGGTAAATTGTGTGTAATGGTTAGATTTTGTGTGGAGGCTATATATACCCCTCCACCCACTCTTCATTCGTGGAGAGAGCCATCAGAACGCGCCTACACTTCCAACATACATTTTCTGAGAGAGAACCACCTACTCATGTGTTGAGACCAAGATATACAATTCCAGCCATAAGAATCTTGATCTCTAGCCTTCCCCAAGTTGATTTCCACTCAAATCATCTTTCCACCAAATCCAAATCTGTGAGAGAGAGTTGAGTGTTGGGGAGACTATCATTTGAAGCACAAGAGCAAGTAGTTCATCATCAACACACCATCTATTACCTTTTGGAGAGTGGTGTCTCCTGGATTGCTTAGATGTCACTTGGGAGCCTCCGTCAAGATTGTGGAGTTGAACCAAAGAGTTTGTAAGGGCAAGGAGATCGCCTACTTTGTGAAGATCTACCCTAGTGAGGCAAGTCCTTCGCGGGAGATGGCCATGGTGGGATAGACAAGGTTGCTTCTTCGTGGACCCTTCATGGGTGGAGCCCTTCGTGGACTCGCGCAGCCGTTACCTTTCGTGGGTTGAAGTCTCCATCAACATGGATGCACGATAGCACCACCTATCGGAACCACGCCAAAAATCTCCGTGTCTACATTGCGTTTGCTCCCTCCAAACTCCTCCCTTTACCTTCATGTGCAATGTTTTTACATTCCGCTGCTATACTGTTAGACTTGCATGTGTAGGTTGATTGCTTGACTTGTGCTAAGTTGCTAAAATCTGCCAAAACTTAAAATTGGGAAAAGGCTAGATTTTCATTTGGTCAAGTAGTCTAATCACCCCCCTCTAGACATACTTTCGATCCTATAAGTGGTATCAGAGCTTTGGTCTCCATTTGCCTTGATTTCCATAGCTTTTGTTGATCATAGACTTGGTTTCACAACCTAGGATAGTATGGCGTCAAGCAAGGGAAATTACCACCGTAGAGGTCCCTACTTTGATGGTAATAATTTTGCTAGTTGGAAGCATAAGATGAAAATGCATATTCTTGGACATAATCCAGCCGTTTGGGCTATTGTGTGTATTGGCTTGCAAGGTGAATTCTTTAATAGGAAAGAACCTAACCGTGAAGCTACCGCGGAAGAGTTGAAGATGCTACAATACAATGCTGAAGCTTGCGATAACCTCTTCAATGGATTGTGCCCCGAAGAATTCAACAAAATCAGCCGTCTTGAGAATGCGAAGGAAATTCAGGATACTTTGATTGATATGCATGAAGGTACCAACTCCGTCAAGGAATCCAAATTGGATGTGCTTCAAAGTCAACTTGACAAGTTCAAAATGAAGGATGGTGAAGGTGTTGCTGAAATGTACTATAGGCTTGCTCTCATCACAAATGAGATTGCCGCCTTAGGAAGTGAAGAGATGAACGATAGATTCATCATCAAGAATATCCTAAGAGCCTTGGATGGAAAATATGACACCGTGTGCACATTGTTCCAAATGATGCCCAATTACAAAGATCTCAAGCCAGCGGAAGTGATTGGAAGGATTGTTGTTCATGAGATGTCACTCAAGGATAAGGAAGAGCTTCACAACAACTCTAGTGGTGCGTACAAAGGCTCATGTGAATCTCCTACATCATCAAGTGAGAAACAAGCCTTCAATGAAGAATTGAGCATAATGGTGAAGAATTCCAACAAGTTCTACAAGAGTAGAAGCAAAGAAAGAAGTTCCAAGTCAAGGTCCTACAATGACAAAAGATCTTCTAGTCGTGAGCATAATTGCTACAATTGTGGAAGACCCGGACACTACTCCAATGAGTGTACGGCTCCCTACAAAAGAAGAGAAGACTCACCCAAAAGGAGAAGTAGAAGAGAAGAATCACCTCCAAGATAGAGAAGGAGTAGAGATGATTGTTACGAACAAAGAACCTCTCGCAGAAGCAAGGATTCGGAAAGGAAAGAAAAGTCATCAAGGAGTTACACAAAACGAAGACATCAAGCTCATGTTGGTGAATGGGTATCCGGTTGCGACTCCGATAATCACTCCGAGAGAAGTAATCACTCTGACTCCGAATATACTCAAGATGAAGGTGTTGCCGATCTAGCATTTGTGTCAACCAACTCCTACGACATATTTGACTCACCAAATGGAGGAATTGGAAGATGCTTCATGGCTAAAGGCCCAAAGGTATCACACCTCGAGTATGTTGATTTCAATAGTGATGAAGATGATTTGCTAGGTGATGATGATTTACTTGTTGACAACTCTAGTGATGAAAACTATGATGAAATTGCTATTAATCATGCTAATCAAGATAAAAGGAATGATGATGATAAGAAGGAGATTGAGCATCTAACTAAAGAACTAAACACTCTTAAGTTAGCTCATGAAACTACCTTGGAAGGTCATCAAGAACTTTTAAACACTCATGAGAAGCTACGCTTTGAAATGCTCAATCTAAAGCAAGAGCATGGGTTCTTAAAAGCAATCAATGATGATCTTCGCAAGAAAAGTTCTTCTTACATTGCCAAGCGTCTACTCTTGTCTACTTACATGCCACAAGTAAAATCTAGCAACAAGAGTAAGAAAGATTCTTCTTCTAGTAGTAACAATAATCATGTTAAATCCAATGTTTTTGCTTCTAGTAGTTCTCTTGATTCCACTAATGATTCTCTTAGCCAAGTTACACTTGAGCAAGAAAATAGCTTATTGAAGGGAATTATAGAGAAAGGTGTTTACAAGAGCCTTTCCAGAAGTAAGCAATTTGAGGAAATTGTACGCAAGCAAGGAAGACACCGGAAGAATCAAGGTGTTGGTTTTGAACGAAAGTTCAATGCCAATGGAGTTGAGTGGGAAGGAGATCAATACCCCAAGACGAAGTTTGTTCCTCAACAAGAGAAGTATGATCCTACTTCTTTCAAGAGGACACAAGCTCAAGATGATCTTCCACCACAAGACCATAAGCAAAAAGGCAAGGACAGGCTTCAAGAGGAGATTGATGCATTTGAAGAAGCTCCCAAGGCCTTGGTCAAGTGGGTTCCCAAGACTACATCAAGTTCTATGATACGTCTCTGTTGTATCTACTTTTCCAAACACTTTTGCCCTTGTTTTGGACTCTAACTTGTATGATTTGAATGGAACTAACCCGGACTGATGTTGTTTTCAGCAGAATTGCCATGATGTTGTTTTATGTGCAGAAAACAAAAGTTCTCGGAATGACCTGAAACTCCACGGAATATCTAACAATAAATAATAAAAAATCCTTGCCAAAGATGAAGACCAGGGGGCCCACACTTTTTCCACGAGGGTGGGGGGTGCCCCCCTAGGGCGCGCCCCCTACCTCGTGGGCCCCCTGGAGACCTCCCGACTCCAACTCCAACTCTATATATCTGCTTTCGGGGAGAGAAAAATAGGAGAGAAGAATTCATCGCGTTTTACAATATGGAACCGCCGCCAAGCCCTAAAACCTCTCGCGAGGGCTGATCTAGAGTCCGTTCGGGGCTCCGGAGAGGGGGATTCGTCGTCATCGTCATCATCAACCATCCTCCATCACCAATTTCATGATGCTCACCGCCGTGCGTGAGTAATTCCATCGTAGGCTTGCTGGATGGTGATGGGTTGGATGATATTTATCATGTAATCGAGTTAGTTTTGTTAGGGTTTGATCCCTAGTATCCACTATGTTCTGAGATTGATGTTGCTATGACTTTTCTATGCTTAATGCTTGTCACTAGGGCCCGAGTGCCATGATTTCAGATCTGAACCTATTATGTTTTCATCAATATATGAGAGTTCTTGATCCTATCTTGCAAGTCTATAGTCACCTATTATGTGTTATGATCCGTTAACCCCGAAGTGACAATAATCGGGATACTTACCGGTGATGACCATAGTTTGAGGAGTTCATGTATTCACTATGTGCTAATGCTTTGTTCCGGTTCTCTATTAAAAGGAGGCCTTAATATCCCTTAGTTTCCATTAGGACCCCGCTGCCACGGGAGGGTAGGACAAAAGATGTCATGCAAGTTCTTTTCCATAAGCACGTATGACTATATTCGGAATACATGCCTACATTACATTGACGAATTGGAGCTAGTTCTGTGTCACCCTATGTTATGACTGTTACATGATGAACCGCATCCGGCATAATTATCCATCATTGATCCGATGCCTACGAGCTTTCCATATACTGGTTTACGCTTATTTACTTTCCCGTTGCTATTGTTACAATCACTACAAAATACCAAAAACATTACTTTGCTTTCGTTACTCTTTTGTTACCGTTACCATCACTATCATATTACTTTGCTACTAAACACTTTGCTGCAGATACTAAGTTTCCAGGTGTGGTTGAATTGACAACTCAGCTGCTAATACTTGAGAATATTCTTTGGCTCCCCTTGTGTCGAATCAATAAATTTGGGTTGAATACTCTACCCTCGAAAGCTGTTGCGATCCCCTATACTTGTGGGTTATCAAGACTAATTTCTGGCGCCGTTGCCGGGGAGCATAGCTCTATTCTTTGAGTCACTTGGGATTTATATCTGCTGGACACTATGAAGAACTTGAAAGACGCTAAGACAACAATTTATCCCTCAACTACGAGGGGAGGTAAGGAACTGCCATCTAGCTCTGCACTTGATTCACCTTCTGTTATGAGTAAGCTTGCGACACCTAAACCTGCTTCTGCTATTCGTTCTGATATGTCGCATGTTATTGATGATGCTACTTCTGCTATACATGATACTTATGATGAAACTACTTCTATGCTTGATACTACTGTGCCACTTGGTGATTTTCTCGAGGAACGACTTGCTAGGGCTAGAGAGATTGAAAATATTGAATCTGATTATGATGATGAAAGTGATGATGAAGAATCACTTGTTATTCCTGAGGGTTATTTATTTGATCAAGAAGCTTCTTTAGCTATTTTAGCTTGCAAAGATAGATATGAACTCAAAAGGTTATTAGCTAAATGGAATAAGCAATCTCTAAATGCTAGGATGAGACCTGACCCTGCTTTTGCTACTTCACCTATCTGTGTTACTGATAAGGATTATGAATTCTCTGTTGATCCTGATATAATTACTTTGGTTGAATCTGATCCTTTTCATGGCTATGAATCTGAAACTGTTGTGGCACATCTTACTAAATTAAATGATATAGCCACCCTGTTCACTAATGATGAGAGATCTCGCTACTTTTATATCCTTAAAATATTTCCGTTCTCATTAAAGGGTGATGCTAAGATATGGTTTAATTCTCTTGATCCTGGTTGTGTGCGTAGTCCCCAGGATATGATTTATTACTTCTCTGCTAAATATTTCCCTGCTCATAAGAAACAAGCTGCTTTAAAGGAAATATACAACTTTGTGCAAATTAAAGAAGAGAGTCTCCCACAAGCTTGGGGGAGGCTTCTCAAGTTACTTAATGCTTTGCCTGATCATCCTCTTAAGAAAAATGAAATACTTGATATCTTTTATAATGGACTAACCGATGCTTCCAGAGATTACCTGGATAGTTGTGCTGGTTCTCTTTTCAGGGAAAGAACACCGGATGAAGCTGAAATCTTATTGAACAATATGTTGACAAATGAAAATAATTGGGCACCTCCTGAGCCAGCTCCTGCTCCAATTAATGACCCTATTCCTAAACCAACTCTGAAGAAGAGGGGTATTCTATTTCACAGTCCCGAAGATATGCAAGAGGCAAAGAAATCTATGAAAGAAAAATGTATTAAAGCTGAATATGTTAAGAATTTACCTCCTATTGAAGAAATACATGGTCTTAATTTACCGCCTATTGAAGAAACATATGATCTTAATCCTTTATTTATTGAAGAACCTCCAGACCTCGATAACCCGACACATGTAGTAAAGGTAAATTCTCTCTATAGATATGATAAAGCTGAAATCCCTCCTGCTAAAATTACTAGTCAATGCTTGGATGAGTTTGATAATTTTATGTTTAAGCAAGAAGACTTCAATGCTTATTTTGGTAGACAATTAAAACAAGATGCTGATATGATTAAATACTTGGGTGATTATATGGCTAATATTAAGGTGAACTTAAACTTGTTAGCAAACATGCTTCTATGGTTACCACTCAAGTAGAACAAGTACTTAAAGCTCAAAAGAATTGCTCAATGAGATGAATAGTAAGAAAAATGATTATGCTGTTAAAGTGGCTACTAGAACTGGTAGAATGACTCAGGAACCTTTGTATACTGAAGGCCACCCTAAGAGAATTGAGCAAGATTCTCAGAGAAATAATATTGATGCACCTAGTTCTTCTAAAAAGAAGAAAAAGAAAAATGATAGAACTGTGCAAACTTCTAGTGAACCTATTGTTGAACCACCTGATAATCCAAATGATATCTCTATGTCTGATGCTGAAACACAATCTGGCAATGAACATGAACCTAATGAAAATGTTAATGATGATGTTCATAATGATGCTCAACCTAGTAATGATAATGATGTAGAAATTGAACCTGCTGTTGATCTTGATAACCCACAATCAAAGAATCAACGTTATGATAAGAAAGACTTTGTTGCTAGGAAACATGGTAAAGAAAGAGAGCCTTGGGTTCAGAAACCCATGCCTTTTCCTCCCAAACCATCCAAGAAAAAGGATGATGAGGATTTTGAGCGCTTTGCTGAAATGATTAGACCTATCTTTTTGCGTATGCGATTGACTGATATGCTCAAAATGAATCCTTATGCTAAGTACATGAAAGATATTGTTACAAATAAAAGAAAGATACCAGAAGCTGAAATTTCCACCATGCTTGCTAATTATACTTTTAAGGGTGGAATACCAAAGAAACTTGGAGATCCATGAGTACCTACTATACCATGCTCCATTAAAAGAAACTATGTTAAAACTGCTTTATGTGATCTTGGAGCCGGTGTTAGTGTTATGCCTCTCTCTTTATATCGTAGACTTGACTTGAATAAGTTGACACCTACTGAAATATCTTTGCAAATGGCTGATAAATCAACTGCTATACCTGTCGGTATTTGTGAGGATGTACCTGTTGTGGTTGCAAACATTACTATTTTAACGAACTTTGTTATTCTTGATATTCCCGAGGACGGTAGTATTTCTATTATTCTTGGAAGACCTTTTCTTAATACTGCAGGGGCTGTTATTGATTGCAACAAAGGCAATGTCACTTTTCATGTTAATGGTAATGAGCATATGGTACACTTTCCGAGGAAACAACCTCAAGTTCATAGTATCAATTCTATCGGAAAAATTCCATCGATTATATTTGGAGGTTTTGAATTTCCTCTTCCTACTGTCAAGAAGAAATATGATATACTTATTATTAGGGATGTGCATATCCCTGTTGAGGTAACCTAGTGTTATTCGAAATTTCTCCGGTTTCATGTTAATCGGAATGAGTTTCTTAACAAGACTTGATCAACCTTGTTAGTGGATTCCTTTTGATGAGCATGAGATGGATGAAACTAGAAGCACAACTTTATGTACCCTCTCTATACTTTCTGTTATTTAGTTGAAATAAAATAAAAATAAATATTTTTCTGTCTGTTATCTGATTATCCGTGCAATATAAAAATACCTCGAAAATAAAAGTTCTCCAAATGCCCTGAAAATTAAATATGTTTTTTTCTAAAATATTTCAGGATTTATGGAACAAAGAACACACCAGGGGGGGCCAACCACCTTGCCACGAGGGTGGAGGGCGCGCCCACCCCTCTAGGGCGTGCCCCCTGCCTCATGGGCCCTGGGTGGCCCTCCTCCACTTATTCCTGCACCCATCCTCTTCTTCTTCCTCCCACAAACACGAAAAACAAACTCAAGCATGAATTCCAGCCCTTTTTGCTGCCATTTTCGATCTCCCTGCTCAAAGCACCTCTCACAAAACTGCTTGGGGAGATTGTTCCTTGGTATGTGACTCCTCCATTGATCCAATTAGTTTTTGTTCTAGTGCTTTATTCATTGCAAATTTGTGTTGCTTAGGTGACCCTGTTCTTGAGCTTGCATGTCAAATTTATATGGTCAAAAGTAGTTTTGATGCATGATATAGGCCCTAGGCACTTGTAGGAGTAGTTGCTATCAATATTATTGAGTTTGGTTTACTTTTATTTTGAAGTTACTAAAAAATTTCAGAATTTTTCAGAGGAAGAAATATGCTTAGGAAAATGTTCCAAGGTGGTTCTTCAAGGAAGCAAGGACCCAGGCTTGCAATGTGTGATGCTGATGAAGAGCCACCAAGAGACGCTCCAGTGCGTCCTTGTGAGTGGCCTTCTGAAAATTTTATGGATCGAGTGGGAATTAAAGAAGAATTTAACGCATATTTGCGTAATGCCGGTCTTGAGGACTTTGAGGCAGACAAATGCCCCTAGTATCATGATCTCACAAGCTCTTTTGTGAGGAGGTTTGAGTATTCATCTTCGCGTAATTCTCCTTCAGTCATGTTTGATCTTTATGACAAATCTTATACCATGGACTTAGAGGATTTCACTTTTGCTTGCAAACTTCCACAATGGGGTAGTGTTAGGGATCCCCATAAATCTGAATTTAGAAACTTTCTTGCTAGTATAACTGTAGGGGAATCTAGAGATATAACGCAAGCTACCATAGGGAGCATTCACTTTCCTACTATACATTATTTTGCTCTCTTCATAGGTAGGTGCATAAATGCTAAGGATGAAGCATGGCACATGTGTGTCCCTGACCTTAGCATTCTCAAGAGTGCTGTGTCAGGAGACCAATCTTATCATATGGGAGCCATTGTAGCTCGTAGGTTGCATCATAATAGATATAATGGAGATTTCTTTGGAGGAATTTATGCAACCCACTTAGCTAAATTTCTTGAGATAGATGTTTGTGAAGGAGACATGGAATTGCCTCCTACTTATTTAGATTTTGTTTCTATGGTTTCTCACCATTTTGTCGAGAGGAACGAATCACCTCTCCAGTACCGACTAATCTTTGACAGACGCCGTGCTATCCGTATTACTCTCCCTGCTCCTGCTTTCTTTGATTATCAGGCAAGAGGAGGATATACTATTACCAGACAGGAGGCAGATGAGTACGAGACGAGAGCGGAGGCCGCTTGTCACCACACTGCAGCTCAGGAGCGATAGCCGCTGCATCACAGTATGACCCCAACAACTATTATTATGGATATCAGCCAGGCCAGCCGTGGCCATAGACCAACTTAGGCCAAAAGCCTAAGCTTGGGGGAGTACATATTTCTCACCGACATTACATTTATGTTCACACTCACTCATTGCTAGATGTCGGTGCTCATACTTTTTCATTGCATCATCCATGCTAGTTTATTTTCCTTTTTTATGCTTTCTTCTTGTGTGTTTAATAAACCTTAAGAAAAAACCAAAAAATTAGTTGTAGCTTTTAATTAATTTAATTTCCATGCTTGTAGTAGTAATTGAAAAAGAAAACCCATAAATATTTCCTGTTCTTCTTTTGCTTGTTGGGAGCTTTCCCGTGTAAATAGTTTTATTTCTTTTCTTTCTTTGGGGGTCGATAGGAGAAGACCATAATTAAATTGTTGAAATGGCTCTTATAAGCATTATTGTTTATCTCACAAAAGAGCCCATATTGCCTTGTCTTCTCCTGTTTATTGAATGCATGCAGATTCCAGCTTAGTCCAATGCACGTGCACTCTTATTATTATTCACATCATTCGGTCGTGCAAGTGAAAGGCAATTATGATGATATATGATGGATTGACTGAGATGAGAAAAGCTGGTACGAACTTGACCTCTTTTTTTGTAAATATGATGAGTTCATCGTTCTTGATTCAGCTTGTTATGAATAAACATGTTTGCAATGACAATTAGAGATCATAGTTGCTTGTGCCATGCTTGATTAGCTATGAGTTATAATGGTTTACCTTGCGTGCCAACATGCTATTGAGATGGTTATGATGTGGTATGATGGGGTGGTATCCTCCTTTGAATGATTTAAGTGACTTGACTTGGCACATGTTCATGCATGTAGTTGAAACAAATCAACATAGCCTTCACGATATTTATGTTCATGGTGGATTATATCCTACTAATGCTTGCATCCAATGTTTATTAATTTTAATGCATGTACATGGCTGTTGTCGCTCACTAGCTGGTCGCTTCCCAGTCTTTTGCTAGCCTTCACCTATACTAAGCGGGAATACTGCTTGTGCATCCAATCCCTTTAAACCCCAAAGTTATTCCAGATGAGTCCACTATATCTTCCTATATGCGGTATCAACCTGCCGTTCCAGTTAAATTTGTATGTGCCAAACTCTAAACCTTCAAATAATCATCCTGTTTTGTATGCTCGAATAGCTCATGTATCAACTAGGACTGCCTCTATCTTCCATGCTAGGCGGGTTATTCTCAAGAGGAGTGGACTCCGCTCCTCACTCACGAGAAAATGGCTGGTCCGGGATGCCCAGTCCCATATTTATGCAAACTAAATCAAAAATAATTGCAAAACAAAACTCCCCCTGGGACCTGATGTATGTTGGAGGCACTCGTTGTTTCGAGCAAGCCATGGATTGATGTTTATTGGTGGAGGGGGAGTTTAAACTTTACCATTCTGTTTGGGAACCACCTATAATGTGTGTAGCATGGAAGATATCGCCATCTCTTGGTTGTTATGTTGACAATGAAAGTATACCGCTCAAAATATTATTCACCTCTATTTCAAAACCGAGCTCTGGCACCTCTACAAATCTCTGCTTCCCTCTGCGAAGGGCCTATCTATTTACTTTTATGTTGAGTCATCACCCTCTTATTAAAAGCACCAGTTTAAGAGCACCGCTTTCATTTGCATTCATTACTGATAATTTATGTTGGGTGTGACTATGATTGGATCTCTTTTACCATGAATTACAATGTCTAGTCAGTCCTTGATCTTTAAAGGTGCTCTACATTTATATTTTGCGGTCTCAGAAAGGGCTAGCGAGATACCATCTTGTTATATCATATTATGATTGTTTTGAGAAAGTGTTGTCATCCGAGATTTAATATTATGGCTTGTTAGTTGATTATGCTATTGATATGGGTAATCATGAGACCTAAGAATTATTGCAAATGTGGTTAGTTATAATCTTTACTGAAAGCTTGAATGCTAGCTTGACATATTTACAACAACAAGAGAAAATAGAGTTTGTAAAAGTTTTTCTTTATTTCTTTCAGTTTGTCAACTGAATTGCTTGAGGACAAGCAAGGGTTTAAGCTTGGGGGAGTTGATACGTCTCCGTCGTATCTACTTTTCCAAACACTTTTGCCCTTGTTTTGGACTCTAACTTGTATGATTTGAATGGAACTAACCCGGACTGACGCTGTTTTCAGCAGAATTGCCATGATGTTGTTTTATGTGCAGAAACGAAAGTTCTCGGAATGACCTGAAACTCCACGGAATATCTTACAATAAATAATAATAAATCCTCGCCAAAGATGAAGACCAGGGGCCCCACACCGTTTCCACGAGGGTGGGGGGCGCCCCCCTGGGGTGCGCCCCCCTACCTCGTGGGCCCCCTGGAGACCTCCCGACTCCAACTCTAACTCTATATATCTGCTTTCAGGGAGAAAAAAATAGGAGAGAAGAATTCATTGCGTTTTACAATACGGAGCCACCGCCAAGCCCTAAAACCTCTCGGGAGGGCTGATCTGGAGTCCGTTCGGGGCTCCGGAGAGGGGGATTCGTCGCCGTCGTCATCATCAACCATCCTCCATCACCAATTTCATGATGCTCACCGCCATGCGTGAGTAATTCCATCGTAGGCTTGCTGGACGGTGATGGGTTGGATGAGATTTATCATGTAATTGAGTTAGTTTTGTTAGGGTTTGATCCCTAGTATCCACTATGTTCTGAGATTGATGTTGCTATGACTTTGCTATGCTTAATGCTTGTCACTAGGGCCCGAGTGCCATGATTTCAGATCTGAACCTATTATGTTTTCATCAATATATGAGAGTTCTTGATCTTATCTTGCAAGTCTATAGTCACCTATTATGTGTTATGATCCGTTAACCCCGAAGTGAAAATAATCGGGATACTTACCGGTGATGACCATAGTTTGAGGAGTTCATGTATTCACTATGTGCTAATGCTTTGTTCCGGTTCTCTATTAAAAGGAGGCCTTAATATCCCCTAGTTTCCATTAGGACCCCGCTGCCACGGGAGGGTAGGACAAAAGATGCCATGCAAGTTCTTTTACATAAGCACGTATGATTATATTCGGAATACATGCCTACATTACATTGACGAATTGGAGCTAGTTCTGTGTCACCCTATGTTATGACTGTTACATGATGAAACGCATCTGGCATAATTATCCATCATTGATCCGATGCCTACGAGCTTTCCATATACTGGTTTACGCTTATTTACTTTCCTGTTGCTATTGTTACAATCACTGCAAAATACCAAAAACATAACTTTGCTTTCGTTACTCTTTTGTTACCGTTACCATCACTATCATATTACTTTGCTACTAAACACTTCGCTGCAGATACTAAGTTTCCAGGTGTGGTTGAATTGACAACTCAGCTGCTAATACTTGAGAATATTCTTTGGCTCCCCTTGTGTCGAATCAATAAATTTGGGTTGAATACTCTATCCTCGAAAGCTGTTGCGATCCCCTATACTTGTGGGTCATCATTCTACTTCATCAAGTACGACTACAACTCCAAGGATTCCCATCAAGTTTATGTGGACCCAGAAGAAGAAGAACTAGAGAGTTCTTGAGGGTGACTCTGCCAACATACTTCACTCATATCATTTTGGCGATAACAAGTGCAAATTACCTCCACATATTGCACTAGTTCAAGGAGTCACAAACCCTCTTCTTGGTAAGACAAGTGACAAGGTAACCTAATGCTTTCATGGACATCATCTTGTGTGAACTACACTCTATGTCTATGGATATCTTTGTTTGTTCCTTATGGGACTAACCCATGTAGGTATTGAAAGTGCAACTCACTCAAATGGATTGCTCCGAATGATCTACATCAACACTGAGCATCCACATCTTCAACATCTACATGAAGTCATCATCGACAAAACCCAAGGTTAGTTCATCCCTCTTAGGGGGGATATCACATCTAGGGGGAGCTTTACTCTAAGGTTTGAGCTAAAGCAACTCTAATGGTGTGAACACAAACAATGCTTTATGTAAAAGTGGTAACCCCACTTGTGCTTAAAGGATGAGTATGACCTACGATCAAATATTCTCATTTCACTCCTCAGTCAATATACTCATATATAGATGACCTAGTCATCGCCAATTGCTTGATATATGCTAGAGTCTTTGTGCATGCTTTGTCACATATTTCATTTGCCATTTTATTATGTGAGCATGTTGGTTGCATATTTTACTCATTCGAGGACATCCATTTGTTGATATGATTGTTTGGCTTTTCTTCTCCTGCCAAATGGATTGACAAGAATGCCTAAGAACTCCCTCTAGCTATCTATGCTTTTCTTGACTCAAACTCTATTCATACTACATCACAAAGTTTGATCAAGTCAGATTCAAACACTCTGTGTGAGGAGCACTCCGAGTCCCCAATTCGTCATAGACTTAAACTTCCAAAACCTCTTTGTGCATTTTGGTCTGACCGATTCATCCTTTTCGGTCTGACCGAGTTCATTGAGTTGATCTAGGTTTTCAATCTCGGTGCAACCGATTAGAACTTTTCGGTCACACCGAGTTGCAGTAACCGCTTGCGATTCCGCATCTTGGTGCCACCGAGTTGTTCCACTCGGTCACACCGACAGGATCACGATATATATACCATCGGGTCGAATTTTGGAAATATCTCCAAAACCCCTCAGCCCGTGCGTGTCCTTCTCTACCGCCTCGGGTCTCCGGATCATCCTCTCGCTGCCAGTGACCTCCCGCCGCTGGTTTCCGTGTCGTCAATGGATTTCAATGCCGCCGTTGCCGCCGTACCAAGCTCATCACCAAACTAGGGTATGAGTTCGACCCCTTGTGCATTCTTTTTCTCCGATTCTGAGCACAAGGTCAATGCCATGTTCTTTACCACGTATGAGATAATCCTGTCTAGCAATAACATCCCATAGATTAGATTTGATTCAAAAATTTAGGGTTAGCTTTCCGCAGAACTCATCTCGGACTGACCGAGTTGTGGAAATCGGTCTCACCAATTTGCCCTAGGCCATTGCACTTGCACTTTTCGGTCTGACCATAAGTTGCAAATCGGTGAAACCCTAGCAAACTCGGAGTCACCGAACTGTGTCTTAATCTGACTGATTTCACTACTTTAGACTCCAAAAGTTGCTTCAGTGTCACCGAGTTTAACAAATCCGTAGCTCCGAAATGCTTTCTGTGGAAAACTAAAACCAAGTTTTTGACTCATTTGTTTTGCAAAATCTCTGCACTTTGTGATGCTCATCCACTCTATCTCATATATAACTATTCATAGGGTTAGTTGTCTGTTTGCTTTGCCAGTATGTCAGATCAGAGTGATAGCCAGAATAAGTCAGAAGAGCAGATGAACCTGAGTGATGGCACTAGTCCCTCTAGCAGCTATGATGAGGGTAACAGGAGTACCCCAAGCAACTTGCCCAAGGAAGCTACAAGGACAAGGCAGAAGATAAACTCAGACTCGGAAAATGAGGATTATGTGGCTGCTAAGGAGGAAGTGAGCTCCAAGAAGAAGGTGTTGAAAAAGGAATATGTTGCTACTGTTGCTGCAACTAAGCCAAGACTGAACCAGAAGGCACCTGCTAAGAGAGTTTCCATGTCAAAGGCCAGAGCCTCAACTATTGAAACTTCCAAGTCAAATGTTGAAGCGGCTGCTGGAGAGGGCAAAAAAAAGAAAGAGGGGGTCAAGAAGACCATTTCCAAAGTCATTGGAAGATCCTCTCTGATGGAAGATCCAGAAGAAGAAGAAGAAGAAGAAGAGGAAGAAGAAGAAGAAGATGATGCACCAGCATCAAAGTCTCAAAAGCTGATCAGAGATGCCATCAAGTCTGGGGCTGCCTCTTCTAAGCCCAAGACATCTCCCAAAGCTTCTGCTCCAGCTCCAAAGACTGCACCCAAGAGGAACACAAGGAATTTTCCAGCTGCTGAAAAGAATAAGGCCCCAGTGCCTGAGATTGATCAAGAAGATGCTAAAGCCCAAGTTCTTAGGAAGCTTAAGCCCAAGATCCTTGACCATGATGATAGTTATCCAGTGGCAGAAGACATGATCATCAGGAAGGATGCATGTCCTAGACTTTGGAGACAAACTGATCCATATGCTGTGAGGAAAAGGACTGCTGTGGATTACAGGTTCCACACCAAGGAGTAGCAGGACTTCTATGAAACCATCTTGCTTGATAAGAAGCCAATTGTTTGTGAAAGTGCGTTATATCGACTAGAGGGGGGGTGAATAGGCGATTTTTATGAAAGTCTTCAAAACGTGGAAGTTATGAAGACAAACGATAGAAATAAACCTATTACCCTACAGCGGAAGGTAGACTACACTAGGCAAGCCATAGTCAAGTATTCAATGGAGTGAAAGCACAATGACTAATAGCAGCAATGTAGTAAGGATCAGGTAGGAAGATATTATGAAGCCAAACAGAAAACGCAGTCACTCAGTGAAGATAAAAGATAGTGCAATCAGACAATGACTTCACAAGGAGTAACAGTAAGTAAAGGGAAGGGAAGATGAAACCAGTGACTCATTGAAGACAGTGATTTGTTGGACCAGTTCCAGTTGTTGTGACAACTGTACGTCTGGTTAGGGCGGCTAGGTATTTAAACCTTAGGACACACAGTCCCGGACACCCAGTCCTGAACACGCAGCTCAGGACACCCAGTCCTCACCGTATTCCCCTTGAGGTAAGGTCACACAGACCTCACCCAATCACTCTGGTAAGTCTTCAAGGTAGACTCCCAAACCTTCACAGACTTTGTTCACCGGCAATCCACAATGTCTCTTGGATGCTCAGAACGCGACGCCTAACCGGCTGGAGGATGCACAGTCCTCAAGTGTAATAAGTCTTCAGATCACACAGACAAGAAGACTTAAGTGATGCCTAATTCTCTTTGGCTCTGGGTGGTTAGGGCTTTATCCTCGCAAGGAATTCTCTCTCAAAGGCTTCGAGGTGGGTTGCTCTCAAACGACAAAAGCCGTACTCTGAATCTGAGCAGCCAACCGTTTATGGTTGTAGGGGGTGGGCTATTTATAGCCACTTGGCAACCCGACCTGATTTGTCCGAAATGACCCTGGGTCACTAAGGAACTGACACGTGTTCCAACGGTCAGATTTCAAACTCACACGGCAACTTTACTTGGGCTACAAGCAAAGCTGACTTGTCCGACTCTGGACAAGATTCGCTCTCAAAGTCTTCACTCGAAGACATAGGTTTTGTTTAAGCATCACTTCAGTCATTCTGACTGGTTCTCTTGGACCCCACTTAACAGTACGGTGGTTCCTATGACTCAACAAAGGAAGAAAAAGAACTACGAAAGATCTAAGTCTTCGAGCTCCATAGGCTTCATGCGATGTCTTCTCTTGTCATAGTCTTCAATGTGAATATCTTCATATACCACCTTTGACTTCAATGTCTTCATACATTTTTAGGGGTCATCTCTGGTAGGAAAACCGAATCAATGAGGGACTTCTACCTGTGTTATCCTGCAATTCTCACAAACACATTAGTCCCTCAACTAGGTTTGTCGTCAATACTCCAAAACCAACTAGGGGTGGCACTAGATGCACTTACAATCTCCCCCTTTTTGGTGATTGATGACAAACTAGTTGAAGTTTTCAACGGGGAATATAGTCTGTGAAATTGTAAAGGATAAGGAATTGTCTTCATAAGTTGCAAGGGCTCCCCCTGAAGATGTGCATATAAGTAATTTGCTTTTGGAATGCAAATGCACATGGCAGGTTGTACTTGTGGAGATCCACTTCAACTTATGATGACAATCCACTATGCATGAGAAAGTATGTGAAGATAATGACATGCATAATGGAAAATGGACGTCTGCAGAATGATCTAAGTGCGGAATTTATCGTCGCACATGCGGAATTTATCATCGCAACACAAGGTGGCAAATAAGTAGCAGACGACCATCGAGTTTAAGTGTTACAACTCAAAGAACCAAATGTAGCAAAACGAGAGTTGTAAGCACGAAGCAAAATATAAAGCGCCCGCCCATATGGACCCGCTTGAAGACTATCAAACTCATATGCTTCTCCCCCTTTTGTCAGGAAGGACCAAAAAGGTTTGAAGACATAGAGCATCTACTCGTTCCCATGAAGAGTAGGTGAAGCAGCAGGGTCGTTGGTGGTGTTGGCGGTGCAGAAGAGCTTGGAGCAGAGTCGAAGCGTGCTGAAGGAGGTGGCGGTGAAGTAGCATCGTCTTCATCCTCGATCACTCTGGCATTCACAGTTGCAGCAGAGGAAGAGAACTCAGAGTCTTCAAGAGATGGAGTTCGTCGCAGCACTGCCCTTCGAGGAGGTGTGGAGTCAAACTTGAATCGCTCAGAGAAGCCATCCTCTTGAAGATCATCTTCAGAACACAGCAGCGTCAGCCCTTTCCATGTGCGTCGAGAGGTTTCATGAGCAACAAAGGCATTCTTGGTGGCAAGATTGCGAATGCGATTAACATCCACCAAGAGGCTTTGCATTTGACGCTTCAGCCAGTCATGATGCCTATCCTGTTTCTGATGAAGAGCCACCAGAAGCTCTCGGTCATTGAGAACACGAGTGCGCTTCTTGGGTCGTTGGGCAATGGTGCTATCAGTGGCTTCAGTGAGAGCAGGATGCGGTGCACGTGTAGTGCCAGCCAAAGGATACACACGAGTTACGGCTTCAACGCCTTCAACATTCTGAGAAAAACTTTGATGCTCTGCATTCTGAAGACTTAGAGGTTCCTTGGCAGGCTCAGGATAGATGGCTTCAATAGACATATCCACATCAGGCAAAAAGATCCGATGATTGCGGGCAGAGGGCTGATATGAGATAGCGGAGTGAAGTTTGATCAGCCGCATCACCCAAGGGGCGTAGAACTTCAAACCAAACAGATCAGAGCCAGATGCAGCAAGTTGGCGAATGAAGAAATCCTGTGTATTGAAGCATTTTCCATGAAGAATATAGAAGACCAAAGTCTTCATTGCACCTTCCAGCTTGGCATGGGGAGAATGTCCTTTGATTGGCCAGAGAGTTCGCCTTATGATGTGATAAATGGTTCTTGGCAGATACTCAAGGTCTTCAATGAAGAACTCCGTGGGATAAGCAACATCTTGGGGCAATGGCTTCATCATACTGAGCATCTGACTCATATTAGGTTCAGTCTTCTGAAAGATGCTCTCAATAGCTTCACTATGAAGCTGACAGCCATGCTCGTAGAGATCGCCAGGAGTGGGCAAACCAGTGAGCTCAATGATGTCAAAGGCTTTGGCTTCGTGATGAACGTTTCCTGTCATCCACTCCAGGACCCAAGTCTTCGGATCTCTGCTATACCCGCGGATGTGAAGTGTGGCATAGAATTGGAGCAGCAACTCTTCATTCCAATGCTCTTGGTCAGTGACGAACGGCAGCAGTCCAACCTCTTTGAAGCAATCCAGAGCTTCTTCCAGACAGGGCAGACCAGCTATTGCTTCAATGTCAAGGCGCTTGTGTGGGAAGATGCGACCTTGGTGGTAAAGAACGCATGAGTAATAGCTTCGCTGCGGATAACTCCAGAACCGATCAGATGATATTCTTTCCCTTGAGTAGGGGTTCCTGGAGCTATTGAAGAATGTGTTGTCTGCTCTGAAGCCATTGATATTGAAGGAGCCAGGTGCTGATGCAGGACCTGGGAACCTTGGCAATCTTGGGATTGGCTTCTGTACCTGAGGCCTGTGCTCAACATGATAGTCGAACTGGGGACCGGCAGCAGACGCAGGAACAGAAGCAGCGGGATCAGTGGCTTCGCTGACTTCTGGTGCTTTTGTTGGTGAGGGCTCCACATTAGCTTCAGCCATGACAGCGTCAGTGGCTTCAGTGGTGTTGGTGGTGGCAGCCTCAAGATTTTCAACCTCCACTTGACGAGCTGGAGGGTCGGTCACGATCACGTTCTCCTCGAGAACCGCTTCTTGGTGGGACAGGGGAGTGGCAACTTGTGGGACTTCTTCTTCAGCGGCTGATGCAGCCGGATTGTCTTCAGCAGTTTCAGACGAGACTTGAGGCCTTGGACCTTTGCGAAGCCTGCGCAATGCGGGTGACGCCTGTGGAGTTGCTGTTGGCTGGGTCTCAAAGTATTCTTCCTCTTGTGGGCGATCCGCCTATGAAGCATCCTGTGCAATTGGCGTTAGTGGATGACCAATGCTGGTGAGTTCGCTGTGCGTGAGCACAGGCGATGATACCTGTTGGTGCTCTAGCTGAGGAAGGGCTGCATCATCTTCAACATGGTCATGGTGACCAATGTCTTCAGCAGCGATGGGATCAGCTGCTGGAAAGTCTTCAGCTTCATGAGCCTCTGTGAAAGCAGGCTCATGGACAGTCAGTTGACGTTCTTGTGGATCGGCGTCGGGGTGAACCATGGAAATGGGTTCAACAATCAAGGGCTCTGTGGGAGCAGCCCGTTCCTTCTTGGTCTTTCTTTTCTTCTTGGCGGGGGCAGTAGCAGAGGCTTCAGGATGTTTTCTCTTCCTTGCTTCAGCCTCAGCAGTCCTGGTCTTCTTCAGTTCTGAAGCGGTTGACCTGGCCTTTGGCTTCGGGCCAGTCATGCTAGTTGGGAAGACAAGGGGATCTGCTTCCTGCCTTGGTGCTTCGGGTTCAGCCATAGCGGGCTTCTTCGTCTTCTTGGCAGCCATCCTGGGGTCCATGCCAGGATGCCCAAGGGCCTTGCGCTTCTCAGCCTCATTGTAGGCTTTCACACACCTATCAGCCAGGACCTTCATGCGCTCACGAGAACCCTGAGCTTCTGCACGTTTCTTTAGAAAGGCTTCCTTGAGCTCGTGCAGCATAATCTTGAAGTTCTTCACGTCTTGCACGCTGAGCTTGGCCATATGCTTCTTGAACTGAGATTTCTCAAAGTCAATCTTCTGCTTCAGTTCAACAATGTGATGGGCTATGGCTAACTCTGAAGCAATGGCGCCATGGAAGGCAACACTGAGGCCAATTGGTAGTTGGAGATCATCGAAGCTGATGTTTGGCGTGTCAAACCACTCATCAATGAAGTTGTGGATGATTGTTACAACAAAGAGCGGCAGATCATTGAAGATTTTTGCTTCTTCTTTGCTCTTGATGAGTTGCTCAAGAGCGTCATCTGCAAGATCTTCATCACTTGATAGATCAATGGCATCATTGCGCAGAATGGCAGCAGCAGTCAGCTCGTGGCTGGTGTGTGGCAGAGGCATCTTGACCTTCTGGGGCTTGGAGATGCGTGACAAATCTCCAGACTGCACATTGTCTTCAGGAGGTGTAGTTGCCAGTGGCTTCGCCCGTGAGATTTTTGGTGAAGGGGCAGGCTTTGAAGCTTTAGGCTTCTTCAACTTCTTTGGCTTCGGCGCTGCAGGCGCTTCATCTGATTCAGCGTCAGCTGCAGGCTCATTCATGGCTGTCCCTTGAACCAAGATATGGGTGATGAGACCTTCAAGGTTGTAGAAAGGACCGGCGATATTGGGTTCTGCATCACGTGTGCCGTCAGCCCTTGGAGCAGAAGGACCAGGGTTGAAGTCTAGTCCCAATGTCTTCTTGTTCTGCTTTGCTGAGTTCTTGGCAAACTGGAAGTTGCGCTTGAACAGATTGTCGTCACGACACCATAGTAGTGACGATGGGTGTGCATCTGCAGGCTGTGGCCCATGGACCATGCAGGGATAGAAGCCTTGTTCAATGGCTTCTTCTCTGGACCTGGGTTGAAGATTCTTGTATAGGATGTCTCCCCATGGTCTCTTGATGGCATTTTTCTCAGCATATTCCTAGGTCACAAACCGGTATTTGAACCATTGTTCTGCCCAATATCTTCGAATCCATTGGATTCGGGTCTTGCGCTGATTGTAATCCTCTTCAGGATCTGTCTTGTAAAGCTCTGAGAGGTCATCAGGCAAATCTCTTGATGTTCCCCCACGACGCTGTCTGCCACCCTTCCTTACTGATTTCTCTGCAGCCATGAACTTCAAACTGAAAGGCTTCAATACGTTCAAAGGCTTCAAAGGTTTTCGCTTGCTGGACAAACATGAACTGGCTTCGAGAGAATTTATATGATGTTGTAAGAATTCTGCAAATCAATGCAGACTATGAGAACCAAGGGATTCTCCCACGGACATGTACCTGTGACAGCATTAAGGTGCGAGGGAAGGGGAAGAGGTCATATGCATTCTCAGAAGATTTTGAAGATAAATCAGTTTAGAAGACATTGACCTCATCGTGCGAAGACATTCACTCATAGATAAGGAGTTGGTTCCAGATTTGTACGAATCCAGAGATCAGTACAAGTGAGAAATCTAACTACTTTGTGAAGCATAAGTGAATATACTAGGCATGTTATGAGATGCAGTATGAGAGAGATCTAACTTGTGTGAATAGAAACTGCTTGTGGTAGAAAGTGACAAAGCCATAGGATCAACGGTGCCGTAAAAAGGAAGTTTTATTTACCACACTAAGAACTGCTAGACGGAGTGGAAGAGGAAGCCGAGCAGTTCGATCTTCCGTGCCCTAACTTGGCGACGGAGGACACCTACGGTGATGGCGGAGAGGACGATGTCTGCGGTCGGCGTGAAGACGGCGTCGGAGAGGTTGCGGCAGCGAAGCGCTTCGTCGCCGGCGTCGTCGAGGGCTAGCGGTGGCGCTAGGGTTCGTGTGAGAGTGGAAGAAGAGATAATGACCGCTGTGAAGTGTGTATTTATAGGTACAGGGGCGGCACTGCATTATTACACAGGTGCCCCTGGCGATTCACATCTGAGGAACATGTGGCTATCATGCAGAATTTTGGGGTTTGTTCCACGTCCCACGCACGCCTGGATTGTCGGGTGGTCGTTCCTACTTCTCCGGGTTTCATGTGGAGGAATGAGCATTCAAAGCGGACTTAAGGTTTGTCTCTGTATCTTCTGCTGACAAGGACACAGAGAAGACATTCGACAGTTTCAATAGAATGCATATGATTTGGAGAGATAGAGTTTGAGATAGAAATCACAGAGAGGTTAGGGTCCGATCACATTCACTTAGTTCAAAAGATTCAACAAGAAGTCATAGCTATAAGTGAATGCTGTAGAGGACAGAACACTAGTATATATATAATCAACATAGTGAAGATAATCATGAAAACATGTTGAGATTGAAGCCAAACCAAATGTGAAGACATAGCAAGGTAACGCCATGAGTGAAACACTTCAAATAGAACATTTGGTGGTGGCGTTACCCACCGTATAGGAAGTATTAGACCCAGACACGGCGCACAATTATCGTGGCGCTCCGAAGTCAAATTCCACATTAATGTATTCACACTTAGAACGTATGTCTTCATTGATTGAAGATATACTTTACTTCGTGTGTTGCACATCTAAGTCATCAATATGCATAAGGGTTAGGATGTGTGCCTGATCATAGGACATTTGAGGATTCTAGGATATTTAGCTCACACCGTAACTTGCAAAATCTCTTCTCATCCAAGGGCTTGGTGAAGATATCTGCCAATTGCTCTTCAGTGTTGACGTGTATGATATCAATATCTTCCTTCACAACATGATCTCTGAGAAAGTGATGACGAATTTCAATGTGCTTTGTCTTCGAGTGCTGAACTGGGTTGTTGGCAATCTTGATGGCGCTTTCGTTGTCGTAGTAGAGTGGCACTTGCTTCAGATGAATGCCATAGTCCTTGAGTGTTTGCTTCATCCACAGAAGCTGAGCGCAGCAAGATCCAGCAGCAATGTATTCAGATTCAGCAGTGGAGAGAGATACACAGTTCTGCTTCTTTGAAGACCAACATACAAGTGATCGTCCCAGAAAATGACATGTGCCTGATGTAGACTTGCGATCCACTTTGTCACCAGCATAATCAGCATCCGAGAATCCAACCAGATCAAACTCTGAGCCCTTTTGATACCATAATCCTAGAGTTGGGGTGTGAGCCAAATATCGAAGAATTCGCTTCACAGCTAAGTGATGCGACTCCTTTGGTGCCGCTTGGAATCGAGCACACATGCAAACACTAAGCATAATATCTGGCCTAGATGCACATAGATAAAGTAAAGAACCAATCATGGAGCGGTATACCTTTTGATCGAACTCTTTACCATTGTCATCAGGACCCAGATGATGCTTGGCTGGCATTGGCGTCGTGAAGCCTTTGCAGTCTTGCATACCAAACTTCTTCAGGCAATCTTTGAGATACTTCTCTTGAGATATGAAGATGCCATTGCGTTGCTGTCGTATTTGAAGACCGAGAAAGAACTTCAGCTCTCTGATCATAGACATTTGATATTGCTCTTGCATCATAAATCCAAATTATTCACTGTACTTCTGATTGGTGCACCCGAAGATAATGTCATCCACATATATTTGGCACACAAACAGTTCACCATCATATGTCTTTGTGAAGAGAGTGGGGTCGAGGGAACCAGGTATGAAGCCTTTGCTCTTCGGGAAGTATTTGAGTGTGTCATACCAGGCCCGAGGGGCTTGTTTGAGGCCATACAGTGCCTTGTTGAGCTTGTATACCATGTCAGGATGTTTTGGATCTTCAAAGCCAGGTGGTTGTGCAACATACACTTCTTCTTCAATCTTGCCATTGAGAAAGGCTCTCTTCACATCCATTTGATAAAGGAGTATGTTGTGATGATTTGCATAGGCCAGCAGTATGTGTATGGCTTCAAGTCTAGCCACAGGAGCAAATGTTTCATTGAAGTCAATACCTTCCACTTGAGTATATCCTTGAGCAACGAGACGAGCTTTGTTTCTGACAACTTGACCGTGCTCATCTTGTTTGTTGCGGTATATCCATTTTGTGCCTATTATGTTGTGCTTCTGAGGATCGGGACGCTTAACCAGTTCCCATACATTATTCAGCTCAAACTGTTGAAGCTCTTCTTGCATAGCTTGAATCCATTCAGGTTCCATGAAGGCTTCTTCAACTTTCTTGGGTTCTGTTATTGAGACAAATGCGAAGTGCCCACAGAAATTTGCTAGCTGAGTTGCCCTTGAACGAGTGAGTGGACCGGATGCATTGATGTTATCAATTATTCTTTCAATCTGCACTTCATTGGCAACACGAGGATGTATAGGGCGAAGATTTTGCTCTTGCTGATCATTGTCGTTGTTAGAGGGAATGTCTTTAGGCTGAGCATTGTCTTCAGATTGATCGGGTGTTGAGATGATAAGTTCTTCTCCAGGATGAGCTTCAGAAGGTATAATTTCTCTAGTTCCCATTAGCTTGATTGATTCACTGGATGGAACTTCATCTAGCACATTTGGCAGGTGCTCTCTTTGTGAACCGTTGGTCTCATTGAATCGCACATCCACTGTTTCAACCACTTTATAATGAAAGAGATTGAAGACTCTGTAGGAGTGCGAATCTTTTCCATATCCAAGCATAAAACCCTCATGTGCTTTTGGTGCAAACTTTGAGGTGTGATGTGGGTCCTTGATCCAGCACCTGGCGCCAAATACTCTGAAGTAACTGACATTTGGCTTCTTGCCAGTAAGGAGCTCATAAGATGTCTTGTTCAGAAGCTTGTGAAGATAAACACGATTGATTGTATGGCATGCTGTATCAATGGCTTCAGGCCAGAATTTTCTTGGAGTCTTGTATTCATCTAGCATCGTTCTGGCCATCTCAATGAGTGTTCTGTTCTTGTGTTCGACGACGCCATTCTGCTGTGGCGTGTACGAGGCTGGGAATTCATGTGTGATGCCCAAGGTATCAAGATATGTATCAAGGCCAGTGTTCTTGAATTCAGTGCCATTGTCACTACTGATATGCTTTATCTTGGCGCCATAGTTGTTCATTGCTCGATTGGCGAAGCGTCTGAAGACATCCTGCACTTCAGTCTTGTAAAGGATTATGTGCACCCAAGTATATCTAGAATAATCATCAACAATGACAAAGCCATAGAGACAAGTAGTAGTAGTAAGAGTTGAGTAATGAGTGGGACCGAAAAGATCAATGTGAAGCAGTTCGAAGGGTCGTGTAGTAGTCATGATTGTCTTCGAGGGATGTTTGGACCTCGTTATCTTTCCTGCCTCAGAGGCACCGCATAAGTGATCTTTCTTGAACTTGACGCCCTCGATACCTATGACATGCTTCTTCTTTGCCAGGGTGTGGAGGTTCCTCATGCCAGCATGCCCAAGCCTTCGATGCCAGAGCCAGCATTCTGAAGCTTTTGCTAGAAGACATACGGCAAGCTGTGGTCCTGCTGAGAAATCTACCACATACAAATCATCTTTTCAATACCCTTCAAATACTAGAGACTTGTCAGATTCCATTAGAACAAGGCAACGATATTTTCCAAATATTACGATCATGTTTAAATCGCAAAGCATTGAGACAGACATTAAGTTGAAGCCAAGGGATTCAACAAGCATGACTTTATCCATGTGTTGATACCTTGAGATTGCAACTCTACCTAGACCCAATACCTTACTTTTACCAGTGTCAGCAAATGTGATGTGGCTCTTGTCGGATGGACGTAAGGTTGAGTCCATAAGAAGGCTTCTTTTGCCAGTCATGTGATTTGTACACCCACTATCAATAATCCATTCTGAAGATGTTGGTGTTGTACCCTACAGTGCAGTTAGGGGGATAGGCTTCACGAAGAGAATTATGAAGCAAAAACATTTGACGAACCAGTGGGTTATGAAAGCTTAGATCCATATTAGGACTAATAGGGAGAGTAGAAAGCGATTCAGGAACGAAGTACATAGTAAGACCATTCGGGCATTTGATCTTGCGCCCTACAAGATGTTTATGGTCCCCAGCAATAGCGTCAGACGATTTTGGTTTTCTGCTGGAGACCTTTCCCTGCAAAAGAGAGTTAAGATTTCTTAGCCACCCACATCTTCAAGGGTGGCTTAGAAGCAATAAGTCTAAGTGCAGCATCTGAGAACTTTGGCTTTGGAGCCCTAGCAAACAGTCTTGCAGGCGGACGATAGTACTCATAAGAATAAGCAGAATAGTTCTTGGTCTTATGAACATGGCG
This sequence comes from Triticum aestivum, assembly GCF_018294505.1. NCBI lineage: Eukaryota > Viridiplantae > Streptophyta > Magnoliopsida > Poales > Poaceae > Triticum > Triticum aestivum. The sequence goes on along the minus strand of NC_057809.1, from coordinate 227,898,279 downwards.
GTTTGATGAACCACTCTCATATTCATAGGCATGAGTATGGTTTCCCTGCAAAACATTTGCGTTAGTGCGACTCAGGTGAGTCCTCTGTCTGTATGAAGCCTTTGGACCATATGAAGCCTTTGGTCTGAGGTTTGTCTTCTTCACGTGAGGTTTCATGATGACATTCACAGGAAGATTCTCCAGACACTTTTTCGGAACCCAGATCTTCTTCATAGGCGGTCCATTCCTGCAGTTAGTACCAATGTACCTAGCAAACACTTCACCATTCTGATTCTTAAACAGTTTATAGTTTGCATCAAAGGATTCATCAATGACAATGGGGTTTGCACAAGTGAACCCAGATAGAGTGGATGGATCTGCTGAAAATTCCTTTGCAGCAACCCATGTGGTTTTGGGGTACTGCTCAGGTTTCCAGTAAGAGCCATCAGCATTCATTTTCCTTACGAACCCAACACCCTCTTTCCTCGGGTTTCGGTTCAAGATCTGCTTTTTGAGGACATCACATAGTGTCTGATGCCCTTTAAGACTTTTGTACATCCCTGTTTCAAGCAATGTCTTCAACCTAGCATTCTCATCAGCAATAGCAGTGGAATCCTCAGCAGAGGGGTTAGTTCCCACATCAACAGTTGAAGATATTACAACAGTAGCAGCAGTAGAACATTCAGCAACAGTAGTAGCATTATCACGCTCAATGCATTTAAGACATGGTGGTTCAAATCCTTCCTGAGCGGAGCTGATCTGTTTGGCGCGAAGTGACTCGTTTTCCTTTTGAAGATCTTCATGAGCCGCTCTCAATTTCTCAAGATCTTGCTTCCTTTGAAGATAATCATAGGAAAGCTTTTCATGAGTTGTTGAGAGCATTTCATGAAGACTTTCAAGTTCCTCATACTTAACATGAAGATTTTTTATGTCTTCAATAAAGGACTCAGATCGAGTCATTTCAGCACCTAACAGATCATCGCTTCTGTCTAACAGTTTTTGAATATGTTCCATAGCTTTCTTTTGTTCAGTTGCAATTTTAGCAAGTGTTTTGTAGCTGGGTTTTGAACCACAATCAGAGTCATCGTCACTAGATGTTTGATAGTGAGTAGTGCGTGTGTTTACCTTGTCACCGCGTGCCATGAAGTAGTAGGTAGAAGCGGAGTAGTCCTTGTCATTTGCATCGGTGTCAGTGATGAAGTCATTGTCTTCAGTGTTGAAGATGGACTTGGCAACCCGGACTTGCGACGCCTGAATCAGACTCCTCCTCAGACTCCACCTCCGCCTCCTCAGAAGCGGACTCCTCCTCTGAATCCATTTCCTTGCCAACAAACGCACGTGCCTTGCTAGATGAGCTCTTCTTGTGTGATGAAGACTTTGAGGAAGACTTGGAAGAAGACTTTGAGTATTTCTTCTTCTTCTTCTTGTCGTCAGAGTCATATTCCTTGCTCTTCTTCTTCTTTTTGTTCTCATTATCCCACTGCGGACACTCAGAGATGAAGTGGCCAGGTTTCTTGCACTTGTGACATGTTTTCTTCTTGTAGTCATGAGCAGAAGCTTCATCATTCCTTGATCTTGATCGGGAAGACTTTCTGAAACCTTTCTTCTTGGTGAATTTTTGGAACTTCTTCACAAGCATAGCAAGTTCCCTTCCAATGTCTTCAGGATCATCCGAACTACTGTCAGATTCTTCTTCAGATGAGGAGACAACTTTTGCCTTCAAGGCATGAGTTCGCCCATAGTTTGGACCGTAGATATCTCTTTTCTCAGAAAGCTGAAACTCATGTGTGTTGAGCCTCTCAAGTATGTCAGACGGATCGAGTGTCTTGAAATCAGGACGTTCTTGAATCATCAGGGCTAGGGTGTCAAACGAACTATCAAGTGATCTCAGTAGTGTCTTGACGACTTCATGCTTGGTGATCTCAGTAGCGCCGAGGGCTTGAAGCTCATTTGTGATGTTAGTGAGTCGGTCAAATGTGAGCTGGACATTCTCATTGTCATTTCGCTTGAAGCGGTTGAAGAGGTTGCGAAGGACACTGATTCTCTGATCTCTCTGGGTTGAGACGCCTTCATTGACCTTGGAGAGCCAGTCCCAGACTAGCTTAGATGTTTCCAAAGCAATCACACGGCCATACTGTCCTTTGGTCAGATGACCACACATGTTATTCTTGGCAGTAGAGTCCAGTTGAACGAACTTCTTGACATCAGCAGCAGTGACACCTTCTCCAGCCTTGGGAACGCCGTTCTTGACACCATACCATAGGTCGACATCAATGGCTTCAAGATGCATGTGCATCTTATTCTTACAGTAGGGATATTCAGTTCCATCGAAGACGGGGCACACAGCAGAGACTTTAATTATCCCTGCAGTCGACATAGCTAAAACTCTAGGTGGTTAAACCGAATCACACAGAACAAGGGAGCACCTCGCTCTGATACCAATTGAAAGTGCGTTATATCGACTAGAGGGGGGGGTGAATAGGCAATTTTTATGAAAGTCTTCAAAACGTGGAAGTTATGAAGACAAACAATAGAAATAAACCTATTACCCTACAGCAGAAGGTAGACTACACTAGGCAAGCCATAGTCAAGTATTCAATGGAGTGAAAGCACAATGACCAATAGCAGCAATGTAGTAAGGATCAAGTAGGAAGATATTATGAAGCCAAACAAAAAACGCAGTCACTCAGTGAAGATAAAAGATAGTGCAATCATACAATGACTTCACAAGGAGTAACAGTAAGTAAAGGGAAGGGAAGATGAAACCAGTGACTCGTTGAAGACAATGATTTGTTGGACCAGTTCCAGTTGCTATGACAACTGTATGTCTGGTTAGGGCGGCTAGGTATTCAAACCTTAGGACACACAGTCCCGGACACCCAGTCCTGAACACGCAGCTCAGGACACCCAGTCCTCACCGTATTCCCCTTGAGCTAAGGTCACACAGACCTCACCCAATCACTCTGGTAAGTCTTCAAGGTAGACTCCCAAACCTTCACAGACTTCGTTCACCGGCAATCCACAATGTCTCTTGGATGCTCAGAACGCGACGCCTAACCGGCTGGAGGATGCACAGTCCTCAAGTGTAATAAGTCTTCAGATCACACAGACAAGAAGCCTTAAGTGATGCCTAATTCTCTTTGGCTCTGGGTGGTTAGGGCTTTATCCTCGCAAGGAATTCTCTCTCAAAGGCTTCGAGGTGGGTTGCTTTCAAACGACAAAAGCCGTACTCTGAATCTGAGCAGCCAACCGTTTATGGTTGTAGGGGGTGGGCTATTTATAGCCACTTGGCAACCCGACCTGATTTGTCCGAAATGACCCTTGGTCACTAAGGAACTGACACATGTTCCAACGGTTAGATTTGAAACTCACACGGCAACTTTACTTGGGCTACAAGCAAAGCTGACTTGTCCGACTCTGGACAAGATTCGCTCTCAAAGTCTTCACTCGAAGATATAGGTTTTGTTTAAGCATCACTTCAGTCATTCTGACTGGCTCTCTTGGACCCCACTTAACAGTACGGTGGTTCCGATGAGTCAACAAAGAGGAAGAAAAAGAACTATGAAAGATCTAAGTCTTCGAGCTCCATAGGCTTCATGTGATGTCTTCTCTTGTCATAGTCTTCAATGTGAATATCTTCATATACCACCTTTGACTTCAATGTCTTCATACATTTTTAGGGGTCATCTCTGGTAGGAAAACCGAATCAATGAGGGACTTCTACCTGTGTTATCCTGCAATTCTCACAAACACATTAGTCCCTCAACTAGGTTTGTCGTCAATACTCCAAAACCAACTAGGGGTGGCACTAGATGCACTTACACTTTGTGGTATGAAATGGGCAGATTGGGAATACATTGATGAGAATGAAGATCATTTTCTAGGTGTGCGCGAAAGTTTCAGATCATGTGGAGTAGATGCCTTTGTGGGTCAGAAGTTAACAAAGTGGAATAATGAACTTATCATGTAATTCTACTCCACAGCACACTTATATCCTGATGGTGGAATTGTTTGGATGTCTGAGGGTACTAGGTACCAATGAACAGTTGCTAAGTGGGCAAAATTGATCAATGCTCCCGAAGAGCATGAGGATGACTTGGATGTTTAAAGTGCAACTATCCCTAGGTGGTTTTGGTAATTCATAACAACATATAGCTCATTGAGCTAATGCTATTCCAAGATGACTATTTCAGGAAAGCTCAATGATTGGCATGGCATGGATGTGAAAGTGGAACCCTCAAAATGCTAAGGACAAAGGATTGGCTCAAGCTCGAAAGCTCAAGACTCTTCATTTTATATTCTAGTGATCCAAGATCACATTGAGCCTTTAGGAAAAGCCAATACTATCAAGGAGGGATGATGTGTTGCTTAATGAGCCTCTTGCTTCATGTGCTTAATGATATGCTCCAAAACCCTCAACTACTTTCCCATATCCGCATATGACCTAAACCCTAAGCCAAACTCGGTCCTACCGATTCTTTCTATCCGGTGCCACCGAGTTTAACTTGTCATAAGCCACTGCCAAACCCTAGCAATTCGGTTCTACCGATAGGGATCTCGGTCTCACCGAGATGGGATTGCAAACTCTCTGTTTCCCTTTCGTAACTTTTCGGTCTCACCGAAACAGCGAATCGGTCCCACCGAGATTGCAGTGTAAACTCTCTATTTCCTTTTTGTAACTTTTCGGTCTCACCGAAAGAGCAAATCGGTCCCACCGAGTTTACCTGACCAACTCTCTGGTTAGCTTATTACCAAACTCGGCCTCACCAAGTTTGTGTAATCCGTCTCACCGAGATTATGTTATGCCCAAACCCTAACCATATCGGTCCTACCGAGTTGCATGTCAGTCCCACCGAAAATCTCTAACGGTCACTAGGTTTACCTTTTCGGTCCGACCGAGTTTGTTGATTCAGTCCCACCGAGATTGGAAAACTGTGTGTAACGGTTGGATTTTGTGTGGAGGCTATATATACCCCTCTACCTCCTCTTCATTCGTGGAGAGAGCCATCAGAACACATACACAATTCCAACTCATATGTTCTGAGAAAGAACCACCTACTCATATGTTGAGACCAAGATATTCCATTCCTACCATATGAATCTTGATCTCTAGCCTTCCCCAAGTTGCTTTCCACTCAAATCTTCTTTCCACAAAATCCAAATCCTATGAGAGAGAGTTGAGTGTTGGGGAGACTATCATTTGAAGCACAAGAGCAAGGAGTTCATCATCAACACACCATTTGTTACTTCTTGGAGAGTGGTGTCTCCTAGATTGGCTAGGTGTCACTTGGGAGCCTCCTACAAGATTGTGGAGTTGAACCAAGGAGTTTGTAAGGGCAAGGAGATCGCTTACTTCGTGAAGATCTACCACTAGTGAGGCAAGTCCTTCGTGGGCGATGGCCATGGTGGGATAGACAAGGTTTCTACTTCGTGGACCCTTCGTGGGTGGAGCCCTCTGTGGACTCGTGCGACCGTTACCCTTCGTGGGTTGAAGTCTCCATCAACGTGGATGTAGGATAGCACCACCTATCCGAACCACGGGAAAAACATCCGTGTCTCCAATTGCGTTTGAATTCTCCAAACCCTTTCCTTTACATTCTTGCAAGTTGCATGCTTTACTTTCCGCTGCCAATATACTCTTTGCATGCTTGCTTGAATTGTGTGATGATTGCTTGACTTATCCTACAATAGCTAAAATCTGCCAAGAACTAAAATTGGGAAAAGGTTAAGTTTTTATTTGGTCAAGTAGTCTAATCACCCCCCTCTAGACATACTTTCGATCCTACAAGTGGTATCAGAGCTTTGGTCTCCATTTGCTTTGATCTCCATAGCTTTTGGTGGTCATAGCCTTGGTTTCACAACCTAGGAGAGTATGGCGTCTAGCGAGGGAAATTATCACCGTAGAGGTCCTTACTTTGATGGTACTAATTTTGCTAGTTGGAAGCATAAAATGAAAATGCATATTCTTGGACATAACCCCGCCGTTTGGGCTATTGTGTGTGTTGGTTTGCAAGGTGAATTCTTTGATGGGAAAGAACCAAACCGTGAAGCTACCGCAGATGAGTTGAAGATGTTGCAATACAATGCTCAAGCTTGTGATATTCTCTTCAACGGATTGTGCCCCGAAGAATTCAACAAAATCAGCCGTCTTGAGAATGCAAAGGAAATTTGGGACACTTTGATTGATATGCACGAAGGTACCGACTCCGTCAAGGAATCCAAGTTGGATGTGCTTCAAAGTCAACTTGACAAGTTCAAAATGAAGGATGGTGAAGGTGTCGCTGAAATGTACTCTAGGCTTGCTCTCATCACAAATGAGATTGCCGGCTTAGGAAGTGAAGAGATGACCGATAGATTCATCATCAAGAAGATTCTAAGAGCCTTGGATGGAAAATATGATACCGTGTGCACATTGATCCAAATGATGCCCAATTACAAAGATCTCAAGCCAACGGAGGTGATTGGAAGAATTGTTGCTCATGAGATGTCACTTAAGGATAAAGAGGAACTTCACAACAAATCAAGTGGTGCCTACAAAGCCTCATGTGAAGCCCCTACATCATCAAGTGAGAAACAAAACTTCAATGAAGAATTGAGCTTAATGGTGAAGAACTTCAACAAGTTCTACAAGAGTAGAAGCAAAGATAGAAGCTTCAAGTCAAGGTCCTACAATGACAAAAGATCTTCTAGTCGAGAGCGAAACTTCTACAGTTGTGGAAGACCCGGACACTATTCCAATGAGTGTACGGCTCCCTACAAGAGAAGAGAAGATTCTCCAAAAAGAAGAAGCAAAGAATCACCACCAAGAGAGAGAAGGAGTAGAGATGATCGTTATGAACGAAGATACTCACGGAGAAGCAAGGATTCGGAAAGGAAGGAAAAATCATCAAGGAGCTACACAAAACGAAGACATCAAGCTCATGTTGGTGAATGGGTATCCGGCTCCGACTCCGACAGCCACTCTGAGAGAAGTTATCACTCCGACTCCGAAGATACTCAAGATGAAGGTGTTGCCGGTCTAGCACTTGTGTCAACCAACTCCTACGACATATTTGACTCACCAAATGAAGGAATTGGAAGATGCTTCATGGCCAAAGGTCCTAAGGTAACACACCCCGAGTATGTTGATTTCAATAGTGATGAAGATGACTTGTTAGGTGATGATTTGCTTGTTGACAACTCTAGTGATGAATACTATGATGAAACGTCAATTAATCATGCTAATCAAGATAAAACGAATGACAATGATAAGGAGAAGATTGAGGCTCTAACTAAAGAACTAAACACTCTTAAGTTAGCTCATGAAACTATCTTCGAAGATCATCGAGAACTTTTAAGAGCTCATGAGAAATTACGCTTTGAAAAGCTCAATCTTGAGCAAGAGCATGAGTTCTTAAAAGCAATCAATGATGATCTCCACAAGAAAAGTTCTTCTTACATTGCCAAGCGTTTACTCTTATCCACTTACATGCCTCAAGTCAAGTCTAGTAACAAGAACAAGAAAGATTCTTCCTCTAGCAGTAACAATGATCATGCTAAATCCAATATTGTTGCTTCTAGTAGTTCTCTTGATTCCACTAATGATTCTCTTAGCCAAGTTACACTTGAGCAAGAAAATAGCTTATTGAAGGGAATTATAGAGAAAGGAGTGTACAAAAGCCTTGCCGGGAGTAAGCAATTCGAGGAAATTGTGCGCAAGCAAGGAATGCACCGGAAGAATCAAGGTGTTGGTTTTGAACGAAAATTCAATGCCAATGGAGTTGAGTGGGAAGAAGATCAATACCCCAAGACAAAGTTTGTTCCTCAACAATATAAGTATGATACTTCTTTCAAGGGGACACAAGCTCAAGATGATCTTCCACCACAAGACTACAAGCAAAAAGGCAAGGACAAGCTTCAAGAGGAAATTGATGCATTTGAAGAAGCTCCTAAGACCTTAGTCAAGTGGATTCCCAAGACTACTTCAAGTTCCACTTCATCAAGTACGACTACAACTCCAAGGATTCCCATCAAGATGGTTTGGATCCAAAAGAAGAAGAACTAGAGAGTTCTTGAGGGTGACTCCGCCAACATACTTCACTCTTATCATTTTGGCAAGAACAAGTGCAATCAACTTCCACATCTTGCACTAGTTCAAGGAGTCACAAACCCTCTTGTTGGTAAGACAAGGGACAAGGTAACCTAAAAGTTTTCATGGACATCATCTTGTGTGTGCATCACTCTATGTCTATGGATATCCTTGTTTGTTCCTTGTGGGACTAACCCATGTAGGTATTGAAAGTGCAATTCACTCAAATGGATAGCTCCAAGTGATCTACATCAACATTGAGCATCCACATCTTCAACATCTACATGAAGTCATCATCGAAAAAACCCGAGGTTAGTTCATCCCTCTAAGGGGGGATATCACATCTAGGGGGAGCTTTACTCTAAGACTTGAGCTAAAGCAACTCTAAAGATGTGAACACAACAATGCTTTATGTAAAAGTGGTAACCCCACTTGAGCTTAAACGATGAGTATGACCTATGATCAAGTGTTCTCACTTGACTCCTAAGTCAATATACTCATATCTAGATGACCTTTTCATCGCAAATTGCTTGATAGATGCTAGAATTGGTTGTGCATGCCTTGTCACATATTTCATTTGCCATCTTATTGTGTGAGCATGCTGGTTGCATATTTTACTCATTCGAGGACATCCACTTGTTATTTTGATTGTTTGGTTTTATTTCCTTTTGCCAAGTGGATGGACAAGAATGCCTAAGAACCTCCTCTAGCTATCTATGCTTTTCTCTTCTCAAACTCTATTCATGCTACATCACAAAATTTGATCAAGTCAGATTCGAAACACTCTGTGTGAGGAGCGCTCGGAGTCCCCGATTCGTCATAGACTTAAAATTCCAAAACCTCTTTATGATTCTCGGTCTGACCGATACCCTACTTTCGGTCCTACCGAGATCATTAAGTTGATCTAGGTTTTCGATCTCGGTGCAACCGATTTGAACCATTCGGTCACACCGAGTTGCAACAACTGTATACAGTTTTGCATCTCGGTGCCACCGAGTTGTTCCACTCGGTCACACCGACAGGGTCGGGCTATATATAGTCACGGGCAAAAATTTGGAAATTTCTCCGAACCCCTTCGCCCGCGCGATAGCCTGCTCTGCCAACTTGGTCTCTGGATCGTCTCCTCGCCGCCAGCCGCCTCCAGTCACTGGTCTCCGTCGCCGTCAATGGAAATTCAACCCCGCCGTTGCCGCCGTAGCGAGTCTCCGCCGAACTAGGGTATGGACTCGATCTTTGTGCTATTCCCCAATCCGATTCTTAGCACATTGTGATCATCATGATTCTTGCCACGTTTGTTAAACTTCTATCTAGTCAATGAACTCGTAGATTAGGTTTAATTCGAAAATTTTAGGGTTAGGTTTCCGCCGAAACCATCTCAGACCCATCGAGTTGAAAAACTCGGTCCCACCGATTTGGCTTATGCCATTGCACAAGTGATACTCGGTCTGACCGAGAATTACTTATCGGTGTGACCGATTTTGGAACTCTGTGAAACTCTAGCAGTCTTGGTGCCACCAAACTGTGACTTGGTCTGACCGAGTTCACTAGTTTAGGTGCCAAAACTGCTTCGGTATCACCGAGTTTAGAAATCGGTAGATCCGAGATGCTTTCAGTGGGAAACTAAAACTAAGTTTTTGAATTATTCTTTTGCAAAAATCTCTGCATTTTGTGATGCTTATCCACTCTATCTCATCTATAACCTATTCACAGGGTCAGCAGTCAGAGTTTGCATCATGTCAGACCAAAGTGATAGCCAGAACTTGTTAGAGCAGCAAGTGCATATGAGTGAGGGCACTAGTCCCTCAAGTTCCTCAGATGATTGCAGCAGGAGCACCCCTAGCAATCTGCCTAAAGCTGCCACAAGACAGAGAAAGAAGAGAACCTCAGACTCAGAAGATGAGGATTATGTGGCAGAAGAGGAAGCAACTTCCAAGAGAGTTGAGCCAGCACAGGGCATAAAACCAGGGATGAAGATCAAAAGGCCAGCAGGCAGGCAGCCTATGTCAAAGGCCAGAGCTTCAACTAAGAAGCCCACTCCCATTGAGCCAGTTGCTGCTGAAGGCAAGAAGAGGAAAGAAAGGGTGAAGAAAACTGTAGCCAGAGTGCTTGGCAAGGCTTCCATCATGGAAGATGAGGAGGAAGAAGAAGAGGTAGCTACACCAGCACCTAAGGCACCCAAGTTGATGGGTGTTGCCATAAGAACAGGGGCAGCTGCTTCTACGGCCAAGCCAGCTCCAAAGACAAAGCCAAAGAGGAACACAAGAAGCATCCCAGCTACTGAGAAGAACAAGGCCCCAGTGCCTGAAGCTGCAGAAGAAGAAGAAGAGAATGTTCTTAGAAAGCTCAAGCCCAAGATCCTAGACCACAACGATGCTCATCCTGTGGCTGAGGATATGAAACTCAGGAGAGATTCAGGGCTCCGGAAGTGGAGAGAAGCAGACCCGTATGCTTCAAGGAGAAGGACTGCAGTTGACTACAGGTTTCACACCAAGGAGCAGCAAGACTTTTATGAGACAGTGCTGCTAGACAAGAAGCCAATTGTCTGTGATATGAGATGGGTTGATTGGCAATACATCAAGGACAACGAAGAGTACTACCCTGGAGTGCAGGACAGCTTCAAGGCATGTGGAGTAGAGGACTTTGTTGGGCAGAAGCTCACAAAGTGGAACGAGGAACTCATCATGCAGTTCTACTCCACAGCCCATTTCTATCCAGATGGCAGGATTGTATGGATGTCAGAGGGTACGAGGTACCAGTCTACAGTTGCTGAATGGGCTCAGTTGATTAATGCCCCAGAAGAGCATGACGATGACTTGGACATTTATGCCAAGAAGAAGATGGACCACAACTCAATGTCAAACATGTACAAGGAGATTCCAAATGAAGCACTTGATACGTTCAAGTTTGGCTCAGTACACTATCTTCTATCAGGGCTGCCAACCATCAACTGGATTCTTAGGCACACCCTATTGCCCAAGTCTGGAGATCACAAGATGATCAGGGGCCACGCGATCAACTTGCTTCATATCTTTGACGTGCCACATAAATTCAAAATCATGAGCCTTATGATTGAAACAATCAAGAGGACAGCAGCAGACCAAAAGAGGAGCTGTGGATATGCCCCACAGATTCAGGAGCTCATCAACTCTAAGATGGGCACGGGCATATACTTATTGGACAAGGAACACCTGCCCATCCGTCCAGACTTTGAAGATAATCAAGTGGTCATGACTGAGAATGAGCCATCATCTGCCCAAGCACAAGCCAAGAAGGAGAAGGCGAGGAAGGAGAAAGCTGCCAAGATGCCTACTCAAGAGGAGGCATCTGAATATTTCCTGAAAACCAAACAAGAGCAGCTTGGTTACTTGATTGCATCCACCCTACGGATTGAGCAAGGACTAGCCACCCTAACTCAGAACCAGGCAAGCTTAGAGAGGATCATGGAACAAAAGTTCTATGACTTGGATGTCAAAGTGACAGAGATTCAGACTGCAGTGGAGCAGCTCCAGGATGACATGCAGGAGAGGAGAGGCAAGACTACAACTGATGCCTTTGCCAGAGTGCCACGAGGTCCGAGGTCGTCTGCAATGCCAGTTGTGACCCCAGAGCCACCACGTCTGCACCAGCTACAGCCTCAGTTCCACCAGCTCCAGCGTCCACTTCAGCCTCGACTCCGACCACGTCTACAGAAGGCTTCGTCCTTGGAGTGCTCCGGACTCCACCACCACCTGAAGATCAAGCTTGAGTGTCGACTTAGCACTATGCATTTTCTAGGAACTTTTTGGTAACTTGTTGCCAAAGGGGGAGAAAATGTATAGATCATAGGCTTCGAGAGAGAGTGTTGCTTTTATTCTCACTTGTTTTATTTGGTGGTTTTTCGAACTTTGTTTGCTTTTGTGTGAGATACTATGTCATTGCTCGTGAGACATTGATGATCATGTGTTTGATCATAAGCTACACTTAATGTTTGCTTAATATTATCATCTTATCTATCTTATGTGATCATTCACTATTCTTGGTGATGAGTGCATGTATTTCATTCTTATCATTTTAAGTGCTCCACCAAGATGTATGTGACATGGAAGAGTAACCCATGACTCTAACTCTTTGTGCATTTGCAGTCCAAAGCAAATTTTAAATATGCACAAATTTAGGGGGAGCTCTTACTTGTCACATACTTCTCAAAGCGACGATAAATTCATGCTTATTATCATTTGTCGAAGCTTTGATCTATATGTTGTCATCAATTACCAAAAAGGAGGAGATTGAAAGTGCAACTATCCCTAGGTGGTTTTGGTAATTCATAACAACATATAGCTCATTGAGCTAATGCTATTCCAAGATGACTATTTCAGGAAAGCTCAATGATTGGCATGGCATGGATGTGAAAGTGGAACCCTCAAAATGCTAAGGACAAAGGATTGGCTCAAGCTCAAAAGCTCAAGACTCTTCACTTTATATTCTAGTGATCCAAGATCACATTGAGTCTTTAGGAAAATCCAATACTATCAAGGAGGGATGAGGTGTTGCTTCATGAGCCTCTTGCTTCATGTGCTTAGTGATATGCTCCAAAACCCTCAACTACTTTCCCATATCCACATATGACCTAAACCCTAAGCCAAACTCGGTCCTACCGATTCTTTCTATCCGGTGCCACCGAGTTTCACTTGTCATAAGCCACTGCCAAACCCTAGCAATTCGGTTCTACCAATAGGGATCTCGGTCTCACCGAGATGGGATTGCAAACCCTCTGTTTCCCTTTCGTAACTTTTCGTTCTCACCGAAATAGTGAATCAGTCCCACCGAGATTGCAGTGTAAACTCTCTATTTCCTTTTTGTAACTTTTCGGTCTCACCGAAAGAGCAAATCGGTCCCACCGAGTTAACCTGACCAACTCTCTGGTTAGCTTATTACCAAACTCGGTCTCACCGAGTTTGTGTAATCGGTCTCACCGAGATTATGTTATGCCCAAACCCTAACCATATCGGTCCTACCGAGTTGCATGTCAGTCCCACCGAAAATCTCTAACGGTCACTAGGTTTACCTTTTCGGTCCGACCGAGTTTGTTGATTCGGTCCCACCGAGATTGGAAAACTGTGTGTAATGGTTGGATTTTGTGTGGAGGCTATATATACCCCTCCACCTCCTCTTCATTCATGGAGAGAGCCATCAGAACACATACACAATTCCAACTCATATGTTCTAAGAGAGAACCACCTACTCATGTGTTGAGATCAACATATTCCATTCCTACCATATGAATCTTGATCTCTAGCCTTCCCCAAGTTGCTTTCCTCTCAAATCTTCTTCCACAAAATCCAAATCCTATGAGAGAGAGTTGAAGTGTTGGGGAGACTATCATTTGAAGTACAAGAGCAAGGAGTTCATCATCAACACACCATTTGTTACTTCTTGGAGAGTGGTGTCTCCTAGATTGGCTAGGTGTCACTTGGGAGCCTCCGACAAGATTGTGGAGTTGAACCAAGGAGTTTGTAAGGGCAAGGAGATCGCCTACTTCGTGAAGATCTACCGCTAGTGAGGCAAGTCCTTCGTGGGCGATGGCCATGGTGGGATAGACAAGGTTGCTTCTTCGTGGACCCTTCATGGGTGGAGCCCTCCGTGGACTCGCACGACCGTTACCCTTCGTGGGTTGAAGTCTCCATCAACGTGGATGTAGGATAGCACCACCTATCCGAACCACGGGAAAAACATCCGTGTCTCCAATTGCGTTTGAATTCTCCAAACCCTTCCCTTTACATTCTTGCAAGTTGCATGCTTTACTTTCCGCTGCCAATATACTCTTTGCATGCTTGCTTGAATTGTGTGATGATTGCTTGACTTGTCCTACAATAGCTAAAATCTGCCAAGAACTAAAATTGGGAAAAGGTTAAGTTTTTATTTGGTCAAGTAGTCTAATCACCCCCCTCTAGACATACTTTCGATCCTACAGATGTCTATGCCAAGAAGAAGAAAGACCACAACTCAATGGCCAACATGTACAAGGAGATTCCTGACAAAGCCCTAGAAACTCATAAGCTAGCCTCTGTTCATTATCTGTTATCTGGTTTGGCCACAATTAATACCATCTTGAGGCATACCTTGTTGCCCAAATCTGGAGATCACAAGATGATCAGAGGCCATTCCATAAACTTGCTGCAATTGTTTGATGTGCCCCAAAAATTCAAAGTCATGAGCTTGATTGTGGAAACAATCAAGAGGACAACTGTAGATCAGAAGAGATCATGTGGGTATGCTCCACATATTTAGATGCTCATCAACTCCAAGATGGCCATAGGCACCTACTTGTTAGATAAGGAGCATCTACCCTTGAGACAGATTTTGAGGACAACAATGTTGTCGTGACTGAAGAAGATCCTACATCTGCACATGCACAAGAGAAAAGAGAGAAAGCTAAAGCTGAGAAAGCTGCGAAGATGCCAAGTGCTGAAGATGAATCTCAAGTGTTTTTCAAGACCATACAAGATAAACTTGCATATCTGATTCAAGCAACCTTGAGGATTGAGAAAGGATTGGCCACCCTGACTCAGAACTAAGATAGCCTGGAAAGGATCATTGAGACTAAGTTCTGTGACCTTGATTTAAAGGTGACAGAGATGCAAATAGTAGTTGAGCAACTCCAGGAAGAAGCTGAGGAGAGGAAATGGTAGGCTACCACAGATGCCTTTTAGAGAGTGCCAAGAGGTCAGAGATCTGCTGCGGTGCCAGTGACTGACACTAGAACTACTACATCAACACCTGCAGCCACAGCATCAGTGCCACCTCCAGTTGCCACTCCACCAGCTCCATCAACTTCCATAGATGCATTCATCCTTGGAGTCCTCTCAACGCCTCCTCCCGAAGATCAAGCCTAGAGAGAGGAATAGCACTATGCATTTTCAAACTTTTTGGTAACTTGTTGCCAGAGGGAGAGAAATGTATGGATCATAGGCTTCGAGAGAGAGTGTTTTTGCTTCTTTTGCCTTCTTTTGCTATTTGGTTGATACTTTTGTGTGCTTGCTTCATACTCTATGTCTATGTGTGTGAGATACTTGTATGATCATGTGTTTGATTATATCCTACATTAATGCTTGTGCTTGAATGATCCAATTATTTATCTCTCATATATGAGCATTCACTTTGCCTTGGTGATGAGTGCAAGTTTTTACTTTCTATCATTTTGAGTGCTCCACTAAGATGTATGTGACATGGAAGAGTAACCAATGATCCTAATCGATTGTGCATTTGCATTCAAAAGCAAATTTTAAATAATGCACAAATTTAGGGGGAGCTCTTACTTATCACATACTTCACAAAGCGATGATGCATTTCAATCTTATTATCATTTGTCGAAGCCTTGATCTATATGTTGTTATAAATTACCAAAAAGGGGGAGATTGAAAGTGCAACTATCCCTGGGTGGTTTTGGTAATTCCTAACAACATATAGCTCATTGAACTAATGCTCTTTCAAGATGATCATTTCAGAAAGTTCAATGATTGCCATGGCATGGACTAGGAATGTGGACCCCTCAAAATGCTAAGGACACACATTGGCTCAAGCTCAAGACTCTACCTTTTTCATTTTAGTGATCCAAGATCACATTGAGTCCATAGGAAAAGTCAATACTATTAAAAGGGGATGAGGTGTTGCTTAATGGCTGGCTTGCTCAAAATGCTTAGTGATATGCTCCAAAAGCCCTCAACCACTTTCTCATATCCACATATGTCCCAAACCAAAAGTCAAACTTGGCCCCACCGATTTGATCCATCCAGCGCCACTGAGTTCTTTTGACATAGCCATAGCCAGAAACCCTAGTCAGTTCGGTCTCACTGATAGGGATCTCAGTCTCACCGAGATGGACTTGCAAACTCTCTGTTTTCCTTCGTAACATTTTGGTCTAACCGAGATGAGCGATCGGTCCCACCGAGTTCGCAACGCAAACTCTCTGTGTCCCTTCCGTAACATTTCGGTCTCACCGAAATGAGCGATTTGTTCCCACCGAGTTTGCCTAACCAACTCACTATTTGCTTATTACAGAAATCGGTCTTACCGAGTTTATGTGATCAATCTCACCGAGATTACGTTATGCCCTAACCCTAATGAAATCGGTCCCACCGAGTTGACATGTGGTCCCACCAAAAAGCCTAACGTTCACATTTTGAACTAAATCGGTCTGACCGAGTTTCATGATTCGGTCTCACTGAGTTCGGTAAATTGTGTGTAACGGTTAGATTTTGTGTGGAGGCTGTATATACCCCTCCATCCACTCTTCATTCGTGGAGAGAGCCATCAGAATGTGCCTACACTTCCAACATACATTTTCTGAGAGAGAACATCTACTCATGTGTTGAGACCAAGATATACCATTCCAACCATAAGAATCTTGATCTCTAGCCTTCCCCAAGTTGCTTTCCACTCAAATCATATTTCCACCAAATCCAAATCTGTGTGGGAGAGTTGAGTGTTGGGAAGACTATCATTTGAAGCACAAGAGCAAGGAGTTCATCATCAACACACCATCTATTACCTTTTCGAGAGTGGTGTCTCCTAGATTGGTTAGGTGTCACTTGGGAGCCTCCGTCAAGATTGTGGAGTTGAACCAAGGAGTTTGTAAGGGCAAGGAGATCGCCTACTTTGTAAAGATCTACCCTAGTGAGGCAAGTCCTTAGTGGGCGATGGCCATGGTGGGATAGACAAGGTTGCTTCTTCGTGGACCCTTCATGGGTGGAGCCCTCCATGGACTCGCGCAGCCGTTACCCTTCGTGGGTTGAAGTCTCCATCAACATGGATGCACGATAGCACCACCTATTGGAACCACGCCAAAAATCTCCGTGTCTAAATTGCGTTTGCTCCCTCCAAACTCCTCCCTTTACCTTCATATGCAATGTTTTTACATTCCGCTGTTATACTCTTAGACTTGCATGTGTAGGTTGATTGCTTGATTTGTGCTAAGTTGCTAAAATCTACCAAAACTTAAAATTGGGAAAAGGCTAGATTTTTATTTGGTCAAGTAGTCTAATTACCCCCCACCTCCCTCTAGACATACTTTCGATCCTGCAGCATCTTATTCTGAATTGGAGATTGCAGGAATTCTGCTAAGTATGGTGCAAACAAGTTTCTGCCAAGGAACCTTTGATTATGGATCTACAAATGCTAGAAAAAGGAAAATGTTTCCTAAACCTAAGACGAGCACTAGAAGTGACTACTAATCTGTTCACAAATTCTATGGAGGATCTAGGGTTCACAAACATAAAAATGATACTAAAGTAACCTCCGCTACATATCTAGGGGAATGTTCATCTAAAAACTACATGTGGACTAGTAACGGGGATGAAAGGATGGGGAACCTCGATGAACTCCGATGAACTACATATTGAACTAGTGTAGATCTAAGGGAGAAGGAATGGTGTACCTGACAGCCATGGAGGGTGGCAGAGATGTTGACTGAGGTCCGGTGAAGGTTGGATGGCCCCGCGATCCTGATGGGTCAGTAGGTGGTGGTCGAATGGAAGCAGCGGCGCGACGAAGAGCTTGGGCTCGGGGAAGAAGAAGAGGCGATGGGGGCGAGGTAAAAGTGAAAAGGAGGGCCCCCGCATGCATTTATAAGGCAAAAGGACAAGTCTAAATGGCAGGCGCATGAATTGAGGAGGCAAGTAACTTTTGGAGCCAGGGGTCCCTCAATTTTCGGCCTTTGACAGATATTCAAAGGTTCTTTATGATGTCAATGTGGGATCCCTAAATTTTTGGAGGAAGACGTCGGCAATAGGATGTGAAAAGCAACAAGTCTGAAGGCAACATAAGCCGGCATTTCATGACCCGATGAAGATATGGACTTGACCAGAAGATAAGCCGCCAGGTTAAAACGGTGGAGATTGACATGAATGGATTTGAATCAATCTGGGGGCTAATGTTGGGGATATAACCCCATGATATGACCCACCATATTGGGCCGGGTCATCCAGATGGCGACTGATGAAAAAGTCTCAAGACGGGCCAAGGCGCCCAGTTGCAAGACTAGCACGGCGGTTCATAGAGTGGGCCGGCTTAGAGGCCAGCATCCAAAGGTGGTGGCTTGTAGCCCCGAAGGCAAGTCGCCCAGAGTTTCCTTGTTTAGAGAGCAAGGCGAGTTAGAAAAATATTAGGTCACGAGTCATGATACGACACGGGCTCTTGTAAGCCCACGGCCTCGACTTCTATATAAATGCGAGTCCCTGAGGCAGATAGGCTAAGTTACAATCGATCAATAGCTAGGTCAAGTGAATCCTCTCCCTTTTAATTGATCCCCAAGCAATAAGTAACAAGCAGGAAGTAGGCTATTACCTCGATCATGAGGGGCCGAACCTGGGTAAATCCGTGTCTACCGATTCTGATGAACCCCGACAAGCTAACCGCATGGTTGTGGTGGCCTCACGACCAAGTCCTCACACTAGGATATCTGCCATGACAAACCCACAACACTCACCGTACCGGCAAGTGAGCCACAAGCGCTGCAATTTATTGTTTGTTTTGGACTTTTGTTTCGGCTGCCTCGAGAAGGTACAGAGAGCAGTCATCCATTCTCATCTACAAGCACTGCCGCCGAGGATCACCACCTGCTGTGAGATGGAGGACGAGCCAGCCAACAAGCGGGGGCGGGTCAACAGAACCGCAAGAGCCTCTACCGAGTGTGGACCTCATTAGTAGCCTCCCTGACGAGATGTTGGTAACCATCGTATCCCACACCCCCATCAAATCTAATGTGCGGACCACTGTCCTCTCGCGGCGGTGGTGCCCCCTCTCGTACTCCACCCCCTAGACCTCATCATCGATGATGAGTTCTGCAGCGGGGAGCGGCAACGCCTTAGACACATTATCCCATGCCCTCGCCATGCACCCTGAGCCGGTCAGACGCCTTGCTGTCGGCAGGTTCAGTTCCTACTTCAAGGCCGAACCCAAGTTTCACTATTGGTTCCCATCCCTAGCGCTAGATTGGCTCAAGGAGCTCAGCTTTCATGCTGGACGTCCACGCTCGGCCCCTCCTCCGCGTTGCGCCACGGTACACTCAGGCAGTGCATTTCCCCCAGATTGATTTCACGCGCGCTCTTCATCTCCCTAAACTTAAGTACCTGGAGCTCATGTTCTTCCGCATCTCGAAGGAGGATTTGGAGCACCTGCTCGTCGGTTGTACAGCGCTCAAGTACCTTCGTCTTCAGGCGATGGATGGGTTTAGTAGCCTCCACATCACCCCAACAAATGTCCATGCGATTTATGTGCATTGCTGGCGCCACCCAAGGCTCTCAGTTGAGGTGTTTCACGACATGGTCATTTAGAATGCGCCTTTCCTCGAGAGATTGTATGTACTTGACAAATTAGGTCCAGCAAGAATTAGGGTCATTCACGCACCGAAATTGATAGTGTTAGGCTATTCGTGTGCAGAATTCAACGAACTTGTTACTCGATCATCATCCATTCAGGTACAATAGTCTTCTTCTTCTCCTTCTTATATATCATTGAACAACACATTTTATCTATTTTTTGTTGATCTATATGTTCGCATTTATCCAGAAAATGATTCACAAGCTTAACCCAGCCTCTTCGCAAAGTGAAGTTGTTAGATTCCTTAGATGCTTTCCTTGCACGGATAATCTATACATCGAGGTGATGCTCCTTTCTTGTTAATGTTTAACCACAACAGAGCTCAATTTGTTGTTACTTTCACACATGATTACAATGACAAATGTAGAATGATTTCTAAAGGAAATTTGGAGGATTTCAATACATTTTTTTTTGAGATGTTAATCATGAAAGATCGAAGGTGGCATTTCACAATTCTTGTGTATTCTAGAAATCCTGCAAATCAAATAGGCTCGAAGTGTTCAAATATACAGCTTGGCACTAATATGTTTTCTTTGTTTGCAGATACTAGCAGGCCCGAAAGCAGAAAATGTTGGAATATAACAACCCCATTGAATGTCTTGATCTTCATATCACGGAAATTACTTTTAGCGAGTATCGAGGCACCACACCAGAAATTAAATTCGTAGGTTCTTTGTTGAGAAAGCAAGGTTGCTCAAGGTAATGAGGTTTGCCTTACATTTACTGTGCAAAAGTGAATGGATTGATAAAGAGCGCAGGTGTCTACAACTGAATGGAAAAGGCTCTGTGGAAGCTGAATTTCAGTTTGTAACTTCATATGACAGATTATTCAGAAGTCACTATATCGAGCCGCTATATGACTTCTCGGTGGCTGATCCTTTCGCAGAATTGATGGATGAAAAAGATTCTGAAGGAGATGAATTTTATGTGTCAGAATAGTTTGAACCTTGTAATCTTTGAATATGGTCCTTGTAATGCTAGAATTTGAACGTTGCAATATTTATGGTGTTTGTTATATGACATAATTGGAGGTTTAATTTGGTTTTGCAATAATGTCTTGTTATAAGTATATACATTGTTCTTTTGTACATAGAGCATAGATGTTGTGCAGACATAGCATATCACATCGCACATGGACCACACTAAGGAACCCGTCGGTGATGAATTCATCAATCGCAGACGGGTGTATACCAGCAAGCATTTTCCCACAACACACATGGCTTATTCCATCACAAACTGCTCGGATGGATCTGCTCGGATGGATCAATTGTATGCCACGTATCGCACACGCAACTCTAATCTAAATCATGCTCGATGTCTCTGGCATTGCTCACACTGTTCGTCTTATTTGCCACGTATCACTGTGCCAGCCTCTACTCGCATCCCTCGGCGCGCTCTGCTCATTGTTAAGTGCGGCAGCGCACTATGCTCGCGTACCTCCATGCTCTCGGCTTGTGGACAACTTTTCCTTGCGAGTTCAACTGTTATATGCATATACATGGTCACTTGCCATTGAGGCGACCACAGAGCGCTCTGCTCGTGTCCCTGCGCGCATGCTCTACCAGCGGTGTTAGCATGCACACGATCATGTTGGGGGCCCATATGCATGTGGTTGCATGATGACCCACAAGTATGGGGGATCTATCATAGTCCTTTTGATAAGTAAGAGTGTCGAACCCAACGAGGAGCAGAAGGAAATGACAAGCGGTTTTCAGCAAGGTATTCTCTGCAAGCACTGAAATTATTTGTAACAGATAGTTGTCTAATTAGATAACTCATAACATGTAACAAGTAACAAAAGTAAACAAGGTGCAGCAAGGTGGCCCAATCCTTTTTGTAGCAAAGGACAAGCCTGGACGAACTCTTATATAAAGCAAAGCGCTCCCGAGGACACATGGTAATTGTTATCAAGTTAGTTTTCATCATGCTCATATGATTCACGTTCATTACTTTGAAAATTTGATATGTGGGTGGACCGGTGCTTGGGTGTTGTCCTTCCTTGGACAAGCCTCCCACTTATGATTAACCCCTCTGGCAAGCATCCGCAACTATGAAAGAAGAATTGAGATAAATCTAACCACAACATGAAACATATGGATCCAAATCAGCCCCTTACAAGGAAATGCATAAACTAGGGTTTAAGCTTCTGTCACTCTAGCAACCCATCATCTACTTATTACTTCCCAATGCATTCCCCTAGGCCCAAATCTTGGTGAAGTGTCATGTAGTTGACATTCACATAACACCACTAGAGGAAAGACAACATACATCTCATCAAAATGTCGAACGAATGCCAAATTCACATGATTACTTATAACAAGACTTCTCCCATGTCCTCAGGAACAAACGTAACTACTCATGAAGCATATTCATGTTCATAATCAGAGGAGTATTAATTATCATTAAGGATCTGAACATATGATCTTCCACCAAATAAACCAACTAGCATCAACTACAAGGATTAAATCTACACTACTAGCAACCCGCAGATACCAATTTGAGGTTTTGAGATAGAGATCGGATACAAGAGATGAACTAGGGTTTGAGAGGAGATGGTGTTGGTGAAGATGTTGATGGAGATTGACCCCCTCTCGATGGGAGGATCGTTGGTGATGGCAATGGCTTTGATCTCCCCCACCCGGAGGGATGTTTCCCCGGCAGAATAGCTCCGCTGGAGCCCTAGATTAGTTCTGCCCAAGTTCCGCCTCAAGATGGTGACGCTTCATCCCGAAAGCTTCCTTCTGATTTTTTTTCCAGGTCAAAACACACCATATAGCAGAAGATGGGCGTCGGGGGTCTACCAGGTGGCCCACAAGACCGGAGGGCACGCCCAGGGGGTAGGGTGCTCTCCACCCTTGTGGATGGCAGGTGGGCCCCCTCTGGTGCTTTCTTCGCCAAATATTTTTTATATATTCCAAAAATATTCTCTGTGATGTTTTAGGATTTTTGGAGTTGTGCAGAATAGGTCTCTAATATTTGCTGCTTTTCTAGTCCAGAGTTCCAACTGCCGGCATTCTCCCTCTTCATGTAGACCTTATAAAATAAGAGAGAAAAGGCATAAGCATTGTGATATAATGTGTAATACTAGCCATAATGCAATAAATATCAATATAAAATCATGATGCAAAATTGACGTATCAACATCCCCAAGCTTAGACCTCGCATGTCCTCAAGCGAAAACCGAAATCGAAAAATATGTCCACATGTTTAGAGATAGAGGTATCGATAAAATAAAATACGGACATGAGGGCATCATGATCAACTTTAGAATAGCAACGTATATTTTCATATAATCTCTTATGCTAAAGTAACAATTCATTCACAAGGTAGAGCATGAATCAAAAACTCCATTGAAAACTAACAAACTACGATCTCAGTCATGGAAGCAATTGCAATTTATCATAACATCGGAAAGAGTCAATATAAGAGCTTTTCAGCAAGTCCACATACTCAACTATCACTTATTCTTTCATAATTGCTAACACTCACGCGATTCTTATGGGTTCAAAGTTTCAATCGGACACAGAGAAAGATAGGGGCTTATAGTTTTGCCTCCCAACCTTTTACCTCAAGGGTAATGTCAACAATAATAATTTATGATAACCTACATCCAAGTGGATATATATATCCGAATCTCTCCTACACATAGTGCTTGCCAAAGGAAAAAGTGTAAAAAGGAAAGGTGAGGATCACCATGACTCTTGTAAGGGTAGAAGATAAAAGAAGAATATAGGCCCTTCCCAGAGGGAAGCAGATGCTGTCATGCACATTTATGGTTGGATGTACAAAATCTTGATGCAAAAGAACGTCACTTTATATTGCTGCTTGTGATAAAGAACTTTATTATGCAGTCTGTCGCTTTTATTTCTTCCATATCACAAGTTTGTATAAAGCTTATTTTCTTCACATTAATAGATCATACATATTTAGAGAGCATTTTTTATTGCTTGCACCGATGACAACTTACTTGAAGGATCTTACTCAATCCATAGGTAGGTATGGTGGACTCTCATGGCAAAACTGGTTTAAGGGATGTTTGGAAGCACAAGTAGTATCTCTAGTTGGTGCAAAGAATTTGCTAGCATGAGAGGGAAAGGCAATCTCAACATGTTGGATGATCCATGACAAATAACTTCTGTTCGAATATAAGAAAACATAACCCATTATGATGTCTTCCTTGTCCAACATCAACTTTTTAGCATGCCATATTTTAATGAGTGCTCACAATTACAAAAGATGTCCAAGATAGTATATTTATATGTGAAGCCTCTGTTTCTTTATTACTTCCTATTAATTGCAATAATGTCCATAACTATGTTTGTTAACTCTCAACAACTTTTATTCATCATACTCTTTATATGTGAAGTCATTACTCTCCATAAGATCAACATATGAACTTTTTATTTCTTTTTATTCCTTTCTTTTATTTAACTCCCTCAAGATCATAGCAAGAAAGCAAAGCCCTCAACTCAAAACTACTCTTTATTATATATAACTCGGACTCGATTACATAGAGGGAGCATAAAGCAAAACTCAAAGATAGATCATACTAAAAACTTTATTCTACTAGATCAAGATATAACCAAAAGGATCGAACTAAGAAAAATGATAAAGGTAAAAGTGTGATGGTGATACGATACCGGGGCACCTCCCCCAAACTTGGTAGTTGCCAAGGGGACTGCCCATACCCATGTATTTATGTTTCCCTCTTCGAAGGTGATGATGATGGAGTTTTTGATGAAGTAGACCCACACTTTGAGCGAAGGAGAAACTCCAATCTATGAATGATGCTCTGGAGGGTAATGATATGCTCTTGCAACAGAATATTCTCATGGGTAAGATATTTGTTTTGCACACAAACTAATTCAATGATCTTGAAAGCTTCAATTTGAATAGGGGTAAGATGACTGTAGTAAGGTTGAAGGATGTCTTCTTCTGCTGCTGCCGGAGCTTGATCTTCCGTGGCCTTCTTGATCTTATCACCCTCGTTGATTTCCCCAAGATCTTCTCTCTTCATCTCTATCTTCATTAGCCAAGCATCGTCACTCGCATTGTTGGAGGAGGGGGACGACATGATGCCTGGCCTTGAAAACTCTGGCAGAAAACAGATCAAAACAAAAATAGGGGATATTTTCGTGGTACGGTGCTCAAAACCTTTGGGATATTATATAATGAATTTTTACCGACCAAAAGAAGTATTGGGCAAGAAAATGGAGTCTGGAGGGCACACGAGGTGGCCACAAGGAAGGGGGCGCCCAGGGGGGTAGGGCACGCCCTCCACCCTTGTGGTCTCCTCATGTCTCTTTCGGACTACTTTCAATTTTCCTAATTTTTTAAATATTACAAAACAGAGAAAAATTATCATTGGAAACATTTTGGAGTCGGTTTACTTACCGTACCACATACCTATTCCTTTTTGGAGACTGAAGTGTTCTGGAAAGTGTCCCTTATATTGGTCTCAACATTTATGGGAGTACCTGAGATATAATGTTTGACTCTTTGACCGTTTACCACCTTCGGATTTGTTCCTTCGGCATTGTTGATTTTGATGGCACCGGAATGATAGACCTCCTCGATAATGTAAGGACCTTCCCATTTAGAGAGAAGTTTTCCTACAAAGAATCTTAAACGAGAGTTGTATAGCAAAACATGATCACCTACATTAAACTCACGCTTTTGTATCCTCTTGTCATGCCATCTTTTAACTTTTCTTTAAACAACTTGGCATTCTCATAGGCTTGGGTTCTCCATTCATCAAGCGAGCTAATGTCAAATAACCTCTTCTCACCAGCAAGTTTGAAGTCATGATTGAGCTCTTTAATAGCCCAATATGCCTTATGTTCTAGTTCAAGAGGTAAGTGACATGTCAAATAATCTCCCCCAAGATTGAGCGATACTTTCTCCTTCATGAGGACCAAAATTATATATATAATTCTGATCACGATGAACCAGATGCATAGGATAAAACTTCTGATGAAATATTTCAATCGGTTGTAGTTCCATGATCCAATATCATCACATTGCCTATACCATGTCAATGTCTTTCCCTTCAAAGATAAAGGGAAGACCTTCTTATTAACAACATCCTCGGGCATACCTGCAAGCTTAAATAATCCACAAACTTCGTCCACATAGATTAGGTGCATATCAGGATGTAATGTTCCATCTCCTGCATATGGATTAGCTAGCAGTTTCTCTATCATACCCGAAGGAATTTCATAATAAATATTTTCAGTAGGTGTAGTAGGTTGAGGAGCAACTCTTTGCTCTTTCGGCTGAGGTGAAGATACCCCGAACAATCCCCTGAAAGGATTACTTTCCATAGTAACAAGTGACAGTAAATTTCAGCACGTAGTAATAATTTTTCCTTACCAAGAGCGCTTCACTCCCCGGCAACAGCACCAGAAAAGAGCCTTGATGACCCACAAGTATATGGGATCAATTGTAGCCTTTTTGATAAGTAAGAGTGTTGAACCCAACGAGGAGCAGAAGGAAATGACAAGTGGTTTTCAGCAAGGTAATGTCTGCAAGTGCTAAAATTGTAAGTAATAGAGTAGTTTGATAGCAAGATAATTTGTAACAAGCAAGTAACTCTAGTAGTAAAAAAAGTGCAGCAAGGTAGCCCAATCCTTTTGAGGCAAAGGATACGCCAAAACGGTCTCTTATAATAAGCAAAGCATTCTTGAGGGTACACGGGAATTTCATCTAGTCACTTTCATCATGTTGATTCGATTCATGCTCGCTACTTTGATAATTTGATATGTGGGTGGACCGGTGTTTAGGTGCTGTTTTTACTTGAACAAACCTCCTACTTATGCTTAACCCCCTCGCAAGAATCCACAACTATATAAATGTTTCCTTACCAAATTCCACTTACCAAAGGTGCTTCACTCCCCGGCAACGGCGCTAGAAAAGAGTCTTGATGACCCACAAGTATAGGGGATCTATCATAGTCCTTTCGATAAGTAAGAGAGCCAAACCCAACGACGAGCAGAAGGAAATAACAAGCTGTTTTTAGCAAGGTATTCTCTGCAAGCACTGAAATTATCGCTAACAGATAGTTTTGTGATAAGATAATTCGTAACCAGTAACAAGTAACAAAAGTAAACAAGGTGCATCAAGGTGGCCCAATTCTTTTTGTAGCAAAGGACAAGCCTGGACGAACTCTTATATAAAGCAAAGCGCTCCCGAGGACACATGGGAATTATTGTCAAGTTAGTTTTCATCATGCTCATATGATTCGCGTTCGTTACTTTGATAATTTGATATGTTGGTGGACCGGTGCTTGGGTGTTGTCCTTCCTTGGACAAGCCTCCCACTTATGATTAACCCCTCTCACAAGCATACGCAACTACGAAAGAATAATTAAGATAAATCTAACCATAGCAATATTCCTTATGGATCCAAATCAGCCCCTTACGAAGCAACACATAAACTAGGGTTTAAGCTTCTGCCACTCTAGCAACCCATCATCTACTTATTAATTCCCAATGCCTTCCCCGAGGCCCAAATCATGGTGAAGTGTCATGTAGTTGACGTTCACATAACACCACTAGAGGAAAGACAACATACATCTCATCAAAATATGGAACAAATACCAAATTCACATGATTACTTATAACAAGACTTCTCCCATATCCTCGGGAACAAACATAACTACTCACAAAGCATATTCATGTTCATAATTAGA
Organism: Triticum aestivum; assembly: GCF_018294505.1. Lineage (NCBI taxonomy): Eukaryota > Viridiplantae > Streptophyta > Magnoliopsida > Poales > Poaceae > Triticum > Triticum aestivum. Next base: position 227,871,187 of record NC_057809.1, on the reverse strand, counting down.
GGATTATTAATTATCATTAAGGATCTGAACATATGATCTTGCACCGAATAAACCAACTAGCATCAACTACAAGGATTAATCTACACTACTAGCAACCCACAGGTACCAATTTTGAGGCTTTGAGACACAGATAGGATACAAGAGATGAACTAGGGTTTGAGAGGAGAAGGTGCTGGTGAAGATGTTGATGGAGATTGACCCCCTCTCGATGAGAGGATCATTGATGATGACGATGGCTTCGATTTCCCCCTTCCGGAGGGATGTTTCCCTGGCAGAACAGCTCCGCCGGAGCCCTAGATTGGTTCTGCCCAAGTTCCACCTCGAGACGGTGGTGCTTCGTCCTGAAAGCCTCCTTATGATTTTTCCAGGTCAAAACACACCATATAGTAGAAGATGGGCGTCGGGGGCCTGCCAGATGGCCCACAGTACCGGAGGGCGCGCCCTCCACCCTTGTGGATGGCAGGTCGACCCCCTCTGGTGCTTTCTTCACCCAATATTTTTTATATATTCCGAAAATGTTCTCCATGAAGTTTTAGGACTTTTGGAGTTGTGCAGAATAGGTCTCTAATATTTGCTCCCTTTCCAGTCTAGAATTCCAGCTGTCGGCCTTCTCCCTCTGCATGTAAACCTTATAAAATAAGAGAGAAAAGGCATAAGTATTGTGATATAATGTGTAATAACAGCCCATGATGCAATAAATATCAATATAAAAGCATGATGCAAAATGGATGTATCATTGGGCCACTCGCGTCACCATGATGCTGTTACTTGCGGCACGATGGAGTTACGTGCTGCAAATTAGAACTGCCATCCGGGCATGCAGATATTCTCGATCGTCCGGCTTCCCCATTAATTCCCGCGGCCATTATAACATTAGTCTCTTCAACCTTTCGTTCGCGCCCCACAACACAACAAGCACACCCACAATGATACATACAGAGAGGATATCTACCGGCACTCCAATGGAGTTCTGAGAGCATAAAGTGGAGACCCACACGAGGGAGACCGGTCTCTTGGTAGTGTACACCATCGACCCGTCCGTGGTGGAGGACTACATCAACACCATGAAGCAGTTGCTTGCGCAAAACAAGTACAAGGTGGTCGGCATCGACCTCTAGTACACCGTCGGTCATCCTGACAAAGATCAGAAGGTTGTCACCACCCACTTGTGTGTGCACCATCATGTCCTCATCTACCACTACTGCATGGTCACAGAGCCTTGCGACTATTTCGCTAGGTTTGTCAATAGCACCTACTGCAAGTTCGCTATGGTGGAGTCCTCCAACGATGTAAAAGCACTCAAGGTTACGGGCTTGGCTTGCAAGAACCTTATCCAAATCTGTGAACACTACAGGGTCTGGGCAGCACAAAGAAGGACTCCCTGGTTGAACTCGCCTTGGCCATCATCGACCCCTACTACGAAATGATGAAGCATGATGACAACAGAACACATCTTGTATCCTGGCACGAGGCCTGGATGCAGCAACTGGATGAACCTCACCTCAGGTTCGCGGCCAAGAGCATGTACACATGCTACGAGATGCACAGGTCCATCGTTGACACGAGGAAGTGCCCCCTTCCCGAAATCGACGAGGCCGAATCGAGCCACCAGTAGAGCAGTGGCGGCAAGCGTCACAAGAAGTAGATGATGACCAGATGACCGTTTATCCTAGTTAATTATGAATGTAATATATAGTTTACTTTGGTGTACGGAAATGTCATGTGTGTAGTAGCCACCTATGTAATTGGATGTTAATTTGGTTATGCAACCATGTCCTTATAAGTGTGTGTGTGTGTGTTGTTGTTGTTGTTGTTGTTGTTGTTGTTGCTGCTGTTGTTGTTCTGTATGCAATCACATCACACAACACACATGTCTTATTAGTAGCAATCATTTGTGTTATTATTGGTCTTCGCACACATTTCTGATTACATACATGTTTGCCGCATATCTCACATATCTTGTTAAGTTGAACCGTTTCTGTTATCTTGGCTCATCACAAACAGTTCATCCAAGTGAACTGTATGCCCTCTATCGCACACACCTTGATCTAGCTGATCATTTCTGTTGAGTTTCCTAATCACAAATAGTTCATCTGAGTGAACTGTATGCAGTATATCGCACACACCTTCATCTGCCTGCCCGTTTCTATTGTTCTGCCTCATCACAAACAGTTCATTAGAGTGAACCATATGCCACGCATCACACTCGTAAGTGTAATGTAAATTATGTTTGATGTCTCTGCCATCGTAGATGTTTTGTATCATTTTTGTCAGTTTCTTTACATCACCGTTTGCGATTAATGCATCGCACACAGTTTCGTCAAAGGGTATCTGCATGTGGTGTCACGTTAGTAGCATCGTGCAGTAGTGGTAAGGCACTTTGGTGCACCCAGGGGGTTGGCCGCATCCAAGTGCCTTGTAGGCCCCTTGTAGCTCCGTCTGGCCTAATTTTGCCTCTATAAATTCTCAAAACTCAGGAAACCAATGAAGAGCCACCCAAAATACTTTTTCCGCCCCCGCAAGTTTCTGTTCAACAGAGATCCCATCTAAAGGCCTTTTTTGGTACTCTCGCGGATGGGGAATCGATCACGGAGGGCTTCTCCATCAACCTTTCCGCCCTTCCGATGATGTGTGAGTAGTTTACCACATACTTACGGGTCCATAGCTAGTTGCTAGATGGCTTCTTCTCTCTCTTTGATCTTCAATACAATGTTCTCCTCGATATTCTTGGAGATCTATTCAATGTAATGTTTTTGCGGTGTTTTCGTTGGGATCTGATGAATTGTGGGTTTATGATTAGATTATTCATGAATATTATTTGAGCCTGTAGCGATCTGACCTCAAATGGTCAAATCTCTGTGCATAAGTGTCATCCCTGGATCGGTAATGCTGACACACACATTACTTGAAGGATTTATAACAGAGTTTCAGTCACACACTTATTACATCGATAATCTCAAATGAGAACTTATTACAATAATATGGCTTAAGGCCATCTAAATAAGATAACAGCAGAAGGCTTCGAAGGTAAAGCGAGTCCATCAACTCCAACGACATAGCTGAGTGCATGACAACGACCTAGCGCACCTTACTGTTTGTCTAAAAAGTCTGCAACATAATATGTTGCAGCCCTAAACGGGTCAGCACATGGAATATGCTGGCAAAATAACATTGTAGAGTAATTAACAAGAATAACTGCTATCACTACATGCATATAGGGCTGGTGGAGGCTCTAAGTTTAATTTTGCATAAAGCTATTTTTTCCTACAACAAAGGAATATATTTTATTTAACTACAAAGTTGCTTGAAATTATTGAGAAGGTTCCTCCAACTCAATCCCACAATAATAGTTATAACCCAACAAATTAATTAAGTAAAGTGATGAGATCAAACCAATAATTCAAGTACTAGATACTCAAGATGTCCATAACTGGGGACATGGCTAACCATGATTAGTTTATACACTCTTCAGAGGTTTGCGCACTTTTCTCCACAAGACTTGATCTCCTCCATTGATTTCTTGCAGTACATGGTGTTTGAGAAACGAATGACCGAGACACAGTCTTTCGGAAGAGGTCCCCTTAACCGATAGATAGGCCGGTACATCTACAATCCCCTACATCTGCTAGCCCATCATGGAAAATATTCCCACAACTTACTCAACTATGCCAGAGCCCATAATGGCTTGTGGCTGCACACATAGGATGATCACACGGGTACTCCGGGATATCCCAGGACAGCTCTGGATTGCTCCAGGTGCCCAGACAACCACTAGGTGCTCCAGGGTGCCTCAACCAATCCACCCATATGTGTATTAAGGTAGAAATCTTAAGTTAACCATTATTTAACAACTCTCACATCTATCATGGATACACTCAACCAAACCACGTCTACGAGCATAGCATAGCAGTATAAGCATAACGTAGAAGTAACTCCCAGGGTTTGATATAAAAAAGGCAATAGGTTCTACCTCCTCTTCTACTTCCCAAAACCCACAAGTTATCAAATCTTAACCATGTAGTGTTTGAGGGTTGAAACTAATGCATAAAAACTGGGTAATGAGGAAGTATGATCAAAGTTTTACTTGCCTTGCTGACGATCTGAAAACCCTAGAGACTCGTAGTAGCATGCTTCGCACTCTGGAAACTCTATCGCAAACAAACAATGGAATACTTAAGCACTCAAGCATAGATGCAAGGGTAAAACTCAGATAAGAAAGTCCAAACTAAAAGTTCAACTAAAAAACTTTGATTTGCAAAAAGAATCAATCAAATCGGAGCTGCGAAATTCAAGCTACGATCAAAAGAAGTTCGAATTCAAATCTTCTTGAAACCAAATTTTAAGTTATCAAAATCATGTTCAAGTTGGTTAACTGGAAAGAGAGTTCCGAGACGAAGATTTTGGCGTTGGTTTAACTGGATTAGGACAAACGGTTAAAAAGTTGCGAGTGTTTGAAGATTAGGGGCTAATCTGCGATAAAAATAATCGCGGATAGGTCCCTGGCCGAAAATAAAATAAAAAGAGAAAACTAACGAACAAACGTTCTGTATCAGATACGAACGAATGAACGCGTTCGCGAATAGAAGCGTTTGGGTGAATGTTTGGTAATTAGCGAAAATCGAAGAAAACCGAGAAAACCCTAAACCTAAAATAAAACCCTTCTAAAAACAAAACTGAAAAAACCGGCAGCTTTTACCGGTTCGCAAGGAAAACTGGCAGGTCGGCGGCTCCGGCGAGCTGCGAGAGACAGCGAGCGGCGTGGCAGGGTCCGGCGAGCGGGGCGGGGCGGCAGCGGCGGCAGGCGGCGCGGGCGGCGGCAAGTGGCTGCGGCGCGGCTCGGGGTGGGAAGGTGAGGCGGCGGGGCTACGCTTGCTTGGGGAGGGGGCCGGCCCGGGGCGGAGTCCGGCTTGGACTCCCCCTCGGCGTCCATGCACGGCACGGCGGCGGGGATGGCGGCGACGCGCGGGAGTGGGCGGCAGGCGCGGCCTACTAGGCTGCTGGGCGGGCTGGGCTTTGGCCCAGTCGGTCCAAACTATTTTTTAATATAAATTCCGCCGAAACAAAAATCCTTAAAAAATATAAAAAAATCTAAAATTACCAAAAACAATTTTCACCGTCTAAATAAAATATTTAGAACAAAGTGAACATTTTTCTGGCCTAATAATGCAGTTTTGAAAAATGCATATTTTTCTAATTCAAATAAAATAGCAATAAACTTCCAAATAAAATATTTATTTAATTTTAATATTTTTCCTCCAATATTCCCATCTAATTTTGGAGAAGTCATTTTATCTCCTCTCATTTATTTTAATATTGGAAATGTTTCGGAGAGAAAAATTATTAAAATCAAAATGATCCTCTCCAAATTTGAGAAAATTCAAATATGAAAATAAATGAAATCTCCAACTCTCTCCTTGGGTCCTTGAGTTGCTTAAGATTTCTAGGATCACAACCAGAATGCAAATAAAATATGATATGTATATGATGACCTATGTATAACATCCAAATTGAAAATTTGGGATGTTACAAACCTCCCCCCCACCTTAAGATGAATCTTGCCCTCGAGATTCGGGTTGGCTAGAAAATAGGTGCGGGTGGTCTTTCCGTAGGTCTTCTTCTCGTTCCCAGGTGGCTTCATCCTCGGTATGGTGGCTCCACTAAACTTTGCAAAACTTGATAACCTTTCTGCGTGTAACTCGACTAGCAAACTCAAGAATCTTGATGGCTTCTCCTCGTAGGTCAGATCACTCTCCAACTGAATTGCTTCCAGGGACACTGTATCTCTTAGTGGAATATCGGCCATCTCTGCATGGCACTTCTTTAACTGGGAATCATGAAACACATCATGAACTCCTGACAGTCCTTCGGTAACTCCAACTTGTAAGATACTTCTCCCATACGTTCCAACACTCGATATGGTCCTACAAATCTCGGGGCTAATTTTCCCTTAACTCCAAAACGTTTAACTCCTCGCAGTGGTGACACACGAAGATATGCTCGGACTCCAATCTCATAGACTACCTCCTTATGTTTGGTGTCGGCATAACTCTTCTGCCTCGACTAAGCTATCTTCAGTCTATCTCGAATCAACTTAACCTTCTCTTCAGACTCTTTGATCAAATCTGGTCCAAACAACTGACTGTCTCCAACTTCATCCCACATTAATGGGGTCCTGCATCTTCTTCCATATAAGGCTTCAAAAGGTGTCGTCCTCAAACTAGCCTGATAACTGTTATTGTATGAGAACTCTGCGTAAGGCAAATTGTCATCCCAACTAGATCCATAATTTAGCGCACAAGCTCTCAACATGTCCTCCGGGATCTGATTGACTCTCTCGGTCTGTCCATCTGTCTGTGGATGGAAGGCTGTACTGAACTCTAGCCTAGTACCCAAAGTCGGGTGCAATTGATTCCAAAACTTCGAGGTAAACTGTGTCCCTCTATCTGATACGATGGTCCTCAGAACTCCATGCAGACATACGATCCTGGTCATATATATCTTGGCCAACTTCGCGCTTGTATAGGTGGTCTTCATTGGGATAAAGTGAGCAACCTTTGTCAAACGATCAACTACTACCCAGATTGAATCATATCCCGATCGGGTCCTGGGTAATCGGGTGATAAAATCCATGCAAAGTGTGTCCCACTTCCATTCGGGTATTGGCATAGGGTGTAGCAATCCTGCTGGCTTCGGATGTTCTGCCTTCACTCTCTGACTTACATCACATACTGCTACATACTCGGAAATATCCTTCTTCATTTCTGTCCACCAAAAACGTTCCTTCAAATCCAAATACATCTTGGTGTTTCTGGGGTGAATCGAGTATGGCGAGTCATGAGCTTCCTGAAGTATTAACTTCCTGATCTCAGCATTATTGGGCACATATATACGATCATCAAACCATAAGGTCTCTTGCTCATCCTCACGAAAACCCTTGGCTTTTCCCTTGCTCATCTTCTCCTTTATCTCAGCGATTTCCTTGTCATCCTTCTGAGCTTCTCGAATCTTTCCCAATAATGTATACTGAGCCTCCATTGTTGCCACGAAACCACTTGGAACTATCTCCAAAACGAAGTTCCTTGAGATCGTCAACTAAATCCTGCGGTAAGCCTCCGCTTACGAGGGTATTGGCATAAATCTTTCGGCTCAAAGCATCTACTACGACATTGGCCTTTCCTGGATGATAGTGCAACTTCATATCATAATCCTTTATAAGCTCCAACCATCTCCTTTGCCTGAGATTCAGCTCCTTCTGTGTGAAAATGTACTTCAAACTCTTGTGATCCATGTACACATCTGTTTCCAATCAGAAAGTGTCTCCAAGTCTTGAGCGCATGCACTATGGCTACCAACTCCAAATCATGTGTGGCATAATTCAACTCATGAGGTTGAAGCTGATGTGAGGCATATGAAACAACCCTTCCGTCTTGCATGAGTACACCTCCAAGTCCTAAGCGAGAAGCATCACAATACACATGGAAATCCTTGCCTATATCCAGAAGAATTAGCACTGGGGCTATAACCAAACATTTCTTCAACTCCTAAAAACTGGCTTTACATTCCTCGGTCCATTTGAATTTGGTGTCCTTCTTCAACAACTCTGTCATGGGTTTCGCTATCTTGGAAATTTTCTCAATGAACCTCCTGTAATATCCTGCGAGTCCTAGAAACCTACAGATATCTCTCCTATTGAGGTGGGTGCCAACCACTCAGTGATAGACTGAACCTTGGCGGGGTCTACTGCTATACCTTCTCCTGATATAAGATGTCCAAGAAATCCAACTTCCTTCAACCAAAACTCACACTTGCTGAACTTGGCATACACTTGTTGTTCCCTGAGCTTCTCGAGAACTAAGCGCAAGTGTTCCTAGTGTTCCTCTTCATTCTTCGAGTATACCAAAATATCATCAATGAACACCACAACAAACTTATCCAAAAACTCCATAAACACCTTGTTCATCATGCTCATGAAATAGGCAGGGGCATTTGTCAATCCAAATGACATAACTGTGTAATCATATAGCCCGTACCTTGTGGTGAAAGCTATCTTAGGTATATCCTGTTCACGGATCTTCAGCTGGTGGTATCCTGGTTGCAGATCAATCTTGGAGAATACTTTTGCTCCCTTCAGCTGGTCAAACAAATCGTTGATCAGCGGTAGTGGGTACTTATTCTAGATCGTCACTTCATTCAATGCACGATAATCAACAACCATTCTCAAAGATCCATCCTTCTTCTCAACCAAGAGCACTGGGGCTCCCCATGGCGACGAACTTCGTCGAATGTAACCTTTCTCCTGTAGCTCCTTAATCTGCTTCTTAAATTCCTCCAGATCATTTACAGGCATCTGATACGGTCTCTTCGATATTGGACCGGTGCCTGGCAACAGCTCTATCAAAAATTCTATGTCTCGATCTGGTGGCATGCCTGGTAATTCCTCTGGAAATACATCTAGGTAATCCTTCACAACAGGCACTTCTTCCTGAACAACTCCAGAGAGGGAATTTACTTGGGTCCTAGACACATACTTGATCCTTTTTCCCTCCGGGGTGCTGAGTAAGATTGACTTACTAGCACAATCGATGTTTCCTCCATACTTCGATAACCAATCCATACCTAATATTATATCCAATCCTTGGGACTCCAAAATTATTAGGTGTGAGGGGAAAACATGTCTACCTATGGTCAATGGCATCTGATAACATCCTCTGCTTGCCATATACTCGGCTCCTGGCGAGCTTACTAACACAGGTGTCTTAAGAACTTTGGTGGGCAGCTTATACTTATCCACAAACCCCCTCGAAATGTATGAATGCGATGCACCAGTATCAAAAAGAACAATTGCAGTAAATGACTCAATCAAAACTTACCTAAAACTGCATATGGCTGCTCTTCAACCTCCTCCACGTTAACGTGGTTCACCTGTCCCCTGTTGAAAGGGTTGGGCTTCTTCCCAGAGCTTCCATTGCCGTTTCCATTCTTTGCTTCGGGGCATTAGGTGGCGTAGTGTCCAGTCTTCCTGCACTTGAAACAAGTAATGTGACTTAAATCCTTTCGGGTGGGTGCTGCTGGGTTGGAACGACTCTGTCTGTTGCTTCCTCCATTCCCATTCCCATTCTTGGGGCCACTGTGATTATGCGAAGTCCCTCCATTGTGGGTATGGCCTCCATGGTTATGAGTGTGTCCTCCCGAGTTCGGGGTAAAACGAGGCTTATGCTGAGCTCCAGAATTATACTTCCCTTGTCCATATTTCTTTTTGCGGCCCTCTATTTGCTCCTACTTCCCTTCAATCATAAGAGCCCTATCTACCAAATCCTGGTAGTTATTGAATGTTGCCACCATCAACTGCATGCTCAGCTCATCATTCAGCCCTTCCATAAACTTCTCCTGCTTCGCGGCATCTGTGGCCACATCATCCGGGGCATAGCGGGCTAACTTGATAAACTCATCCATGTACTGCCCCATGGTACAATTTCCCTGGCGTAAGTTGTGAAACTCACGCCTCTTCATGCTCATAGCTCTAGTTGAGCCATGTGCGGTACAGAAAGCTTGCTGGAACTAATCCCAAGTGACATTGGCTATGGGAAAAGTGGTTGTGTAATTCTCCCACCACGAGGTTGCTGGTCCATCCAATTGATGTGCGGCAAAGAGCACCTTCTCAGCATTTGTGCAACCTGCGGTGGTCAACTCCCTTCCAATCATGCGGAGCCAGTCATCAGCAACAATCGGCTCGGTGCTACTGGAAAACATCGGCGGATTAAACCTCAAGAAACGGGCTAAGTTGTCAACTGGTGGTGGTGGCGGTGGGTTGTTTTTATTGTTGTTGTTGCCTTGGTTCTGGACTAGTAGCTACATCAAGGCATTCTGCTGTTGGATCAACTGAGTGGGTTCCAGCAAAAAGACAAATCCGGGGTCACGTCTGAGAGGCATCTGATGGGTTTAGAGGGAAGAGATCTAAACCTAAAATAAAACCGATCTAAAAACAAAACCGAAAAAAACCCAGCGGTTTTTACCGGTTCGCGAGGAAAACCGGTGGGTCAGCGGCTCCGATGAGCGGCGAGCGACGATGAGCAGCGCGGCAGGGTCCGGCGAGTGGGGCGGTGCGGTGCGGCGGGGCGGCAGCGGCGGCGGGCGGCGGGCGGCGCGGGCTGCAGCAAGCGGCGATGGCGCGGCTCGGCGGCGGTGGTTGCGGCTCGGGTGGGGAGGTAAGGCGGCGGGGCGGCGTGCTTATATAGGGGGCGGGGTGGCGCTTGTGTTGGGGAGGGGGCCGGCCCGGGGCGGAGTCCGGCTTGAACTCCACCTTGGCGTCCGTGCGCGGCAAGGCGGCAAGGAAGGCGGTGGCGCGGGGGAGTGGGCGGCAGGCGCGGCCTGCTGGGCCAGCTGGGCTTCGGCCCAGTCGGTCCGAACTCTTTTTTAAAAATAAATTCCACCGAAACAAAAATCCTAATAAAATATAAAGAAAAATCTAAAATTGCCAAAAACAATTTTCACTGTCAAAATAAAATATTTGGAACAAAGTGAACATTTTTCTGGCCTAAGAATGCAGTTTTGAAAAATGCATATTTTTCTAATTCAAATAAAATAGCAATAAACTTCCAAATAAAATATTTATTTAATTTTTATATTTTTCCTCCAATATTCCCCTCTGATTTTGGAGAAGTCATTTTATCTCCTCTCATTTATTTTAATATTGGAAATGTTTTAGAGAGAAAAATTATTAAAATCAAAATGATCCTCTCTTCAAATTTGAGAAAATTCAAATATGAAAATAAATGAAATCTCCAACTCTCTCCTTGGGTCCTTGAGTTGCTTAAGATTTCTAGGATCACAACCAGAATGCAAATAAAATATGATATGCATATGATGACCTATGTATAACAGCCAAGTTGAAAATCTGGGATGTTACAGAGTCTTTTCTGAATTCTTATATGCATGATTGTTATAGCTTTGTATTTCTCTCTGATCTATCTGTTTGGTTTGGCCAACTAGATTAATTTATCTTGCAAAGGGAGAGGTGCTTTGTAATGGGTTCAATCTTGCGATGATCTATATCCCAGTGATAGAAGGGGACCAGACACGTATTTGTATTGTTGCCATTAAGGGGAAAACGACAGGGTTTATTCATATTGGTTGGATTTACTTTGTCTACATCATGCCATCTTCCTTAAGGTGTTACTCTGTTCTTTATGAACTTAATACTCTAAATGCATGATAGATAGTTGTCGATCTGTGGAGTATAGTAGTAGATGCACACAGGAGTCGGTCTACTTGTCTCAGACGTGATGCCCATATACATGATCATTGCCTTGAATATTGTCATAACTATGTGCTTTTCTATCAGTTGCCCAACAATAATTTGTTTACCTGCCGTATGCTTTTAGTTCGAGAGAGAAGCCTCTAGTGAGAACTATGCCCCCTAGGTCTACCTTTATCATATATTAAAATCCAAAAATACTCTGCTGCAATTTATTTTAATGTTCTTTTATTTTGTGTTTTTGTTTATCCACTAGTAGAAAACAGGGCTTTGGTCACGGGGCAGTTTTCACATTAGTCCCGGTTCAGTCAAGAACCGGGACTAACGTGAGCATTTATCCCGGTTCATGCGGCTAAGGCATTAGTCCCGGTTCACCTGGGCCCTTTAGTCCTGGTTCGTGCCACGAACCGGGACTAAAGGGTGTGATGCCCATTAGTCCCGGTTGGTGGCACCAACCGGGACTAAAGGTTAGACCTTTAGTACCGGTTGGTGCCACCAACCGGTACTAATGGGTTTTGAGGCATTAGTACCGGTACTAAAGGTCCCATTTCCACCCCCCCCCCCCCCCGTGGACCGCCTTTTCAGTTTTAGAAAAAACAAAAGAAAATGATGGAAATTTCAAAAAATAAGTTTCCCATGTGATATGTGGTCTACTTGTTGGGAAAATTTACAAATATGAATTTTCGACTTTATTTGCAAAATCTCTCTGGAATTTGTAAAATGGGCATAACTTTTGCATACGAACTCGGATTAAAAAGTTTTTTATATGAAAAATCATCTACTCGAAAAGTTACATCCAAATTTAACTGGGGGAACCCCGTTAAACATTTTTAAAATCCTCAAAAACCTAACAGAAAAAAGTTACGGGGCTTTTAAGATCTAGAGTGGAAAAAATCGAAAAAATTACTAGTCAAATCTGGTCAAACAGTGGTCAAACAATGGTCAAACTAATTATTCTAGAATATTAGTGTTACTAAATAATTATTTCAGTTATTTTGAATTTTGGTCAAATCTGGTCAAACTGTGGTCAAACTGTGGTCAAACAATGGTCAAACTAATTATTCAACAAATATTAGTGTTACTAAATAATTATTGTTTTTTAAAACAATAGTTTCAAACTCAAACAGTGAAATGTGTCACTTCATGCTCAAGCAAAATTCATGAAGGTTAATAGGATTGACATCTTACTATTGTCAGGAAAACAACAAGTGCAGACTTGGAAACGAGAGAGAATAGAACCCGGAAGTTAAGCGTGCTCAGGCTAGGGGAGTGGGAGGATGGGTGACCGTTCGGGAAGTTAGATGATTTGGAATGATGAGGGGTGATTAGAGGATAAATTGAGCAGTGATGAGGGGTGGTGATTACACACTAGAGGTTAAAATAATTCAGAAATTTGAAAATCAAAAAAAAATTAAAAAAATTTCAAAAAAATCATAAAATTTCCTTTAGTCTCGGTTGGTGTTACCAACCGGGACTAAAGGTGGAGCTCCACATGGCCGCGCCCTTTAGTCCCGGTTCATGTAAGAACCGGGACTAAAGGGGAGAGGCATTAGTACCGACCCTTTAGTCCCGGTTCGAAAACCGGGACTAAAGGGGCCTTACCAACCGGGACAAAAGCCCCTTTTTCCACTAGTGATCTATCTACCATTATCAGACTTTGATCCTTGCAATTAGCCGCCGAGGAGATTCACAACCCCCTTGATTGTGTTGCGTGCAGGTATTTGTTCTTTTGTGTGTAGGTGTTGTTCACAAGGTTTCGTGTGGTTCTCCTACTGGATTGATAACCTTGGTTCTTAAATGAGGGAAATACTTATCTCTACTGTACCGCATTATCCTCTCCTCTTCGAGGAAATCCCAACGCAGCTCACACGTAGCACTCACACATCATCGAAAGGGCAGCAAGGTTGATGTAGAGGCCCTCCGTGATCGATTCCCCCTCCGACAGACTATTGGAAAAGGCCTCCAGATGGGATCACGGAAGAACAGAAACTTGTGGTGGTAGAAAAGTATTTTTGTGGCTCTCTGATGTATTGGGAATATTTGGGAATTTATAGAGGTGGAATTTGGTCAAGAGGTGCCACGACCACAAGCCTGTAGGGCGCACCCCCGGGCTTGTCACATCCTCGTGACTCCCAGACCCTCTCCCGAACCTTCTAGGGTCCCTTCTGGTCCAGAAAAAATTGTCAAAAAGTTTCGTAGCGTTTGGACTCCGTTTGGTACTGATTTTCTAAAAAAATTCAAAAACAAGCAAAAATAGCAATTGGCACTGGGCACTAGGTTAATATGTTAGTCCCAAAATATGATATATATAATTGCATTTAATTGCATATAAAACATCCAAGATTGATACTATAATATCATGGAACAAAAAAATTATAGATATGTTGGAGACGTATAAGATATTTATGTGGAGTTTGTCCTATGTATTGTTGGTTCTCTAACTCTTTGGTCCCAATGAGTTTGGGTGCCATTTTCATCCCAACAATGATCTCCTGTTGCTAGTTGTGATGTATTTCATGTTCGTGTAGATGGAATTCATTTATATACAATAAGATAATATTAAGCCATGTGCTATGCTTTTCAAGCAAAATCTTATTGCTATATTTTATACTTCCGTGTGGATATCTTATTCTTTCCTTTTATAACTACTTCATGTGTACATCCTTCTTTGTGGATATATATATATATATATCATGATTGTCGTTTACTTAGAATCTTATACACGTGAGAGAAGTTACATTTCTAGTTGATATTCCTATTCTTTCACGTCCACCTTTTCACTTTTTTATTTTCCTTAGTGGTTCCATGAAAGGATTTGTATTGAGTGCGGGTCTTATATCTTTGCATCTTAATGCACTCACTTCTGGTCAAGATTATTGTCCTCGGGCTTGTCTTGACAAGCCTATTATTTCATATCTTCACCACGGGTTGTCACAAGCTTTGATTTTTTAATTTTCATTTTAGTGAGCTCGTGGACCCATTTTATATTCGTATGTGTGGGGGAAGGACATGTCTTGCACACCGTGTCTCATTTATTCAAGACTATGTTAATGCTTCATGATCATCTTATATTAGTCTTCTCAAGTTCTTTGCCATAACTCACACACATCATTTAGGTTGAGCCTATTCTTAAGTTGCCTCTTTTACATGTTTCTCAACCATAGGTTTGTTGCAAGTGCAAGGCTTATATTCTTATCTATGCTCACTTGTACTTGTTCTGAGTTTCTATTGATTTTAGGGGAGTGTGATCTTATTTTGCACACTTTGTACCCTAATACAAAAATTCTAAATAGTGCACAAATCAGGGGAGCTTCTCTAGTTTCTTTAGAACACTCATTTAACCATATCATAATATATTTATCCATTCGGCCCGTCGGATCTTTTGATTGCTTTTATCAATTGGTATATTTTGATTGCTTGCTTCACTCTTTGGTATGCCTTTGTGCCATATCATCCCTTTGCAATCTTTCGATCCTCAATATAGTTTGCCTTCCTCCAACTATTTATCAATGGATATGTGTATTTTATTCCACTCATATTTTGAGATATACACATTTATGGAGGAAACACATATTATATTGGCCTTCTAAGTTTTTTGCCCATTTTGGCAATCGATGCCAATGGGGGAGAAGCTTAGAGAGTTTGGCTTCATGCTTTGGTTTGTACTTAAGCATTTGCATCTGATGCTCATGCATTATTGGTTGTTGCTTTGCATGGCTGTACTTAATTCGTTATATAAACCCTCTTGAAAGTGATTGTCATCAATTACCAAAATGCGGGAGATTGAAAGACCATGGTGACCCCATGTTTGGTTTTGGTAATTGATGACAATCCCTATGAACTAATGGTTGCCTTGAGTTACATTTGAAGGGTTTGTCCATAGGCCTTGCTTGAAGATCATTCGTTGGTCCCAAGGTTACAAGTACAAGATTATGTGTTGACCAAGGTGGTATTCAAGGATTTATCCAAAGATTGGTCATGTGAGAGTTGAGCTTATTGTGAGCATGTCTCGAAGAAGAAGAAGAAGATTGTGTGAACATTCATGTTTACCTTCAAGACATCATCTTTATGAAGAGAGAAGATACCACACAAAGCGTAGAAGATATATCGAGTGGGATCAAGTGATCCCATGGTATGGTGAGCATTGTCATTGCGCTTTGTGTAATAACTCATGATCCATGTGAGTTTTCCTTATGGGGTTAGGTTAGTTTCCATGGGTGTGTCATACGTCTCCAACGTATCTATAATTTTTTATTGTTCCATGCTATTATATTGTCAATCTTGGATGCTTTATATGCATTTATATGCTATTTTATATGATTTTTGGGACTAACCTATTAACCTAGAGCCAAGTGCCAGTTTCTGTTTTTTCCTTGTTTTTTGAGTTTATAGAAAAGGAATACCAAATGGAGTCCAATTGACGTGCCAATTTTTGATGATTTTTTATGGACTAAAAGGAGCCCCCGGGGTAAAATAGTTGGGCCAAAAGAGTCTCGAGCCATACACGAGGGTGGAGGGCGTGCCCTACCTCCCTGGGCACGCCCCCTGCCTTGTGGATGACTCGGAAACCCCCTGACGTGAGACCGACGCCAAAAATTCCTATAAATACATAAACCCTCGAAAAGAAACCTAGATCGGGAGTTTCGCTGCCGCAAGCCTCTGTAGCCACCAAAAACCAATCGGGACCCTGTTCCGGCACCCTGACGGAGGGGGGAATCATCACCGGTGGCCATCTTCATCATCCCGGTGCTCTCCATAACAAGGAGGGAGTAGTTCACCCTCCGGGCTGAGGGTATGTACCAGTAGCTATGTGTTTGATCTCTCTCTCTCTCTCTCGTGTTCTTGATTTAGCACGATCTTGATGTATCGCGAGCTTTGCTATTATATTTGGATCTTATGATGTTTCTCCCCCTCTACTTTCTTGTAATGGATTGAGTTTTCCCTTTGAAGCTATCTTATCGGATTGAGTCTTTAAGGATTTGAGAACACTTGATGTATGTCTTGCGTGGGATACCAGTGGTGACAATGGGGTATTCTATTGATTTACTTGATGGATGTTTTGGTGATCAACTTGCGGGTTCTCTGACCTTGGGAATCTATGCATAAGGGTTGGCACACGTTTTCGTCTTGACGCTCTGGTAGAAACTTTGGGGCACTCTTTCAAGTTCTTTGTGTTGGTTGAATAGATGAATCCGAGATTGTGTGATGCATATCATATAATCATACCCGCGGATACTTGAGGTGACATTACGGTTTTGGTTGATTTGTGTCTTAAGGTGTTATTTTACTACGAACTCTAGGGCTGTTTGTGACACTTATAGGAATAGCCCAATGAATTGATCGGAAAGAATCACTTTGAGGTGGTTTCGTACACTACAATAATCTCTTCATTTGTTCTCCGCTATTAGTGACTTTGGAGTGACTCTTTGTTGCATGTTGAGGGATAGTTATATGATCTAATTATGTTGAGAAAATTCCTTATTTGACACTATCTTAAAATCTGCTTCCTTATTTGACACTGGAAAAAAATTTCTTCCCTATTTGACACAAGTTCTAAATTTTATTCCCTATATAACATTTCCGTTCATTTTGAGCCTAAATGACACCTGAAAAGACTCTTTTGCCCCTCATGTGGTATGTGTGTGGGGGGCAATAGCGCACACACGCAGCACCAGTGCGAGGGCAGGAGCACACACGCAGCAACACATACACATGCACCAACACACACACAACAACACGCACGCGCACGTGCACACACACACACACGCACACACACGCAGAAACACACATGCACGCGCACACACGCAACAACACACACACATACACACACGCAGCAGCACACACGCAGGCAACACATAGGCACGCAACAGCACACACACGCGCGCGCACGTACACACGCAGTAGAAAACACACACGCAGCGGCACACATGCACACACACATGTGCGCGTGCACCCACACACACAACAGCACACACGCGCGCACACACATACTGCATGAGGGGCAAAACCGTCTTTTCATGTTTCATTTAGGCTCAAAATGGATGGAAGTGTTGTATAGGGAATAAAATTTAGGACTAGTGTCAAATAGGGAAGAAAAACTTTTCCGGTGTCAAATAAGGAATCAGATTTTAAGACAGTGTCAAATAAGGAATTTTCTCAATTATGTTATCCTTGTTGAGAGAACTTGCACTAGTGAAAGTGTGAACCCTAGGCCTTGTTTCAACGCATTGCAATACCGTTTTCGCTCACTTTTATCATTAGTTACCTTGTTGTTTTTATATTTTCGGATTATAAAAACCTATATCTACCATCCATATTGCACTTGTATCACCATCTCTTCGCCGAACTAGTGCACCTATACAATTTGCCATTGTATTGGGTGTGTTGGGAACACAAGAGACTCTTTGTTATTTGGTTGCAGGGTTGTTTGAGAGAGACCATCTTCATCCTACGCCTCCCACATATAGATAAACCTTAGGTCATCCACTTGAGGGAAATTTTCTACTGTCCTACAAACCTCTGCACTTGGAGGCCCAACAACGTCTACAAGAAGAAGGTTGTGTAGTAGACATCAAGCTCTTTTCTGGCGCCGTTGCCAGGGAGGCTAGGTAAGCGACACTAACACCCCGTCAACTAAGCTTTTTTCTGGCGCCGTTGCCGGGGAGGTTAGTGATTGAAGGTATATCTTTAGATCTTGCAATTGAACCTTTTTGTTTCTTCTTTTATCACTAGTTTAGTTTATAAAAGAAAACAACAACAAAATGGAATTGAGGGTGCCTCATATGCTTCATATTTTTACTATCTTCCGTGAAAATGATGGAAAGTAAAATTGTGCTCAAGTGTTAGAAGAAGAATGCATTAAAATATTTGGCACTAAATATTTGAATGATCAGCATGATTGCAATGTTGTTAGTATGAATTCCTTGAATATAAATGATGTTAATGATATGTAAAGCTACAAGCTTGGGGATGCTATGTTTGATGAATATGATATTTTTAGTCCCCCAAGTTTTGATGAGAATATTTATTATGATGAAAGCATGCCTCCTATTTATTATGATTATATTGATGAAAATGGATTTGGACAGGTCATGACTTTATTTAGTGATGAATCCACTATTTTAGAAGAGGTTCCAATTGATTATGAGAACAAAGTTGCTATCTATGATGATTATTGTGATGACATGTATCATATAAAGAATAATGATAACCATGAAACTTGTCATCATGATTAATTTTCAATTGGATTATGCCTCACATGATAGTTATTTTGTTGAGTTTGCTCCCACTACTATTCATGAGAAGAAATTTGCTTATGTGGAGAGTAATAAAAATTCTATGCTTGTGCATCATGAAAAGAATGCTTTATGTGATGGTTATATTGTTGAATTTATTCATGATGCTACTGATAATTATTATGAGGGAGGAATATATGCTTGTAGGAATTGCAATAATATCAAGTTTCTCTCTATGTGTTAAAAGTTTTGAAGTTATGCTTATTTTGTCTTCCTATGCTAGTTGATTCTTGTTCTCATAAATTGTTTGCTCACAAAATCCCTATGCATAGCAAGTGGGTTAGGCTTAAATGTGCTAGTTATATTCTTCATGATGCTCTGTTTATGTTTCAATTCTTATCTTTTATGTGAGCATCATTGAAATCGTCATGCCTAGCTAAAAAGTCATTAAAGAAAAGCGCATGTTGGGAGACAACCCAATATTTACCCCTATTGTTTTTGTGTGTACACATGATTAAACTACTCTAGTAATCATGTTTTATAGTTTTGTTTCAATAAAGTGCCAAGTAGAACCTTTGGGAAGACTTGGGTGAAAGTTAATGTGATCTTGCCGTAAAAAACAGAAACTTTGCACTTACGAGATTAGCTGTTATTTTTTACAGACGAGTGCTTTTAAGCTGATTATTTTTTCAGAAGATTAATAGACAAATTCCTGACGTCCTCCAATTTATTTCCAAATTTTTGGAGTTACATAATTATTCGATAGTTACAGATTACTACAGACTGTTTTGTTTTTGACAGATTCTGTTTTCTATGTGTTGTTTGCTTATTTTGATAAATCTACGAGTAGTATCGGAGGGTATGAACCATAGAGAAGTTGGAATAAAGTAGATATTACACCAATATAAATAAAGAATGAGTTCACAACAGTACCAAAAGTGGTGATTTTATTTCCTTATAATAACGGAGCTTACGAGTTTTCTTTTGAGTTTTGTGTTGTGAAGTTTTCAAGTTTTGGGTAAAGATTCGATGGACTATGGAAGAAGGAGTGGGAAAATCCTAAGCTTAGGGATGCCCAAGGAAGCCCAAGGTCATATTCAAGGACAACCAAGAGCCTAAGCTTGGGGATGCCCTGGAAGGCATCCCCTCTTTCGTCTTCGTTCATCGGTAACCTTACTTGGAGCTATATTTTTATTCACCACATGATATGTGTTTTGCTTGGAGCGTCATTTTATTTTATTTTGTTTTTCTTGCTGTTTGAATAAAATACTAAAATATAAAATTCCTAAATGTTAGAGAGTCTTCACATAGTTGCATAATTATTCGACTACTCATTAATCTTCACTTATATCTTTCGGAGTAGTTTGTCATTTGCTCTAGTGCTTCACTTATACCTTTTTAGAGCACGACGGTGGTTTTATTTTGAAGAAATTGATGAACTCTCATGCTTCACTTATGCTATTTTTAGAGTCTTAAACGGCATGGTAATTTTCTTAGGTTACGAATTTAGTCCTAATATGATAGGCATCCAAGAGGGATATAATAAAAACTTTCATATAAAGTGCATTGAATACTATGAGAAGTTTAATTATTTATGATTGTTTTGAGGTATGAAGATGGTGATATTAGAGTCATGCTAGTGGAGTAATTGTGAATTTGAGAGATACTTGTGTTAAAGTTTGTGATTCCCGTCGCATGCATGTATAGTGAACTGTTATGTGATGAAGTCGGAGCATGATTTATTTTTTTGTTTGTCTTCCTTATGAGTGGCGGTCGGGGATGAGCAATGGTCTTTTCCTACCAATCTATCCCCCTAGGAGCATGCGCTTAGTACTTTGTTTCGATAACTAATAGATTTTTCAATAAGTATGTGAATTCTTTTTGACTAATGTTGAGTCCATGGATTATACGCACTCTCACCCTTCCACCATTGCTAGCCTCTCTTGTGTCGCGCAAATTTCGCCGGTACCATAACACCCACCATTACCTTCCTAAAAACAGCCACCATACCTACCTATTATGGCATTTCCATAGCCATTCCCAGATATATTGTCATGCAACTTTCCACTGTTCTGTTTATTATGACACGCTCCATCATTGTCATATTGCTTTGCATGATCATGTAGTTGACATCGTATTTGTGGCAAAGCCACCGTTCATAATTCTTTCATACATGTCATTCTTGATTCATTGCACATCCCGGTACGCTGCAGGAGGCATTCACATAGAGTCATATTTTGTTCTAAGTATCGAGTTGTAATTCTTGAGTTGTAAGTAAATAAAAGTGTGAAGATAATCATTATTAGAGCATTGTCCCAGTGAGGAAAGGATGATGGAGACTATGATTCCCCCACAAGCCGGGATGAGAATCCGGACAAAAAAATAAAAAATAAAAAAAGAGGCCAAAAAAAAGAGAGGGCCCAAAAAATGAGAGAAAAAGAGAGAAGGGACAATGTTACTATCCTTTTTCCACACTTGTGCTTCAAAGTAGCACCATGATCTTCATTATAGAGAGTCTCATCTTTTGTCACTTTCATATACTATTGGGAATTTTCATTATAGAACTTGGCTTGTATATTCCAATGACGGGCTTCCTCAAATGCCCTAGGTCTTCATGAGCAAGCAAGTTGGATGCACACCCACTTAGTTTCTTTTTGAGCTTTCATACACTTATAGCTCTAGTGCATCCGTTGCATGGCAATCCCTACTCACTCACATAGATATTTATTGATGGGCATCTCGATAGCTCGTTGATACGCCTAGTTAATGTGAGACTATCTTCTCCTTTTTGTCTTCTCCACAACCACCATTCTATTCCACCTATAGTGCTATGTCCATGGCTCATGCTCATGTATTGCGTGAAGATTGAAAAAGTTTGAGAACATTAAAAGTATGAGACAGTTGCTTGGCTTGTCATCGGGTTTGTGCATGATTTAAATATTTTCTATGATGAAAATAGAGCATAGCCAGACTATATGATTTTGTAGGGATAACTTTCTTTGGCCATGTTATTTTGAGAAGACATGCTTGCTTTGTTAGTATGCTTAAAGTATTATTGTTTTATGTCAATATTAAACTTTTGTTTTGAATCTTATGGATCTGAATATTCTTGCCACAATAAAGAAGATTACATTGATAAATATGTTAGGTAGCATTCCACATCAAAAATTCTGTTTTTATCATTTACCTACTCGAGGACGAGCAGGAATTAAGCTTGGGGATGCTTGATACGTCTCCAATGTATCTATAATTTTTGATTTTTCCATGCTATTATATTATCAATCTTGGATGTTTTATATGCATTCGTATGCTATTTTGTATGATTTTTGCAACTAACCTATTAACCTAGAGCCCAGTGCCAGTTTCTGTTTTTTCCTTGTTTTTGAGTTTTACAGAAAAGGAATACCGAACGGAGTCCAATTGACGTGCCAATTTTTGATGATTTTTTATGGACCAAAAGAATCCCCCGGAGTAAAATAGTTGGGCCAGAAGAGTCCCGACCCATCCACGAGGGTGGAGGGCGCGCCCTACCCCCTGGGCGCGCCCCCTGCCTCGTGGATGACTCGGAGACCACCCTGACGTGAGAACGGCGTCAAAAATTCCTATAAATACCAGAAACCCCTGAAAAGAAACCAAGATTGGGAGTTACGCCGCCGCAAGCCTCTGTAGCCACCAAAAACCAATCGGGACCCTGTTCCGGCACCCTGACGGAGGGGGGAATCATCACCGGTGGCCATCTTCATCATCCCGACGCTCTCCATGACGAGGAGGGAGTAGTTCACCCTCGGGGCTGAGGGTATGTACCAGTAGCTATGTGTTTGATCTCTTTCTCATGTTCTTGATTTGTCACGATCTTGATGTATCGCGAGCTTTGGTATTATAGTTGGATCTTGTGATATTTATCCCCCTCTACTCTCTTATAATGGATTGAGTTTTCCCTTTGAAGTTATCTTATCGCATTGAGCCTTTAAGGATTTGAGAACACTTGATGTATGTCTCGTGTGGGATACCCGTGGTGACAATGGGGTATTCTATTGATTTACTTGATGTATGTTTTGGTGATCAAATTGCGGGTTCCGGAATCTATGCATAGGTGTTGGTATACGTTTTTGTCTTACTCTCCGATAAAATCTTTGGGGCACTCTTTGAAGTTCTTTGTGTTGGTTGAATAGATGAATTTGAAATTGCGTGATGCATTTCGTTTAATCATACCCGTGGATACTTGAGGGGACATTGGAGTATCGAGGTGACATTAGGGTTTTGGTTGATTTGTGTCTTAAGGTGTTATTTTACTATGAACTCTAGGGCTGTTTGTGACACTTATAGGAATAGCCCAATGGATTGACCGGAAAGAATAACTTTGAGGTGGTTTCGTACCCTACAATAATCTCTTTGTTTGTTCTTCGCTATTAGTGACTTTGGAGTGACTCTTTGTTGCATGTTGATGGGTAGTTATATGATCTAATTACATTATCCTTGTTGAGAGAACTTGCACTAGTGAAAGTATGAACCCTAGGCCTTGGTTCTACGCATTGCAATACCATTTTCGCTCACTTTTGTCATTAGTTGCCTTGCTGTTTTTATATTTTCAGATTACAAAAACCTATATCTACCATCCATATTGCACTTGTATCACCATCTATTCGCCAAACTAGTGCACCTATACAATTTGCCATTGTATTGGGTGTGTTGGGGACACGAGAGACTCTTTGTTATTTGGTTGCAGGGTTGTTTGATAGAGACCATCTTATTCCTATGCCTCCCACAGATTGATAAACCTTAGGTCATCCACTTGAGGGAAATTTGCTACTATCCTACAAACCTCTGCACTTGGAGGCCCAACAACGTCTACAAGAAGAAGGTTGTGTAGTAGACATCAGTATGCAACAAAAGGAAGATATCATGTAACCCATGGAGGATGACATCAAGCGGTGTGCAAGGTCAAGTGGAGAATCATGAAAAGACCATGCTTCAAGCTTGCCTACAATGGACTTGTGAAGATGTGCCAAAGAGTGGCTCACCCATAGTGGAGTATGGGGGAGAAATCTTCTAGTCTTCATCGGGCTAGTGCAATCAAGATAGGTTGACGTGGAAGTGTTACGGTAGATGTCCTCATGGAAGGACTTAGTTGTGGAGCCACTGCGACGAGGTTAGCTTAAAGGGGTTAAAATGGGACAAAGGACACGGGGAGCTTATACTAGTTCGGCCCCTTACGGTGAAGGTAAAAGCCTACTTCCAGTTTGAGGTGGTATTGCTAGGGTTTCGGTTACCGGGGAGCAAACACGCTTTGCCTAGCTTTTGACTTGTTCTTTCTTGCCCTAAGCCGATGTCGGGTCGTCCCCTTATATACATGGGTTGACGCCCTAAGTCCTAGAGAGTCTTGGCCGGCTCATATAATGTGTCTGGCTTGGTGACGTATCTTACATGCCTTATATTGCAAGTATACACGTACATGGCGGTTTACACTTATGGGCCTTAAGTCGCCTCTGGACTTGGGCCTCTAACAAGCCTATCTATGAACCGCCATAATGGTTGACCCGGCCCCTCCTAGGCGGGTCATATCTGATAGTCATATCCCCAACATTAGGCCCCAAGTTGATTTGAACTTGTTCATGTCAATCTTCGACACTTAGACAGATCCTTCTTCATTTGTTGTACAACATTTTAACCCGCCATGGCGTCATCTTCAGAAATTTTGGCAACACGCCATGACATCATATGCCATTAACTTTGCACATGACATAATGTATCTTTAACGGATCTTTATCTTTAATGACCTTCCGAAAATCGAGGCGTTCAATCGGTTGGATACTCATCATTTGGCTTCCTCGTTTTTCATGCCCACCTGTCTACTCTTTCCCTTATAAATAGGGTCAAACCGCCCCTTTCTCATTCTCCTCTCTTCTCCTTCTCGTCTTCTTCTTCCTCACGACGCACCAGCACGCACAAGCTCCGCCGCCGTCGACCTTCGTCTTATGCCTCAACTTCGGCCGCTGCATCACCCTGAATCAGACCAGAACCCTGCGGCACTCCTCCGTTGTCTCATCAGCATCAGTAAGTCTCCTTTTTCCCCGTAACAGATCTGTTCTTAGGGTTTCAGTGTTCATCACTGTTTCTTCCCTTTCTCCTTTCTAGATTGCGTAGTTTTAATCTAAAAATAACATAGGTCCTGTGCGGTAGCAGTTTTAGCACCAGTTTTTTATATTAGAACATATCCTCATCACGACAGACCCCCTCTAGGGCACCTCCATTTTTCTGCTGCCGCCTCTTTAGGTTTAGAATTTATTTCCTTTTTCTGAACAGTTGCAGATCTGAACTTATAGCTTTAATCTGTGAACCATGTTTGTCCAACACTTAGTAGAATTTTGTTCTTTGTCGGATTTTGAATCCCTGCACATGTCATGGCGGCTTACATGTCGAGCTTATAATCAACCATATGTCATTAGTCCTTACTTAAGCCGCCATTTTGAACGTATACTGCAACTGTTAACTTGTGTTTCCACTAACTGATTTGAGCCGGCAAATTACTTCCTCTTTTTAGGTTTTCCTTCTTTCACCATGCCGCCAAAGGTAGTCTATACATGCTATTGGGTCCCCTCCATCGTCACTCAAGGCACATTCAAAGACTTTGTCAAAGTCGGGTACTTGCCCGCAAAGAGTATTATGCATTACCGCATCCCTGAACCGGGCCAGGAAAGACCTCAGCCAAAGGATGGCGAAGTCATTGTATTCACAGATCACATGAACCGGGGCTTCTCATCGCCCGGCTCTAAATTTTTCCGAGATGTTCTGCACTTCTTCCAACTCCATCCTCAAGACATCGGACCCAATTCCGTGTCAAATATTGGCAACTTTCAAGTGTTTTGCGAAGTATATCTTCAAGAGGAGCCCAACATTGAAATCTTTAGAGAGTATTTCTATTTGAACCACCAAAATGAGTTCACCAACGGACCCAGTTTGGAACTTGGCAGAATATCAATTCAACGTAGAAGAGACACCATTTTCCCATATGCACTCATGTCGAGTCACCTGAAGGATTGGAATCAAACGTGGTTTTACTGCAAAGATACCTCTTCGGCTGACGAGAATCCACTACCGAGTTACCGTGTCGAGCGCCTGGACTCAAAGCGCAATCTTCCTGAGAAGCTTACCACCGCTGAGCGGGCAAAAAATGCTCCTACCATTGCACAGGTTATAGCTCTGCTAGGAAACGGCTTAACTGTGTTGAGTTGGTCAGGTGCTG
This sequence comes from Triticum aestivum, assembly GCF_018294505.1. Classification (NCBI taxonomy): domain Eukaryota; kingdom Viridiplantae; phylum Streptophyta; class Magnoliopsida; order Poales; family Poaceae; genus Triticum; species Triticum aestivum. The sequence continues at coordinate 227,845,455 of NC_057809.1, read as the reverse complement.
GGTTCCTTGGCGGATCATCCCTTTGAGTCGCCACTCCGGTTTAATGTGCACTTACACTGGTGATGTAATGGATCCACTGCGCCACAGCTCTGCACCATTAGCTCATGAGGCAATAAATGAAATGGTTAAGTCCCTTCTGAATGAAGATCCAGAAGATTGCCTCAAAACGGGTTTGGCCCCTTTTTGCAAGCATAACCCGCCACCGGATGTGAGTCTCTAAACTTATTTACCTTTACCTCCTTATTCAAGCATTTTACTCAACCTTTGATAACTTGTACAGGCTAAGTCTAATTTTTGGAAGAAGGCATGTGATCATGAAGCTGCCAAGAAGGCCATGGCTGCCAAGAAAGCCGCCAGGAAAACCATCAAGAAGACCAGTAAGAAGAAGAAGAAACCAAGCGCTTCTGATCTACTTAAGCTGGATGACACCTCTGAGTCGTAGGTAGCCCTTGACTCTCTTGGCTTGCTTTTCAACCATCTTGTTGACACTAACTATTATCAGGATGACACGGGAGCCAGCCAAGCTGTTGAAGAAGAGGTAACTATTATTTCCTCCGACTCAGAACCTTTGCCAAGACAGAAACTTTGGCGAGTAACCCGGAAAATAAGGTTTTCACACCCCTTGACTTATTTATATCCTCAATTTCTTTTGAAACGACAACAACATGAGAGTCGATGTCAGACCCAGACCAAGGGAGGTGAAGAATTATCCTCCGGTTTACCAAACACTCCCGCTCCTCGAAAACGCCAAAATGAGGTTCTTTTAATCTTTACTCTTCTATTTACTAGCGGGTCTCTTTCACCAGCCACTCAATTGCTTAGATTGAAACATCCAGGAGGTTTCTCGTTCTTTCTCTGGTGATTCATCTCAGACCCAGCTACCAGCTTTCAAGACTGCCCCTAGGTATGAACAATTACCTTTCTCATGTACTTTTATACTCTTATATTTATACTGACTTGTCGTAACCCGTGCAGTGGTAAAGCAAAGCCTAACAAGAAGGCAAAGGTGACCAAGACAACTGAGGCACCTGAATCTGTTGAACCAGAGCAGCAAGTCTCTACACCTGAAACTTCCACCCAACAGCCAGAAGAACCTGCTTCTCACATTCAAGTTGAAATGCCTGACCTCTCTGTGGATCAAACCAACATTGACCCGTTAAACATTGAGTCGTTAAACATTGAACCATCAAGCTCATTTAAACCATCTGAGACTTATGCTGATGACATTCTGATCACTGGCACTAGTTTTACTGAACAGGGGAATCCAACTGTTTTAGCCAGACACTCTGCCAAGCAAGAAGTGATCGAGAGATGGAAAGTGAGATTTGATGTCTCCCGCTATGCTCAGTTGAGCAGTAGTGAAATATTGTCTGGTTATCTCAACCAATTACACTCCAGCCACGAATTGGAAATTGAGATGGTGAAGCAGATGCACTAGAAATATGAGGTATGTCACCCGGCTTACATAAGTTATGTATATCCTGCCAGCTCCCAGGTCTTCTGATTATGATAAAGTTGAATAATCTGTAGACTTAGAAGAATCATAAGCTTCTGTCCTAGACTCCCTCCAAGTCCGGTTTAAAACTAAACCGGAGACTGAAATAGCGTAATTTTGCGTTCATAGTCCCCAAGGGCCAGTCTAATCAACATGAATGAGCCAGTCGGCTAAGACTGTTTACAGCACATCCGGCTCAACATTACTAAGATACAAGCAATATGCATTAGCCCCCAAGTGCCAAGTAGGGTTGCTTGAAAAGTGCTTGGGACTTTATTCATAAGAGCCGTTTCTTTGCTTTGACAGACATTAGCCCCCAAGTGCCAAGTGTTGTTGCTTGCAAAGGACTTAGGACTTCTATTGTTGTAATCCGCCATGAAATGTGTTTGATAAATCTGTGCTGCATGCAGGCTGCTACTGCTGAATTGTAATCTCAACTGAACGATGCCAAGACCCGGTTGGCGGCTCTGGAAAATGAGACCCGGAAAGCTGAGTCGAAATTCCAGTTTAGTGTGGCAAAGTCGGAAAAGTTGGTGACCAGTTTTAAGGCGGAGAAAAAGATTTGGGTTGAAGAAAAGACTGCTTTAACGCAGCGGGCCGGGAAAGTAGAAGCAACTCTTCAGGAGGTGACCACTGAGCTCTCCGGCTTAAAACACCGTGTATCTTAGATGGTTTCTGCTATCTTCGGTGAGTTGCCTTGCTATTCATCTAAAGTGAGTACTTGTCGCAATAATGTAAGCCGCCATTTAACCAATTTGTAACTTACTCAGGTCCCAGGAGCAGCAACCTTAGCCAAGACACACTTGTAAAGCTCAAGGTGGTCTATACTCTTGTCGAGCAATTGCATACTGGAGCTCAGCGTACATTGGCTACCATCTCCCCAGCTAATCAAGAACCAAGTCTGTTAAGCGATGTGCTGAAGAAATTATCAATCTTTCCCACCAGGATTCAAGAGATAAAACGGTCGTGTGCGAGAGCCGGCGCTGTGACGGCCTTGAGCCGTGCTAAGGCGTGGGTATCGGAGTTAGACTCGACTGATGTAGCCAGTGGATATCCAAGTCTGAAGGAGGATGGTACTTCTTTTGATCAACAGGACTTTGCTGTTTGTGTTAAAGCAATCCGTCCTCCTGCGATAGTCATTGCCAAAGAAACCAACCTCTCTAAGTATCAGCCGGCTTACGACGCAGAGAATCAGAAGATGCATACGCCTGCGTACAAAGTGATGGACTTAATTGCTCCGATTCGTAAGCACACTTTCGCTCCTGAAATTGACCCATCCAATCTGATTGACGATGAAGCTGAATTCTTCGCCTTGCGTGGCTTTGATTGGTCAAAACCAAACTTCCAGACGGTAGAGGAGGAAGAAGAACCAGCAAGGGATGAACCGGAGGCCTCCCATCAGCAAGGTCAAGAAGATTGAACCGTCGGGCGATTTCGAGACTTAATCTTTGGAAAAAACAGTTGATCTCCTTTTGGCTCATGGATCCATGTAATAGGGTAGTTAAAACTTGTCTTTGTCGTGCCATTGTGCACATTTCTGTTGTGCGTAATACTGCTGATCCACCGGTTTAAAAACTCATTCTGGGTATGATAGTCTTTGATTTATGCATATTTGAATTATTATTATCCTGCACACAAAGAAAACACAAGGGCCCTGGTGGCTTACCGCCGGGCGGGTCATGATACCCAATTAAAGCCGCTGGGACGAATAGTCCATAATCAGAGCCGGTCTGACAACTCCTAAGTAAAACGACATACCTGTAGTATATACTTAAATTGCTAGCTTATCAGCTTCGTGCAGTTGAGAGGTGTTAGAGTTGTACCTCCAACCATAGGATTCATCACGCTTTGGTGATTTAGAGTCTGTCCTCCTGACTGGTTGTGTAAACCCAAAGTATGCTTCAAATATGAGCCATAAACGGGGCAGTTGGGCCCGACTTACAAAAAACCAGAAAACAATGAAAAATCCAAATATAAATAAGAAATCAAAATAGATTCGAGGCTTTTGTAGGCTGCCAAGCCAAAGTGTCTTCTTCAATGAAACTGGCCTGAGCCACTGGATTATTCGTGCTGCCGTGAGCCTGACTCACAGTGTGCCCAATTGACATTTGAACCCTAGATAAAGTCTGGTCTTGCTGAAAGACTTATCAGGAGTACGCGGCGCCAGAGTAACGGTATCACGAGCCTATTTATCCAAGTTCCAAGGAAGGCGGCTTATGAAGCCTGGATCCATCCTGACTATTTGTAAACCGTGCTCTCGCATGACAAGCCGCCGTTTGAACCTTAATCGAGCTCACCTCTTGGTCGAATACACCGTAAAGACTGGTCGTTAAGAGTTCGGCGGGTCAATCAGGATGACCTGATGGAGTTGAATCAGCTGGTGTACAGATAGGATGACCCAGTCAGAGTTTGTTCTCTTTGGTCGAATACGCCTATGTTTGAACAAACCTGTTCAAGAGGGTAGTAACGCTATGCTCTCTTTGGTCGAATACACCTATGTTTGAGAAGGAAGCCCCCAAGTGACATACTTACAAGTGTGGCGTTGAGCCGATCAAGAGGGTACCAACAGCTATGTTCTCTTTGGTTTATACACCTATGTTTGAACAGGAAGCCCCCAAGTGACCTCATGAGTTTTGGCATTGCGCCGATCAAGAGGGTACCGATAGCTATGCTCGATGAGCAGGAAGCCCCCAAATGATCATATAGGTTTTGGCATTGCGCCGATCAAGAGGGTACCGATAGCTATGCTCGATGAGTAGGAAGCCCCCAAATGATCATCGGGGACCTATGTTTGAGTTGTGCTATGCATCCAACTCTCTTTGGTCCCTGAGTTTGTGGGTGTTGAGCCTCTTAAATGATGATAAACACTCAGCTTCAGAGAAGTGAAACGACAGAGGCCCTGAATTGTCAGGGATACCGGCTTTAGTATACTGCTTATAATAAATACATCAGATAACTATGTACATCATGAGAGCCGGAGGCTCAAGTATAGTAGGGTCGAAGATGAGCAATGTTCCACAGCCGACGGGTCTCCTCCTCCGATGTGCGTGAGTCCTTATTGCCTCGAACGTCAATAAGGTAGTATGACCCATTATGCAAATTCTTGCTGACCACAAAAGGTCCTTCCCAGGGTGGTGACAACTTATGCATATGTGTCTGATCTTGGATGAGCCAGAGCACTAAGTCGCCTTCTTCAAAGGTTCTGGTTTTGACCTGGCGGCTGTGATAACGTTGTAGATCTTACTGGTAAATCTCCAAACGAGCCGCCGCTAGATCACACTCTTCATCCAATAGGTCAAGTGTGTCTTGACGCGCCTTTTCATTGTCAGCTTCAACATAAGCCGCCACCCGAGGTGAGTCATGACGGATGTCACTAGCGAGAACCGCTTATGCCCCATAAACCATGAAGAAAGGTGTGTAACCCGAAGACCTGTTGGGGGTCGTGTTGATGCTCAATAACACTGAGGGTAACTCCTCCACCCAACAACCTGGCGTTCTCTGCAAAGGAACCATAAGCCGGGGCTTGATACCTCACGGAATCTCCTGATTTGCTTGTTCTGCCTGCCCATTGGATTGAGGGTGAGCCACAGAGGAAACATCAAGCCGAATGTGCTCCCGTTGACAAAATTCTTCCATAGCGCCTTTAGAAAGATTAGTGCCATTATCTGTTATGATGTTGTGTGGAAAGCCAAAACGAAAGATCACCTTCTTCATGAATTGAACTACCATTGCGGCATCACATTTACTAACCGGCTCTGCTTCAACCCACTTAGTAAACTTATCAACTGCCACCAAGAGGTGGGTCTTCTTATCCTTGGACCTTTTAAAACGCCCAACCATATCCATCCCCCAAGTTGCAAATGGCCAAGTAATTGGAATCATCCTCAATTCTTGAGCCAATACATGAGCTCATCGTGAAAATTTCTGACAGCCATCACATCTACTTACCAAATCCTCAGCATCACCATGAGCCGTCAACCAATAGAACCCATGACGGAAAGCCTTAGCTACAAGAGATTTAGAGCTGGCATGATGACCACAATCTCCTTCGTGGATTTCTCGTAAAATCTCACAACCTTCTTTAGGAGAGATGCAATGTTGAAACGCCCCTGTGACACTGTGATGGTGCAACTCCCCATTGATAATCGTCATTGACTTAGATCGCTGGGTTATCTGTCTGGCCAAGACCTCATCCTCTCGCAATTCACCCTGGGTCATGTAAGCCAAATACGGAACCGTCCAATCAGGAATAGCATGAAGAACCGCCACCAATTGTGCTTTCGGGTCAGGTACAGCAAGGTCCTCCTCCGTAGGTAATTTGACCGAAGGGTTGAGTAAAACATCCAAGAACGTGTTAGGTGGCACTGGTTTGCGTTGTGACCCTAGTCGGCTTAAATTGTCAGCCGCCTCATTCTTCCTTCGGTCAATATGCTCAACTTGTCAACCCTTGAAATAACCCGCAATGGCATCAACCTCTCGTAGATAAGCTGCCATAAGCAGATCCTTAGAATCCCAAGTACTAGAAACTTGCTGAGTCACCAGATCTGAATAGCCAAAGTACCTCACCTGGCTTAAGTTCATCTCCTTAGCCATCCAAAGACCATGGAGCAAGGCCTCATACTCAGCTGCATTGTTAGTACAGGGGAACATTAGCCGGAGAACATAGGAAAACTTGTCACCTCATGGGGAGGTCAAAACAACTCCAGCCCCCGAGCCCTCTAGTTGTCTGGATCCATCAATGTGAATAGTCCAATATGTGTTGTTTGGCTTTTCCTCAGGTGCCTGCAACTCTGTCCAATCATTGATGAAATCCATAAGTGCTTGGGACTTGATGGCCGTGCATGGCACATACTTTAAACCGTGAGGACCAAGCTCAATAGCCCATTTAGCAACACAGCCTGTAGCTTCCCTATTTTGAATGATGTCTCCTAAAGGAGGAGAACTAACCACAGGGATGGGATGACCTTGAAAATATTGCTTAAGCTTCCGGCTTGCCATGAAAACCCCATATACAAGCTTCTGCCTGTGTGGATACCTCTGTTTGGATTCGATAAGCACCTCACTGATGTAATAAACCGACCATTGAACCGGGTACTCCTTGCCTGCCTCTTTCCTTTCCACCATGATGGCTACACTGACAGCCCGACTATTAGCTGCCACATATAACAATAGAGGCTCTTTATCAATAGGGGCTGCAAGCACGGGCAACTCAGCCAACTATTTCTTCAGATCTTCAAACGCTTGATTAGCAGCATCACTCCAAACAAAGTGATCCGTCTTCTTCATCATCTGATAAAGAGGAATAGCCTTCTCACCCAACCGGCTTATGAACCGACTCAAAGCCGCAATAAGACCCGCCAGTCGCTGAACATCATCGACACACGCCGGTTTAGCCAATGAAGTAATGGCTTTGATCTTCTCCGGGTTAGCTTCAATGCCTCTGTTAGAAACCAGAAATCCCAAGAGCTTTCCTGTTGGCACACAAAAGACACACTTAGCCGGGTTAAGCATCATCTTGTAGACCCGTAGATTGTCAAACGTCTCCTTCAAATCATCAATTAGGGTCTCCTTCTCTCTTAACTTCACTACAATGTCATCTACATAAGCATGAACATTGCGTCTGATCTGATTGTGAAGGCAATTTTGTACACACTGCTGATAAGTCACCTGGGCACTCTTGAGCCCAAAAGGCATAGAAACATAGCAGAAGGCTCGTAATGAAAGTTGTTTTCTCCTAGTCTTTAACCGCCATCTTGATGTGATGATAACCTGAATAAGCACCCAAAAAACTCAAACGCTCACAACCAGCCATAGCATCAATGATTTGAACAATACGAGGGAGAGCAAACGGATCAGTCGGACAAGCCTTGTTTAAGTCCGTGAAAATCCACACACATCTGCCAAGTGCCGTTCTTCTTAAGCACCAGCACCGGGTTAGCCAACCACTCAGGATGGAAAACTTCAATAATAAACCTGACCGCCAAAAGCCGGGCCACTTCCTCGGATGTCCCGGTTCTCATGGATGAACTCGATGAGCGCGCTTTCCTATTTTGGATCTAGGTTAGCACTGATGCTAAACAGTTTAGATGAGTCGCCAGGGACAAAGTCAATCAATTTAGTATCATCTGCCGACTTGATCATGCTCTATGGTTGGCCTTTTCAAGGACGTCATGTCTGCCGGGTCGACATTATCCTTGTAAAATTTCAGCTCCTCCGTTGCACAAACCGATTCGGCATAAGCTGCATCCCCTTCCTCACATTCTACGGCCACCTTGCGACTCCCATGCACTGTGACGGTGCCCTTGTAACCTGGCATCTTAAGCTGCAAATAGACATAACAGTGCCTTGCCATGAACTTAGCATAAGCCGCCCGCCCAAACAGAGCATGATAAGGGCTTTTGATTTTGACCACTTCAAAGGTTAAAGTCTCATATCGGGAATCATGCTCGTCTCCAAAGGCAACTTCCAAAGCTATCTTACCACTGGGTAGGCCGACTTACCCGGCACCACACCATGGAAGACAATGCTTGACGGCTTAAGATACTTATCTGTTAGTCCCATGCGACGGAAGGTCTCATAATAAAGGATGTTAATGCTGCAACCTCCATCCATGACCACCTTAGTAAATTTATAGCCGCCAACCTGAGGCGCCACCACCAGAGCCAGGTGACCCGGATTATCAACCCGAGGCGGATGATCCTCACGACTCCACACAATAGGCTGCTCTGACCACCGTAAGTAACGTCGCACCGCTGGCTCAACAGCATTCATAGCTCTCTTGTGAAGCTTCTGACCCCGTTTACACAAACTGGTGGTGAAAATGTGGTACTGCCCACTATTCAACTGCTTTGGATTGCTCTGATAACCAGACTGCTGCTTCTGTTAACTTCCCTGATTACTGTGTTGATTGTAACCACCTTGATTACTGTGACCTTGAAACTCAAAACTTGAACCGCCGCCTCCCTGACCCGGGACCATCAGAACCGGACCCTGATCCGCCATTCGGGCCATGGTGGCGCTGGATGGACTCCCTAAATCTTCTCATTATGCTGCAATCCTTCCATGAATGAGTAGTTGGCTTCCGATCCAATCCGTGTTTTGGACATGGCTGATTTAACATTGCCTCAAGGTCGAATCCTGTCCTTGTAGCCGTCTGTCCCTTACGACGCTGGTTATGATTGCGCGCAGTGGCGTTAGCCACAAAGTCATCAGCTTTGCGCTTACCATTCCTGCCCTGATTGGTAGAATTATATTGTTGTCCCTTCACGCCGTTACTCTTCTTTAGAATCAGAGTCCTTGCTACCATCAGAGTCGGCATATTTTACAAGAGCCGCCATTAACTCCCCCATGTCATTGCAATTACACTTGAGCCGCCCAAGCTTCTGCTTGAGTGGAATGAACCAGCAATTTTTCTCCAACATCAGAACCATTGAGCCGACGTTGATATTATCTGAAGAATGTATGATGGTCGAGACCCGAAGCACCTAGATGGTCGTTGACTCGCCCTCGCCCTACACACAAGAAACCAAATCCACAATCGACATAGGCTGCTTGCACGTGTCTTTGAAATTCTGGATAAACTGGGCCTTCAGCTCTGCCCATGACCCGATGGAGTTAGTCGGCAACCCCTTTAACTAGGTGCGAGCCGTCCCCTCTAACATCATGGTGAAGTACTTGGCATACGCGGCCTCGCTAACATCCAACATTTCCATGGCCATCTCATAACTTTCCACCCACGCGCAGGGGGTTGATCGGCCGTGTAATGAGGCACCTTACGAGGGCCTTTGAAGTACTTGGGCAGACGCTCGTTTCGTATAGCTGCTATTAGACACGGCATACCGAACGCCTTGGAAGTCACACCTGCCTCAATTGAGGCTGTCGGGTAAACTGGCGTGTGCTGATGAGCCGCTAGTTGAGCCGCCAGCTCAGCCTCCCGACGTGTTCTGGTCTGGTCCACAAAATCCTGTGCATTGACTCAATTGCGCGTCGGGTCATGCCCGTGAGGTTGGTTACATCATTGTTCAGTACTTGAGACCGCCGGCGAGTCAATGTGCCGGCTGTAGCTCCGGCTTGGGTGAGGGGTCGCATGAATCCAATCACGACTATAAGAATAGGCCTGTTGATGTACAAAAGCTGTTTCAGGAAGCCCCCTGGCCCTTCGGGTTTCAACTGCCGCTGGAGTTTCACCCTCGATGGGCAGAGTCGCCAATCATGTAGCTGCATCAATCATGTTGTCCAGAGGGGTGGAGTAATGACCCGGTGGTGTCACCACATGCTGAGGCGGAGTGCTATTCATGTGTGGATGGCCAAGCGGTTCAAGGGTGTTGAAGAGGTCCCTCGACTCATAAACCAAGGGCAAATGACTCCGGTGCTTTCTCCTCAAGACCTTGTGTGAAGCATTCTAATCAACCATGAGCCGATATGAATTTGCTTGAATCCGATGTGCTTGGGCGTCCAAAACGGCCCTCTCCGCAGCCATCCTGGCATTTTCTGCCGCTAAGTCTGCCTTAGCCTGCGCTATCTCATCACACAACTTAGCTATCTCTACTTTGTGCTGCTCCTGGTTGTCTGGGGTTACCTCAACCTCCATCAGAGTTGCCAGAGCATCCAATAGATCGGCTAAAACTTGAGCCGTCGGGTGGGCTGACCCGCCAGCACCTGTAGTTGTCATTGCTGCCGCACCAGATATTATGGCCGCGGCGGCTGTCGAGCTGAGAACCGGCTGGGTGCCCGCCATGAAGATCGCCACCCTGTTCGGTAGCTAACGGGGGTCCGTAATACTGTCGCCATCGGAACAGCCCCCAAGCCATCCATCTTGCAGTTGATACATTGAATTGGTCTCGCCTATGGAATCATCCTCAAAGCAGATTTCCGTCTCGCCAGTGACAGAACCTTCCAACTCAGCCCCATGGGTGAACCCAACGAAGACATGTCTTACGGCGGATTGAGCCCGAGCGGGTCGTGCACGCTGAGCCGTCTCGATGATGTCGGTGCAGATGTCAGGCTCAGGACCCGGCTCGCCAATCTTGCCGATGAAGACGTGGATTCCGCCGAAGGGGACCCGGTACCCGTACTCAACTGAGTCGGCCTCGGGGCCCCAGCCCGCATCGTCAATGTAAAGCTTGCCACGATGACTCTTGGTCATCCGGCCCACGACGTATCCTTTGAGCCCTTTGAAGCTGCCCTTTAAGAACTCGAAACCACCATGCGCTGGCCCCACGGAGGGCGCCAACTGTCGTGGAAGTGTCACGGCACATGTCCTCATGGAAGGACTTAGTTGTGGAGCCATTGTGACGAGGTTAGCTTAAAGGGGTTAAAACGGGACAAAGGACACTGGGAGTTTATACTGGTTTGTCCCCTTATGGTGAAGGTAAAAGCCTACTTCCAGTTTATACTGGTTCACCGTAAGGGGCCGAACCAGTATAAACTCCCCGTGTCCTTTGTCCTGTTTTAATGCCTTTAAGCAAACCTCGTCACAATGGCTCCACAACTAAGTCCTTCCATGAGGACATCTGTCGTTACACTTCCACGACAAAGGTGGTCCAACTTGAGGAGGTCAAGATCGTCATCATGTACCTCAAGTGGATTATGCGCGAGGCAAAGGTTTTTCCTTGATAGGTTTTCTATTTTGCCGGTCTCATGGTGTTAGTCGGGAGACTGCGTCATGGGATTGATTGTCGTATCGTTCATAGAGAGCTCAAACCATTGCATGCTTGGCATCATCTTTCTTAGTTCTTGTTTGGCTTTTCTCTATGTGAGTTTTTGAGCTTGTGGTCATCTTCATGACAAATCTCATCGAAAACACAGTTCACATGCATCATCTTTTATGTTTTCGATGTTGGGAGTTTATGCTAGATCTTCACTTATCAAGGTTTCACAGCTCTATATCATTGGCATGTTTCTGTTGCCACTCCTGAAGATTTCTATTCGTGATTTGACAGATCTTATTGTTAGCTTTCTATCAGTCTTGAGTTCATCGAAATCAGAGTTCATTCATAGAAGTTACCGCAGTTTTGGTCTTACTTGTGTCAATCTGTTCTACTTGGGTTGTTTTACTGCTTCCTAGCGGTAGTACCGAGTGGTAGTAACACTTATGCGGTACATCCGCCGACCAGTGTCGCTTCCACTTCCGCTTATTTTTATGCTTGTGTTGCCCAATCTGCTTGAGCGGTAGTAGAACGATAGTGTTGCTCTAAGTGGTAGTACTGCTCCGACAGAACTACTGCTATTGTATTTCTGTCTCATTGGGTTTGCTCTGACCATGCTAAGTGGTAGTACCACACCCCCATGTAGTAGTACCGCTTGTGCACGGCTAGTGGGCACAATGGTTGGATTTGGGCGAACCTATTTAAGGGGGTATTCTTCTCCAATGGTTCTTATCCTTTGAGCTCGTGTTTTCCTCATTATTTACCTTCTTTGAGCTTGCTACTCTCAATCCCTGCAATGATTCTTGCTAGTTCTTGAGGGAAAAGAAAGAGGAGGTCTAGATCTACAATTCCACCAATCACTTTCTCCTCTATGTGAGGGGAACCCCTTGGATCTAAATCTAGGAGTTCTTTGTATTCTCTTCTTCGCTCATCCTCCCATATTCCTCCCTAGCATTAGTTGCCTTGGTGGGATTTGAGAGAGAAGGACTTGGTTACTCTGTGTGCCCTTGCCATTACATTTGGTGCATAGATTTGATTTCTCCTTGGTGATACGTGGAAGTGAAAAGTTGAGAAGCTTCTTACTCTTAGGTGTTTGGGCACCATAGAGCTGGTTCCTCTTGGGTGCTTTGGTGCCCTAGATGGTTGGTGCTGTCGAAGCTCAATCATTTTGGTGTATGATACATCTCCAACATATCTAATTGTTCCATGCTATTATATTATATATTTTGGATGTTTTATATGCATTAATATGTTATTTTATATTATTTCTGGGACTAACCTATTAACCTAGAGCCCACTATCAGTTTCTGTTTTTCCTTGTTTTTGAGTTTTCCAGAAAAGGAATATCAAACTGAGTCCAAATGAGCTAAAAAATTACGGTGATTTTTATGGACTAGAAAAGACCCACGGGGCATCGGAGCCAGGCCACGAGGTGGACGAGGAGTCCACAAGCCTAGGCCCCCCCTAGGGCATGCCCCTAGCTTGTGGGCCCCTCGAAAGTCCACCTGACGTGAGACCGACACCAAAAATTCCTATAAATCTCGAAACCCCCAGAAAAAACCTAGATCAGAAGTTTCACCACCATAAGCCTCTGTAGCCACAAAAAACCAATCAGGAGCCCATTCTGGCACCCTGCCGGAGGGGGAAACCATCACCGGAGGCCATCTTCATCATCCCAGCGGTCTCCATGACGAGGAGGGGCTAGTTCACCCTCGGGCTGTGGGTATGTATCAGTAGCTATGTGTTTGATCTCTCTCTCTCTCTCTCTCTCTCTTGTGTTCTTGATATGGCACAATCTTGATGTACCACGAGCTTTGTTATTATAGTTGAATCATATGGTGTTTCTCCCCCTCTACCTTCTTGTGATGAATTCAGTCTTGCTCTTTGAGGTTTCATTATGTTGGATTGATTATTGGTTTTGAGAACACTTGATATATGTCTTGCAATGGGATATTTGTGGTGACAATGGGATGTTCTATTGGTTCACTTGATGTATGTTTTGGCACTCAACTCGCGGATTCCCAAGGTGACATTGGGGTAATCTATGCATAGGGGTTGATGCTCGTTTTCGTCCTATGTTCTACGATAGAGACTTTGGAGTGACTCTTTGTCGCATGTTGAGGGATTGTCATATGATTTAATTATGTTATCATTGTTGAGAGAAATTGCACTAGTGAAAGTATGAATCCTAGGCCTTGTTTCCAAGCATTAAAATACCGTTTTTGCTCACTTTTGTTACTAGTTACCTTGTTGTTTTTATATTTCCATATTACAAAAACCTATATCTACCATCCATATTACATTTGTATCACCATCTCTTCGCCGAACTAGTGCACCTATACAATTTACCATTGTATTGGGTGTGTTGGGGACACAAGAGACACTTCGTTATTTGGTTGCAGGGTTGTTTGAGAGAGACCATCTTCATCCTACGCCTCCCATGGATTGATAAACCTTAGGTCATCTACTTTAGGTGTTTTGCTATTGTCTTACAAAACTCTGCGCTGGGAGGCCCAACACGAGTCTGCCAGGAAAAGGTTGCGTAGTAGACATCAAGCTCTTTTCTAGCGCCATTGCTGGGGAGGTTAGTGCTTGAAAGTATATATTTAGATATTTCAATTGAATCTTGTAGTTTCTTGTTTTAATACTAGTTTAGTCTATAAAAGAAAACTACAAAAATGGAATTGAGGTTGCCTCATATGCTTCATCTTTTTAATGTCTTTCGTGAAAATGATGGAAAGGAAAATTGTGCTCAAGTGTTAGAAGAAGAAGTCAATAAAATGTTTAGCTCTAAATCGTTGAATGATAAACATGATTGCAATGTTGTTAGTGTGATTGCTATGAATATTCATGATACTAATGATGATTGCACTAGTCATGATAAAGATGTTTCTTATAAGCATGTCAATTTTTGTGGAGTGAATAGAGTTTGTGAAGACATGCCTTGTTGGGATGATAGATTTTGCAAGAAGCATAAACATGATGAAACCAATCGGTGGCTTAAGGTGATAGATAACTTTGTTACAAAATTATTCTCTCTTGATCCCATTACTTGTGAACTTTGCAATAGGATTGGTCTTCTAAATTTCCAATGCACACTTTTTCATGATCGAATCATGGCTAAATATAGCAATAACTTGATCACCCTTGAACTTTATAATTAAATTTGTATATTTTTGGGGTGTGAAGAATTGTCACATAAAAATAGTTAGTTTGAAGCGTTCATATTCACCGACCATGCTAAAAGTACTCTTAAAAATATATATATGTTTTGTGTGTAAATTGCAATGAGAATGCTTATATGCCAACTATAGAAAGATGGGAAAACCAATAGAATATAAAACAAATACTAATGAAAGGGTAAATCTCTACACTTTCCATCCTATTGTCTCTCGTGATGAAACAAGTTATGAGAATGAGCTTTCTATACAACCAATCTCATCAATAAGGAGCTCCAAAAGGTTGATTAAACCCACATATGATGTGGAGAAGAAAAAGAAAAGACGGAGAAGCAAAGGTAAAAACGTACCCTCACAAATGATGATGCTCCTATTATTGTTATGCCTCATGTGAGTGAACCAAAAATAAATGTGGAAGATGGTATACTTGATGATGATAGTGATTCTTTGTCTTATGGTACAATGTCCGAAAAAACTATTGAGGATGATTTTGTTATGCCTATTACTCATTGTGATGATTATGATTGGGAAAATAATGATGCTTCTTGTAATCTTGAAAATCTTTTTGGCACCAACTTAGAAAGTTGTGATGATAATAATTTCTATACTATTGGTGCTATTCATATTATTAATGATGAGAGTGATTATGCTTTTGATATGCACAACCACAAGCTTGGGGATGCTATGTTTAATGAGAATGACATGTTTAAGAATTTATTTGCTGCAATTAATGTTTGTCCCAAGCTTGGGGATGCTATGTTTAATGAGGATGATATTTTAGTCCCCCAAGTTTTGATGTGCAAATTTATTAAGATGATAGCATACCTCCTACTTATGATGATTGCAATATTTATGAAAGTGGGTTTGGAAGAGTGTCAACTTTAGATAATAATTATCCCACTATTTTGGAGGGTGTTGAATCTTAATATAATGATAAAAGTGGATTTGGAGAGGTCATGACTTTATTTCTATAACGCTCCAAGATCGATGCGCCAGGTGTCTTCCAGTTATTCGCCGACGTTGCCATGTCATTAGCTTGCGTGTTGCATATCATCATGTCATCATGTGCGTTGCATCATCATGTTTTCAAAACTTCCATCCATATGGTTTCTCCTAGTTCTTTTCGTTGTCCGTTCTGAGCCCAGACACACTCGCACATGCCCGTGGCATGTCCGAAATATTATTTTATAAGTGGCCAGAAAATGTTCTCAGAATGGGATGAAACTTGGCGTGCGGTGTTGTTTTGTTGCCGGTAGGCCGCCTGCCAAGTTTCATCGCATTCGGAGTCTGTTTGACGCCCCAATGGATAACTATAGGAGCATTATAGTCGGTCAAACCATCAGACGTTTTCGGTCTCCGAAGACTGCTGTCGGGCCTCTCTCTCTCTCTATCTCTCTGCTCTCTCCCCTCAGCCCGAGGCCTTCTGCACAGCCCACCTGTAGCCCAACCTAACCTTCCTCATGTCCGGAGCCGTCCGATTGTGATCGGAGGACCCCGAAACCCCCTGCCTCCGTGGCCTTTTGTCAGACGCCCTCTCTCAGCACAGTTCTCAGACCCCCTCGCGCGTCCGGAAACTTACCTGAACCTGACCCGAGCAGTCATGACCGTTGGTTCCGGATCATCCCCAAACGTTCCTAAAACATCTTTGGTATCTTATTTGGATGCCCATAGCCTAATTTTCTCGACCGTCTGATTTGAATCGAAGGGCTCAAATGCACCCCAAATCCACCTACTATATAAATATCGGGGCAACCCTAGACCCTAGCCATCCCATCCACCCAGTCCCATCCGCGCCGCCACCGCTCTCATTCTTCCCCTCGGGATCCATCCCCACCAAACACAGTCTCCGACCAGATCCCTAGTTTTGCGCGTAGCCGCCCAAGCATCGTGATGGATCGAGCGCTTTGCCTCCCCTGCTCCAGCCCTGAGCCTCACGTCGTCCAGGAGCACGAGCTCGATCGCCTCGCTGCCGCCAACCAGAGCAGCAACTCAGCTGGTCATCCCCGTCGTTGTCGAACCTCGCCACCTCGCCGGTGCCCCCAAGACCCCGCATCAAGCTCCTCTGCCCGTCGGCCCTCTCCTGCAGCCACGAGCTCCCTGAGGTCCCACTACTAGGGAAAATGTTATACAAAGAACTTTAGCAGTAGCGCTTGTTAAAAGAGCACGCTACTGCTAGATAGCAGTAGCGCGTGTAAAATAAGCGCGCTGCAGATGGACATATATCAGTAGCGCGTCTCACCGAAAACTCGCTACTACTAAAATTCCAATCACTTAGCCGATAGGCCACACATAGTAGTAGCGATCTTCCAAAAACCGCGCTACCACTAATAAACTTATAGCATCGCGTTTATGTGTAAATCGCTATTGCTAACGAAAAGAAAATGAAATGAAAAACGAATAGAGAAGTAAATGAAAATGAAAGAAATAGAAAAAGGAGAAAGGAAAAATATAAAATGTAAAGAAAAATAAATGAAAAAGGGAAAAAATGATGAAGACGTAGCAGTAGCGCGCCCTCTGAAACGCGCTATACCTAACTTAGCTATAGCGCGTTTTCTGTAACGCACTACCGTTACTTTTGACTTAACCAAAAACGGTTTCCCCCCGGCCACCACTTCTCCCCCAAATCGATCCCTCGCCCCACTTCGCCGCCGTCTCCCCCACTTCGTCGTCGCCCCCACTTCGCCGCTGTCTCCTGCCGGCGTCGACGCCATGCTCATCCTCACGGCCGCCGCCCGAGGCCGCCCAGCCTCACCGCCGTCGCCTCTCGGGCCGCCCTCGACCTCACCGTCGCCTCCCTCGACCTCACCGCCGCCGCCCTCGACCTCACCGCCCCCGAGCCCGCCAAGATCGCCGTGTCCCGATCCTGAGCCCGCCCAGCCCGCCCCTACCTCCGTCGCCAAGCACCTCCCCGCCACCGTCTCTCCCCTCTCTGTAAGCCCCCCAACCCATCCTTTTTAGTTAATAGATGTTAATGTTAACTAGTAGATAATGTTGATGTTTTTTAGTTAGGGTAATAATAGACGATGTTAAGTAGAAGATAATGTAGATGTTAATTAGTTCAGTAGGGTTTAGTTTTTGAATTGAGTTTGTTTAACTAGATGTTAATTAGGGCAGTAGGGTTTAGTTTATAGTAAAGTTTAGTTTAGTAGTTAACTAAATATAATCTACATTTAGTTTTTGAATTGAGTTTGAGAGAGCATGTGATTTGTGTAGATTTTCTTGAAGTGTCAAACGCTAGGACATGCAAATTTGAAGTGGTCAGGATATATGCAAATTCCTCAATTGTGTTTGCCCATGTTTCGATTGTGTCCAAGTGGCCTTTAGTTGTTTCCAGGGAATGAAACAGAGTGGCCTATGTTTTGCCGGAATATTGATTCATTTCCGTTCTGGCAAATTTCAGGTTCTCGATTTGTCCACTTTTTAGCAAAGGTCATGCCGAAATTTTCTGTGAATTTCGGCATGACTTGTGCTACAAACTAGGACATATCGGGTGCCCGGGATTTGCCGCACTAGGAAGGAGTCAACATTCCTGCAAAACATAGGCCTTTTGTATGTCATTATTAATTTTATTAGGTCTAGAATTAATTTACTAGATTTAATCGTAGGAAACATGGCTAGCAACAATGAAGGACAGGGTTCTGGTGATTGCGACGACGTATACCGGGCGGCAGACGAATTTTTTAGCCTTGCCGACGATCAACCGGTGGCATCGGGGATTGAGACCGACATGTAGACCGGTGCTGAGACTGAGACCGGCGCTGAGACTCAGACCGGCATCGAGACCGGCACTGAGACTGAGACCGGCGCTTCCTCGGGGAGAGGACCCGGTGTAGAACTGAAAGCAAAGAGGCAACGGCTTCCTAACAAACTCAAGACTACTAGACCGGTGGTCCCGGAGGAGCACAATGGCAATTTTGAGCCAAAGGCGCCCGAGGAAGCGCATTGATGCTACGGCAATCAAATAGGCTGCATCGTACGAACAACCGCCACCATCAACGATGAGAAACTACAGAAGATAGAAAATATGAGGAGCTCCCTCCTAAAGAAGTTTCACCAGATATTCTTGTCACCAGGCCGGAATGAGAAGTATTATGAATATCCAGATGAGGACCCGGGAATGAAGAAGATAAACAAACACGCCATGACCAAGTTTAGCGACGCGTTGGCCGCCTGGAAAAATCGAGTGAAAGCAAAGATCATTGACAAGAAGGAACCCTACTCTGAGATTGTAAAGGATAATCCGACAATCACGGAAGAGCAGTTTCAAATATTCAAGGAGGCTTGCGAGGCCGAAGCTGCCAAAAAAGCCTAAGTACATGAAGGGGCTTCAAGAGAGGAACATTGGGAGCCACCACCTCAGAAGTCGTGGTTACGGCGGAAAGAGGTCCAAATGGGCCAAGGAGGACGCGGAAGCCGCGAGTCTGGGCATCCCGGACCCCTTGGAGGATTTCACCGTACCGTAGGAGCGTGACGTCCTCAGGGCCCGGCACCATTGGGACCCAGTGAAGAAGGTTTACGAGACAAAACCGGTCATTACAGAGTTCATGAGACTGCAGGTAATTTTAGTTTCTGATCAATTCGACTGCACACGTTAGTCATATTTGTAAACGATCCTTGTGCCTTTTGCAGAGAGAGCAGCACCGGATTGCGGCCGAAAGCAACTCGCCGTCTAAGGCATTGGCGAGGCCCAAGTGGGACACTCCATTCAACCGGGCGTTGAACATATTGAAACGACAACCGGTGGATACTCGACCGTCGTATGGACGTGTGCACGGTGTCGGAGACGGCGCCACGTGGAAGAAGTACTACCGTGAGACCACAGAGGAGAGAAAGGAAAGACGGAGGTTAAATGAAGAAAACATCGACAAGAAGGTTGAGATTGCGGTTGAGAAGAAATCATCTCAGACAGTCGCAACAGCGGTAGCTGCCGTAAAACTGGTGGTTGCAGATTTGTCTACTTCCTTGGTGATGGGCGTTTTCACTTGGACAAGGCAAAATGCAGAAAAAAAATGCAGAGGACTTTCCCCTTGCTGACTTCCTGGGGAGCAGCTCGACTAGCGTTGCACCAGCACCTGCTCCCGCACCGGCTCCCGCACCGGACATGCTCGGTGGTCCTTCGTCTTTGGCTGAGCTCGACGCCCTCACGGTATCTGTCACATCGGCCCCCTTCAATATAAATGTATAATCTGCCGTTTTTGTTGCCTTTCGGATGTCTCACGTCACAGACTTTTCTTTGCAGGCCGACGAAACCCCATGCACCATATTGTACACCATCGGCGACCAGAAGGTGGACGTGGGGAAGGTGACGATTATGGAGCCAAAGGAACCATTGTTCCAGAGCCGGCTGATCCCCCCGAACGTCTTCAAGGTTTCCGTGGCCAGTGTCAAACCGGGCCACGAGAATTTGCCTCCTCCAATACTAGTGGGGGATGACGACGAGACACCGCGGCGGCTTTGTGATTGTTGCAATGGGTGGGTCCTATTGTGGCCAAAGAGTCTGCTTCATCTGGAGGCGGCCGGGAGCACACCCATGAGCACGCAGCCTCAGCAAGGTATGAACATCAACACCCCACCTACCCAATTAGCGTCGGGTGTCGGGTTGGGTGATAGAGGACGGGGTAAGGAGGAGGCTCCATTAGTCGCTGATGACGTCGCCATGGATGAGGATGAGGACGACGATGGCGCTGAGCAATATGTCTATACTGGCGCCTCCTCAGGGTTTGAGCGTCATGAGTCGGTGCCTGAATTGCCGTCTCAACGTATTATGGACGACCTTCCGGTAGTAAAGAAGTCTAGGAAGAGAGCGAGGAAAGGCAAAAAAGCTGATTCTATGATCCAGCCGCCTCAGCAGCCTCGGCTTCAAGACCGTATAGATATCCCCGATGCGGATAAATGGCATATCCCCGGTCAACCAATACTACCTGCAACAGTGCTACGGGTCAGATTCGGCGATCTAAGGAGACTTCATGACGATGTGCTGCGGGTAGAGAAAGGCCTTATCGCCTCAAAAGATCCAAGATACCCACTCTACGTGGTTAATGTTCCGCGGCAAATATCGTACGTCGACAGCTTCCCCGCGGATAAGTTCTTCCTCCGATTCAATTACATATTCGACATGTTTCACGTGAAGAAGCTGGATTTTACGTTTGTCCACCTTTATGCCTTGCACATGAACTACATCATCAGGGTTGAGCAGATATCTCATATCTATGTCGCTGACCCGTACTACATGCACGAGGGCTTCGTGGGAGTCTGCGCAAAGCACCGTGAATACACGAGGGATTACATCGTTAGTTTCATGCTCGCCAATAAGGACAAGGAGGCGATTCTCGTGCCTTATCATCCCGTGTAAGTCATCTGCGCTACTATCCTTCCTTCGATTTCAATCATTCATTTGCACGGTGGAGGCTAATTAATTTGAGGTGTACTTATTTTGCGCAGCGGCAGGTGCGCCGTCCTCGTCATCCTCTACCACCGATTCTCCCATGCTCTTTACTTGGACTCGTCGAAGAACATTCACAAAAATGATTACACCCACATCAAGGATGTTCTCAACAGTGCTATGTTTTACTATCAAGCAAGGGGTGGAGAGGGCAAGGACAAGAAGAGAAGGGGCGGCAGGGTCGCCTTCGGCCATAAGACCGACTTCTGCTGCATCCAGCAACTGAACGATTCTCTTAATGATGGATTCTATGTCCTACACCACATGCTGGAGTACAGACGGGATCACCAGAACCTTCACATGTCACCTAGATCCGGCGATGCCCATATTCTGCAATGGGCAAAGGACATAGGAGATGTCGAGGATCATCAACTTCGAGCTGAGTTCTATAACATCTAGCGCGAACTTGCCCAGATCATCATGAAGGAGGTCGTCAGAAAAATAGGGATGTTCTATGGAGAAGGACAAATGTTGCGGGAAGATGTCCGAACATGGATATCCTCTCAGCGTCTCGACATGAAGCCTTTCACTAAGCTCGAGGACTATCTCCCTGACTTAGATGGATGGAACGACATGTTGGAGTGATTGTCGATATATGACAATGTGTCCGTTTAGTCCATACTTTCTGTATGACAAAACTTTGAGTTATGCATGGTGAAACTTTATTTGTGATGTAATTAAACCGTCCTCCTCCTCGACTAGCGAAAATCACTCTAGTTAGGGCATTTTGGGGTATGATGAACTTTGTTATTTATGCTTATGATATGTTGTTTCTATTTTTGCCAAGTCTATATCTTTCTGTTGCTCAACTATATATGTTGCATATCATCGACTCATGTGACGATGCAGGTGCATAGATCATAGATGGAGAAGAAGTGCTACGCCAGTAGTATATATACGACAAGTGGCAGGAGTGTCAGGGCCAGGTGTACCGGTTTCCGGTTTCCGAGCGACAGGCAGTAGTTAGTTTAGGTTCACGCTAATGCGAGAGAGGGATATGAACTCATGTACTCAAAGTGATAGCTCTTCTCGCGTATATCATTGTTTAGATGGATGACGATGTATTTGCAAGTAATCGAGACTTGTATTGCTATTTTCGAGATGATGACGAGAGACCACTTTGTGTTGGATGATGATTATGATGATGACATGATTTGATGAGACTAATTGTATGTATATGCTATGATTACATTTGTATGTGTATGATATGCTAAAGATTATTGTATAAAGCCTTTTCAAATACAAAACAAATACAAAACAAATATGCATGGAAAAAAACTAATAAAACTAGTAGTAGCGAGGGGGGAAATTTAGCAGTAGCGCCGCCTTACCAGTAGCGCTTCCCAGTAAATAGCGATGTAGATAATATCAGCAGCGCCCTTTTCTAAAGAGCGCTACAACTATTCATGTATAGTAGTAGCGTGGGACAACAGGCGCTACTGCTATAAGTTAGTTGTAGCGCCTTATTAGTAGCGCCGGTTCCCGCGCTACTGAGAGGCCCAAAACCTGCGCTGCTGCTAGGCTTTTCCCTAGTAGTATCCATCTCGTGTGCCACCTCCTCATCCCAGCGCAGCTCGAGGACTCCTAGCTCCATCGGTCCAGCCATCTAGGAGGATGTCGACCCACGTCACCGCGCAATGCTACTCCCGCGCCACTCGATCTTTGCCTCCCTTGCTTGCATCTCGCCGGAGCAGGCCCCACCCCGTCGCCAGGAGCTTGCGCCAAGTCCGTTGTCGTCCTCTGCTCGAGAACAAGTTCGTGCCGCCGACTGCTTCGCCTCGGATCCAGGCGCCCATCGCCGGAGGCCACTGTCCCACGCATGGAGCCGCACCCCTCCGTCCCCTGCGCCTCTGTCTCATCCGCGCCGCCGCACTCCTGTTTCACGTTGCGCCATTCTGTTGTGTTCCCGAGAGCCTCAACCTCGCCTGCCCACTAAAGTCCCTCGTCCGGCCGTCCCCACCGCCAAGTCAATCGCTGCCTGAACCTCCCTGCTCCATCAAGTCCCCTGCTCGCCAATGCCAAGCCCCTGCCGCTACACTGCTCCCTGTCCGACAGGAGGACGAGCGCACCGCCCCTGCATTGACCCGCACGCTGCCTCGCTTGACCGCGCCTCCCCTTCTCGCTCGGTTCAGATGCACGCCTAGCTGCCCAACCGGCCTCCTCCAGCCTCTGCATCAACTGGCCTTGGCCCATGGTGAGGCCCCAGCGCCTCCTTAGTTTGTTTTCTTCTGTTGGCCCAATCTGCTCCAGATTCGGCCCCGTAGTATTTTTTTAGATCTGCGAATTTGTCTATTATCCAGAGAATGGCAGTTTTGATGAAAAGCCCTTGCGCTTCATGCATTTAATAACTCACAAACTGTGCATCATATGAAAAAAACTTTATATATGAAAAATGCTTAGAATCTTGTCTAGTTTCATAATATCCATTTTCATGCATGTTTAGAATGTTTAAAATGTTGTTTGTGTTTATTTTGCATAATGCCATGTTAAAATGATTTATTTCATAACTAAATAACCGTAGCTCCAAATTTAATAAACTTTATATGTAAATGGGGTGGAAAAATGTATGGATTAACATGGTGGCAGTACTTTGCATGTTTAACAACTTTAAAATATGCTTTAGGACAGAACAGTACCAAACTTTAAAATATGCACATGAGGATTTTTCCAGACTTGTTGCTTGTTGTTCCGGCCTCATTTAAACTTGCCTAGATAGGTAGTTTTATTATGTTTCACCTCTTGCAATGTTTATTAACATTTAATATTGTAGGGTACATAAATGAGAGTGAACTAAATGATTGATGTGGTGTTTTGTCAATATGCATCTCGTTGCATATTGAGCTCCACTTAATTTGTAGTATTGTTTGTGCACTTTGCCATGCCATGCCTCATTAAACCAGACATGTATCATACTTGGTTGCGCATCATGCCATGTTTATGTGATGGTAGTTTACTATGTTGCTTGCTTCTTTCCGGGTTGCTTCTCTCGTTAGCTTCGGTTCCATTCCGGAGTTGTGAGGATTCATTCGACTCCGTCCGTTTGTCTTCTTCATGGACTCGTTCTTCTTCCTTGTGGTATCTCAGGCAAGATGACCATACCCTCGAAATCACTTCTATCTTTGCTTGCTAGTTGTTCGCTCTATCGCTATGTCGCGCTACCTACCACTTGTTTATAAAGCCTCCCAAATTTCCATGATAGCCTTTAACCTTTTTCAACCATCCTACCAAACCGTTGTTTGGGTAAGTTACCGCTTTTGCTCAGCCCCTCTTATAGCGTTGCTAGTTGCAGGTGAAGTTGAAGTTTGTTCCATGTTGGAACATGGTTATGTTGGGATTATCACAATATCTCTTATTTAATTTATGCATCTATATACTTGGTAAAGTGTGGAAGGCTCGGCCTTATGCTTGGTGTTTTGTTCCACTCTTGCCGCTCTAGTTTCCGTCATACCAGTGTTATGTTCCTTGATTTTGCGTTCCTTGCGCGGTTGGGTGTTATGGGTACCCCTTGACAGTTCGCTTTGAATAAAACTCCTCCAGCAAGGCCCAACCTTGGTTTTACATTTGCCTAACAACCTATTACCCTTCCCTTGGGTCGGCCAACCCGAGGGTCATCTTTATTTTAACCCCCCCGGGCCAGTGCTTCTCTAAGTGTTGGTCCGAACCAGGCAGCCTATGGGGCCACCTCGGGGCAACTTGAGGGCTGGTTTTAGTTGTAGCTTGACCTATCCGGTGTGTCCTGAGAACAAGATACGTGCGACTCCTATCGGGATTGTAGACACATTGGGCAGCTTTGCTGGTCTTGTTTTACCATTGTCGAAATGTCTTATAACCAGGATTCCGAGACTGATCGGGTCTTCCCGAGAGAAGGAATATCCTTCATTGACCGTGAGAGCTTGTGATGGGCTAAGTTTGGACACCCCTGCAGGGTATAAACTTTCGAGAGCCGTTCCCGCGGTTATGTGGCAGATGGGAATTTGTTAATATACGGTTGTAGAGAACTTGACACTTAACTTAATTAAAATGCATCAACCGCGTGTGTAGCCGTGATGGTCTCTTCTCGGTGGAGTCTAGGAAGTGAACACGGTTCTTGTGTTATGGTTGTGCGTAAGTAGTTTCTGGATCACTTCTAGCTTCTCGACCGTTGCGTTGCTTCTCTTCTCGCGCTTATTTGCGTATGTTAGCCACCATATATGCTTAGTGCTTGCTGCAGCTCCACCTCATTACCTTACCCTACCCATAAGCTTAAATAGTCTTGATCTAGCAAGTGTGAGATTGCTGAGTCCTCGTGACTCACGGATACTTCCAAACAATTGCAGGTGCCGACAATACCAGTGCAGGTGACGCAACCGAGCTGGATGAAGATCTTGATCGTTGTTATGTGTCTTTTCCGGATGATCAGTAGTGGTTCCCAGTTGGGACGATCTGGGATCTAGCTTTTGGGGTTGTCTTCTTTTATTTTGGTTCCATAGTCGGACCTTGATTGTATTCTGGATGATGTATGTTTAACTTGTTATTTGTGTGAAGTGGCGATTGTAAGCCAACTCTTTATCCCTTTCTTATTCAGTACATGGGATTGTGTGAAGATTACCCCACTTGCGACTAAACCACCATGCGGTTATGCCTCTAAGTCATGCCTCGACACGTGGGAGATATAGCCGCATTGTGGGTGTTACAATTTCGTAATGATCCCACTATCTTGGAAGAGGTTTCAATTGATTATGGTGAGAACAAAGTTACTACTTATGATGATTATTGTGATGACACTTATGTTATAAAAGTAGTGATGATTATATTTATAAAGCTTGTCATAACTATGATTACCCTTTTTCTGAACATTACTCTTTTAATGTGGAAACAATTTATAGTATTCGACTTTCTTATGATACTCCCACTATTCTGAATGAGAATAAATTTTCTTATGTGGAGAGTAACAAAATTTCTATGCTTGTGCATCATGAAAATTATGCTTTATGTGATAATTATGAATTCGTTCATGATTCTACTGAAAATTATTACGAGAGAGGAACATATGTTTCTACATATTGCAATAATATCAAGTTTCTCTATATGTGTTTAAACTTTTGAAGTTTTGCTTGTTTTGCCTTCCTATGCTAGTTGATTCTTGCTCCCATAAATTGTTTGCTCACTAAATCCTAATTTATAGGAACTTGTTAGACTTAAATATGCTATTCATATGCTTCATGATGCTCCCCGTTATGTTTCAATTCTTATCTTTTAAATGAGCATCATTGAAACCATCATGCCTAGCTAAAAAGGCATTGAGGGAGTCCTGGATTTGGGGGTCTCCGGACAGCCAGACTATATCCTTTGGCCGGACTGTTGGACCATGAAGATACAAGATTGAAGACTTCGTCCCGTGTCCAGATGGGACTCTCCTTGGCGTGGAAGGCAAGCTAGGAAATACGGATATGTAGATCTCCTCCCTTGTAACCGACCTTGTGTAACCCTAGCCCCCTCCGGTGTCTATATAAAACGGAGGGTTTAGTCCATAGGACAACATACAATCATACCATAGGGTAGCTTCTAGGGTTTAGTCTCTACGATCTCATGGTAGATCAACTCTTGTAATACTCATATCATCAAGAACAATCAAGCAGGATGTAGGGTATTACCTCCATCAAGAGGGCCCGAACCTGGGTAAACATCGTGTCCCCTGCCTCCTGTTACCATCCGCCTTAGACGCACAGTTCGGGACCCCCTACCCGAGATCCGCCGGTTTTGACCCCGACGTTGGTGCTTTCATTGAGAGTTCCACTGTGTCGTCATCATAAGGAGGGATGGCTCGTCTCGTTGTCAAGGACAACATCACCTCTGGGGAGCCCTGGCTGTAGTCCAAACTCTCTGACTAGGCGGCTTCGTGATGACCGCCCGCTCGGCCGTTGCGCCAATGATGACTTCTCGGGTCATCGAAAATAGCCTCCACATCGGCTTGAAATTCACCGAGCAGATGGATCCAATGGAGCTCTCCTCTTTGAACGAGCTCTTGGATCGCATCGCCGCTCTGGGAGTCTTATGGACTACGATCGGATCGGGCTTAAACCCGACCAAAGGGAGATTAACTCTCCGCCGGTCACCCATCAGATAGCGGTAGTGGAGGAGCAATGCGGCGATTCTCCCTCTATCCTGAGGACGAACTATGTCTGGATTCCCGAGCTCTCCGAGCCAGATACCCGCTCACGGGAGGACATCGCCCTAACCCTGAACCTAGAATCAGGCTGCATACCGAACCTACGGGGCAACATCCCGGAGCCCGAACTTCCAAGATCGGAAACTCCCCTGCCCCGGGGTCTCAGATTGGGTCAAGGTCCGGACTTAAATCCACCCACCCACCCAGATACAAACGATCTTTCCCACATTAGGCAAGCGCCCCAAGAGACAGTACATCACTATTGGGCCAGATTCCTCCTTGTAATGAACAAGGTCAAGGACTGTCGCGAGGAAGACGCAATTTCGTTCTTTTGCAACAATTGCACGGACAAGGGAATCCTCAACGCCATAAGTCGCCGTGACATAGCACACTTCGCTGACTTGGCGGCCATAGTACGGAAGTACTGTGCGATGGAAAGCGCCTGGAAAACCCAAACAAAATTTTGGGATAATCCGGCTCTGACAAAACCCCCAGTCCGAACTAAAAGGGTGCACTCTCATAAGTCGCCCGACTCAATTACAAAGAAGCAAAAGCCCACTACAGGGCGTGAAACCGTATTGGAGGGATGGCTTAACGGGCCCTGCAAAATTCATAGTACAGCGGATACCATACCAACACATAGCCTTAGAGCATGTTGGGTACTCCGGCAGGTGGCCAAGAGCAGTGAGGATCTCCTCATCCAAAAAACCCCAGAGCACCTTCCCGTGGATAGCAATACAGTATTGATAGTCTTCGAGACCTTCGCCTCAAATAATAGGCGTAAGCGAGCACTCTGCAGCCTTGTTGAAGTCTGCCATGTGGCAGCAATAAATCCATGGAGCGACACGGCTATCACCTTCAATGCCAATGATGAACCTAAATTCCGAACAACCCGAGCACCAGCCGCTTTGGTCCTCAGTCCAATTGTGGAAGGCTTTCGGCTCACTAAAGTGCTCATGGATGGCGGCAGCGGACTAAACCTCATTTATGAGGAGACTCTTCAAAGAATGGAAATAGACAGCAACCGTATTGAGCAAAGCAGCACGAACTTCCGAGGAATTATCCCTAGTCAGGAGGCACATTGCGCTGGGAAAATCACACTAGATGTGGTATTCGGCACTCCGGAGAATTACAGGTCCGAAGAAATCACATTCCAAGTGGCCCCATTCAGTAGCGGATACCACACCCTTCTAGGGCGGGAGGCATTCACGATTTTTCAAGCCATACCCCATTACGGGTACATGAACCTCAAAATGCCCGGACCCAATGGAATCATCACTCTAGCTAGTGATCCGGACATAGCACTCCGCGCCGAGAACAAAACAGCCGCACTGGCCCTCGAGGCATTATCCGAAGCCCTTGTGGCGGAGGAGTTAACCGCGCTGCGCTCCACAGTGGACAGGGACGACGTGATACTAGACAAAAGATCCAAGTCCACCTCCTTTAAACCAGCGGATGAAATAGTCAAATTCCAAGTCCATCCAACGGACCCCACAAAAACAGCATCCATCGGGGCACAGTTAAACCCCGCCGTAGACGCTGCACTATGGGAGTTCCTGCGCGAGAACTGGGACATATTCGCCTGGCATCCTTCAGACATGCCAGGAATCCCACGCAGGCTGGCCGAGCATAGCCTTAACATTCTAAAAGGATTCAAGCCGGTCAAGCAGACTCTTCGGCGTTTCTCCGAACCTAAGCGACAAGCCATGGGAGAGGAGCTAGCCAAGCTACTGGAAGCCGGATTCATTAGAGAAATAAAACATCCGGACTGGCTAGCAAACCTGGTGATGGTGCCAAAGAAGGACAAATCCTGGCGCCTATGCGTCGACTTCAAGGACCTTAATAAGGCGTGCCCAAAGGATCCCTTCCCCCTCCCTCGCATCGATCAAATTATCGACGCTACTGCAGGACACGACTCATTGTGCTTCCTCGACGCATACTCCGGTTACCACCAAATTAAGATGGTGGAGTCCGATCAAGCCGCAACGGCATTCATCACTCCATATGGCCCCTTCTATTTTAACACAATACCCTTCAGGCTCAAAAACATCGGTGCAACGTATCAGCGCATGATTCAGACATGTCTGGAAAAGCACTTTGGCAAAACAGTGGAGGCATACGTCGACGATGTGGTCGTTAAAACCAGACACGTCGACTCCTTAATAGATGACTTGAGGCTCACGTTCAACAATCTCCGAACATACGACATTAAGCTCAATCCGGAAAAATGCGTTTTCGGCGTACCCGCTGGAAAGCTCCTAGGCTTTATCGTCTCCAGCAAAGGAATTGAAGCAAATCTGGCTAAGATCCGGGCTCTATCGCAGTTGGCTATCCCAACTGACCTCAAGCAAATCCAGAAGTTAACTGGATGTGTGGCAGCCTTAAGTTGCTTCATCTCCCGATTAGGAGAAAAGGCACTCCCCCTTTATCGCCTTCTTTGGCGCACTGAACACTTCGAGTGGACGGACGCAGCCATGGCCGGATTGGAAGAAATAAAAGCCATCCTAGCCACCAACCCAATCTTGGCCGCGCCAAATGTCGGCGAACCAATGCTATTATATATAGAGGCAACTCACCAAGTTGTAAGCGCAGTGCTCGTCGTCGAACGAGAGGCAAACGGACATAAATTCCCACTTCAAAAGCCGGTATATTATGTATCTACTGTTCTCACTCCATGCAAATCATGGTACCCACATTATCAAAAGATAGCATACGTGGTATTCATGGCATCCCGAAAATTACGACACTACTTTTAAGAGTGTTCAATTACGGTGGCCTCCGAAGTACCACTCAATGACATAATAAACAACCGCGATGCCACAGGCCGGATTGCCAAATGGGCTATCGAGCTCCTCCCATTCGACATAACATATAAACCATGGCGAGCCATTAAGTCGCAAGTACTGGCCGATTTCATCGTCAAATGGACAGAAGCCGAACTCCCTAAAGAGTACGGCGTGTACTCTAATTGGATCATGCACTTCGACGGCTCTAAAATGTTGGCTGGTCTGGGGGCTTGCGTCGTCCTGACGTCCCCCACCGGAGATACAGTTCAATACGTACTCCAAATACTATACACAGACTCCAATAACGCAGCCGAATACAAGGCCCTATTACACGGTCTCCGGGTGGCAGTTTCCATGGGCATTCAACGCCTGGAGGTGCGTGGGGATTCAAACCTCGCAATATCTCAAATAAATGGAGACTTCCTTGCCAAGGATCTGAAAATGGTGGCATATCGCAACACCATCCTCAAAATGTCAGCTCGGTTCGAGGGGCTTGAATTCCACCATGTGGCTCGGGAAAATAATCAGGCGGCGGATATCCTCGTCTGTATCGGTGCTAAGCACGACCCTGTCCCACCTAACATCTTCCTGGAAAAACTATTTAAGCCATCCGTGGTAGGGAAGGGGACACCGGCACTAATAGTCCAGACCCGGCCACAACACCAGATACCGAACACTCTGACACAATCGGAGGCTCTGCCATCGAAATAACACGTTCAGCCCACGTAATAATGGCTATCATCGCCCCGTGGACAGAACCATTCCTGGCCTACCTAACCAGGCAGGAACTACCCGAGGACCAAAATGAGGCATGCTGCATAGTGCGGGGATGTAAATCCTACAAGGTCCATGAGGGAGAGCTTTATAAGAAAAGCACTACCGAAGTCCTTCAAAGGTGCATCTCTGAAGAGGAAGGGCGGAAGCTTTTGGCAGAAATCCAGGCCGGACTCGGAGGCCACCACACCGCAGCCCGGGCCCTTGTGAGCAAGGCCTTCCATACAGGTTTTTATTGGCCGACGGTCCGGGCAGATGCACAGCATCTGGTCCAACATTGCGTCAGCTGCCAGCTTTTTGCAAACCAAAGCTATATGCCTCCTACCGCTCTCCAAACAATCCCCATTACATGGCCCTTCATGGTCTGGGGGCTTGATATGGTCGGACCCCTTAAAGGGAGAACCCATAAAAAATTACTTATTGGACATGGTGGATAAATTCACCAAATGGATAGAAGCCAAACCCGTCAAAATGGCTGAATCCGGACCGTTGATAGACTTCATATCTGGGGTTGTACACCATTATGGCATCCCCCACAGCATCATCACTGACAACGACACGAATTTTACAGCCGACGAGGTGAAACTTTGGTGCAGCAATATGAGCATCAAGCTCGATTATGCTTCTGTCTATCACCCGCAAACTAACGGTCAAGTCCAGCGAGCAAATGGTCTTATCATGAGTGGCACTAAACCCAGACTAGTGCGGTCCTTAAAGGAATCAAACACGCACTGGGTAGAGGAGCTCGACTCCGTACTATGGGGGCTGCAGACCACGCCGAATCGCACTACCGGGTACACACTGTTCTTTATGGTGTACGGCGCAGAGGCGGTTCTGCCTTGCGACATAATTCATGACTCACCTTGAGTGTGCATGTACGAAGAAAAAGAGGCCGAGCTCGATCGGCAGGATAGTTTGGACGCCCTGGAGGAGGAGCGCGATGTGGCAAAGGCCCGTTCCGCATTCTATCAGCAATAGGCTCGAAGGTATCAAAGCAGAGAAGTACGGGCCAAAACCTATAATGTTGGCGAACTAGTTCTACGCCTGCCAGAGAAGAAAAAGAACAAGCTCAAGCCCAAATGGGAAGGTACATTCATTATCAACTAGGTTCTGACCGGTGGAGCGTACCGTCTGTGGGATGCATCGGATAATCAACTCGAGCCAAACCCATGGAACGCAGCCAGACTCCGAAGATTCTACACCTAGCGCCGGACTCTATGTTCGTCTCCTTTCCTCCGTCAATTTTCTGCATATCTGTCTTTTCTCTCTTCCTCTCTTTTTATTTATCATCAAGGCCCTAAAATGCTAAACTTGTGTCTTGGTTACACAATATTGCCATGCTAACCGCGCTCGTTATACATGTGGGCTTCTTATACAGAAGCTTAATCTAACTATTTTTCTGGGCTTTATGTCCCACACATGTGTTATTCTTCCGCATGTACCTTTTTCGCCATTATATGCATTGATATGACTTAAGTTTTGGCCAAGCTGGGTTGATTGGCTCTTGTATTTATGCCCTACGTCCCCGTTAATTCGGCTAGGGCATAAGGGGAGCACCTCTGCGATTGTTACTGCCGGGTCAGCCGGATGTGTACCTCAGACTGGGTGAAGCCGGGTTCTTAAGGGAATATTCGGTCGGTGAATAAAAGATGACTTTTATTTAATTTGAAACATGCCCCCAGATGTTTATAGCCTGCGTCTTCTTTCGCAGTTCGGACATGCACATTAGGGCAGGCGTACCCAGGGAAAGGAACCCTTAACGGAACTATTCTCCTTGGAAGATGTTTCTTAGTACCCATGTAATATAACATAACTAGTTGGGTACTTGTCTGTTCAAGCACTTATGACCCTTACGCCTGGTCTCCATGCATACCCCGGTTTTTACATAACCAAGTGGGTATTCGGATACACTCCGGACTATCGGATCCAGAGGTCGAAGCAAAAAGGTCCGCCATGACAAATGATTTACCATCCGGCTAGGACATTACATATGTCACTTGAAGTACACAGTCGCTAAGACTGATTAAATTCTTCTTTTATACCATCCAACAGGCTGTCTAGCCTACAATCTTGTTGGGAATACTTTGCGGCTAATTCTACCTGGTCATACACTAAACTGACGGGGATCTCTTTCACATTGGGCCCCACAGGTCAGACCTTGGCCATATGGTTTGGGTCAGCTTTGGTATATCGCGTCTTCACCATGGCCCAGGCTTCCCTCGCACCTTGTTGGCAGGCTGATATCTTCCATGATCGGAAGCGCCGCCACGCTCCCTTGAGCTTCTCTATAAGCTCCCCCATGCCTCCTGGCGGGGACGCGGATGGCCACAAGGCTTGGGCAATACCCTGGATCACCTACCGAACTTGCTCGTGCAGTTGTGAGAGTTCTGGTAGAAGATCATGCGAAGACCCAGGCATCTCCTCCGCGGGGCGACCCGTCAGCATACCTGCAGACATAACTCTGTTAGCCGGCTTCTTTGCCGAACTCCTTTAAAAAGTTTGTTCAAGCACTTACTAAAAATGCCGCGCCGAAGCTGCTTATTCTCCTTCATGGAGTCCGCAAGCTGGGCTCGGACATCTTTCAGTTCCACGCCCAGCTGGATATTGGCGTCTTGGAGATTATTTTTCTCCCGCCTGACTCGCATTTAGCTGTCGATCAGCACGTGCCGCATTCACCGCCACGGCCTCCGGATTCACTTCGGGGTCATCTGCAACATCGATTGTTAGATTTGCATGCATGCCGTATACTACCTAGTACATGTATTCTTTTAAATGAAAACAAGTGTTACCAGAGGGGCCCTTCTCGGACTCCTTCAACGCGGCAACAGCGGCCCCTAGCTGGGCCTTGCACTCTTCCAGCTCTTGAGATAGGAGGGAATTCTTCTCTGTAAGAGTCTGCACAAATATTGATCCTTAAATCAGTTGCGTCAACTGTTCCAAGTCTTAGGGGCTACTGATACATATAATCGTCAGATTTTTCTTACCCGTACATCCCTTACATACTGGTATGTGGCTCGGGCTAGACCACTCTGAGCAGCATGGATGTACGCGTCTCCTGAGTTGAAGGCATCGAATGCCTCTTGGGAGAAACAAGCGTCACGGAGTACGGCCCGGCGACGCCTGTGATTCATGGCGCTCTCCACTTTGGAATTTGTAGTGGATAGTTTGTCCGCATCCTCTGTAGGAGGAGCATCCAGCGTCCACCCCGTGTTAGCTTCCGCCTCTATGTCCGGCCCTGGAGCCCGACTGGTGGAGGCGTGATTAGCAGCCTCTCCGGATATAGTCCGGCGAGCGTTTTTCCTACTAGGAAACATGGACGTCATTATATTTTAAAGAAATACAACAACCATGGAGCAAGGTTTTGTATCATACCTCTGCGCCGGCGTCTTAGTCCTATCCGCCTTCCTTTTTGGCCTACCCGGCTTCGATGCCCCTTGTTGGCGAGTCACTGCGGGTTTGGCATGGCGTCCCGAAGGCCTTCCCTGTAAAACATGTGTACGGTAGGTGAAGTTCATAAAAGGGGATCCTTCTCGGAAGTTGGGACTTCGGTTTTTCCTTACCTGCGATGTAGGGAGTAGCCCAGGATAGTCGGCTATGATGGCCACCACGGCGTCATCGCAGCTCAACTGATAGAATGTCCTGTCTATCAGCTCCACAAATATGTCTGGATCCTCTTCGAGTCCGGGATCGAGGGCCCGGTTAGGGTCCTCCGATTGTGGAGGTGGGCTGTTGACCTCCCATGTAGCTTTTCGCAATTCCTGTCGTGCAACGGCAATGTGCGTTTTTACAACGAAGAATGTGGGAAGGTTAGGAGTAAGGAGTGACATCTCACCCAGCTTGGAGGGGTGTACATGGAGAATCCATCCCGTGGATTAATACGGATGAACTCCTCTTCCTCTCCTTGAACAACTCGGACAAAATTTTTGCTAGAGCAGCAGATGATTCTGGTCCCTTACGCCCGCAGCGGATGGCATCATCTTCCCCGTTAAAGCACCATAGGGGGTGCCCTCGATATTGAAGTGGCTGCACCCCCCGCATTATGCATATTGACATAACCTCGATTATTGTCAATCCTGATTGAGCCAGCACTTTAAACCGGTCCATCAGGTAAAGGACTTCTCCATTGTCTTCCTCCTAGGGGCTCTGTGGGTGCCAACTTCAGCGTTTCTTCAGAGGAGCATTGTTGAACTCGGGAAGACCCCTCCGAACAGGGTCTGGAAGAGGGACGTCCTCCATGTAAAACCACTCCAAAGGCCAGTCTTTGGACATCTTCTTCGTGGTACCGGACAGGTATCCGGTCTCGGCGATGCGCCATATTTCGGCTCCGCCCACTTGATAAAGTGACCCCTCCTCCTGTGTACGGGGCACAAGGCAGAATAGCCTCTTGCACAGCTCGAAATGAGCCTGGCAGCCCAGAAACAGCTCACAAACGGCAACATAACCGGCGATGTGTAATATGGAAGCAGGGGTGAAATTATGCAACTGGAGGGCATAAAACTCCAAGAGTCAGTGGAGGAACAGATGGATTGGAAATCCAAGTCCCCTTAGTAAATAAGGGACAAGGCATACCCGCTCCCCCTTGGAGGGATTGGGGAAGTTCTCCGCTTGCTCCCCGCCATTATAGGTGGCGAGCCCGGCTTGAACGGGGACCATATATGCTGGAGGGAGAAATCCCTGGGTCTGCAACTCTACTAATTGGCTGTGCGGGACGGAACATTTCTCCCAGTCACCGGGCTTAGGGCTACGGGAGCAGGAGGAGGAGCTGCGGTGGCCGGCCATGTTGGAATGGATTTTTTCGAGCGCGCTCTGATGGATACTCGCCGTGGGAGGATGGTGTGTTTTGGATCTAAGAAACCCCGTCCCTTTAATAGACAGTTTATTTACATGGCTAGGGTGGCGAATGTAAAAATGCACTGGCTCCTCGCATTCACTCGACAAGTGGGAGATAGCCCTTATTGGGCGCAGAAGCCAAGAAGTGCAACATTTATGGGGAGCCGAACACTACTCAGCAAGTATTCAGAATTTGGAGAAGAACCTGCCTTGAAATGCCGAAGACAATCTGCACGCCGGACTCATCGTCATTGAAGCCTGGTTCGGGGGCTACTAAGGGAGTCCTGGATTAGGGCGTCTCCAGACAGCCGGACTATATCCTTTGGCCGGACTATTGGACCATGAAGATACAAGATTGAAGACTTCGTCCCGTGTCCGGATGGGACTCTCCTTGGCATGGAAGGCAAGCTAGGGAATATGAATATGTAGATCTCCTCCTTTGTAACCGACCTTGTGTAACCCTAGCCCCCTCCGGTGTCTATATAAACCGGAGGGTTTAGTCCGTAGGACAACATACAATCATACCATAGGCTAGATTCTAGGGTTTAGCCTCTACGATCTCTTGGTAGATCAACTCTTGTAATACTCATATCATCAAGAACAATCAAGCAGGACGTAGGGTATTACCTACATCAAGAGGGCCCGAACATGGGTAAACATCGTGTCCCCTGCCTCCTGTTACCATCCGCCTTAAACGCACAGTTCGGGACCCCCTACCCGAGATCCGCCGGTTTTGACACCGACAGGCATTAAAGAAAAGCGCTTGCTGGGAGACAACCCAATATTTACCCCTACTGTTTTTGTGTGTTCACATGATTATGCTACTGTATTAATCATGTTTTATAGCTTTTTTTCAATAAAGTGCCAAGTAAGACCTTTGGGATGGTCTATGGTTAAATCTGGGAGTGGTTTTAGAAAAACTGGTTTAAACGGTTTGGTTTTTTATTATGGGCTTGATTGGTTTAGGTTTTATTGGGTGGAAGCTTTCTAAAGTTCGGTTTGGTTAGGTTTGGAGGGAAACCAGTTTGGGTTAGCTGGTTATGGGATGAAACCGTCTGATGTATTATGGGCTACAAACTATGGGTAG
The DNA here is from genome assembly GCF_018294505.1 of Triticum aestivum. Classification (NCBI taxonomy): domain Eukaryota; kingdom Viridiplantae; phylum Streptophyta; class Magnoliopsida; order Poales; family Poaceae; genus Triticum; species Triticum aestivum. The sequence continues at coordinate 227,809,067 of NC_057809.1, read as the reverse complement.
AACCCGGTTCGCTGTATTGGTTCGTTGCTTTCGACTGCTCCCCAACCCAACCCACGCGCCGCCCCTTGTCTTTTCCCCTGTGCCGCCGCCCGCCCGCCCCCTGTTTCTTCCCCCTCGCCGCCCCTTCCTCGCGCCGCTGCCTCGCCGTCACCCTCCAGCGCCGGCCCCTCCTCGGCACAGCATGAGCTACCTAGAGCTGGCCCTCCCATCAGTGTCGTTGCCCCTCCCTGCCCACTAGGGTTGAGGTCGCCGGGTCGTCTTCTCCGCGCCACCTTCCCTCCGCCGGCAGGTAGCTCTCTCTCTCTCTCTCTCTCTCTCTCTCTCTCTCTCTCTCTCTCTCTCTCTCTCTCTCTCTCTCTCTCTCTCTGGCCGGCCTGTTTCTTCTCTTTTGACCAGGTTCTGCTCCTCCTGCGGCAAGGTCCTGGTCCTCCACTTGCTCCTCCAAGGTGCTCTGGCGGCAAGGTGCCCGTCCCCTCCTTGTCTGCAGCAACAACAACAACAACTAGGTCTGCAACAACAAAGAACCACTTCGATTTGTTCTCTGTACATGTTCGGTTCAGGTTCAGTTTCAGTTTGCATCTATCCATTACAATAGTTTGCAAATTTATTTGAATGCAATTTTGATGGACACGATAGCAAGTGTATGAGATGCAGTTTGTTCTTCCTTGTGAAGAGCTTCGATGATTAAAGTAGCATTTTAAGCTGCAGCTTAGGATTACAGGAGTTTGTATTAGCACCAAAATTCTCAGTAGGAACAAAATTGCATTCAAATACGAAGCAGCTATGTACTCCATTCACACGTAGATCCCGCCATGACGCTCTGCTTGGAATTGCACCAACTGACAGTTCCACCATTCAATATAAATATGTATCCGGTTTGTGACTTAGAGTCACCCAGATCAGTGTCAAAGCTTGCATCGACGTAACCATTTACGACAAGCTCTTTGTCACCTCCATAAACGAGAAACATATTGATGTCGCTTGAAGCTACGTCGGTATTTCCCCAAAGAGGAAGGGATGATGCAGCACTGCGTCAGTAAGTATTTCCCTCAGATATGAAACCAAGGTTATCGAACCAGTAGGAGAACCAAGCAACACAATGTAAACAACCCCTGCACATAGATAACAAATCCTCGCAACCCCACGTGCTAAAGAGGTTGTCAATCCCTTTCGGGTAACGATGCCAGAAATTGGTGCTTCAAGGGAAAAAGGTTGTAATAGATTGAATAAATAGATCGCAAACAAAATAAAGTGCAGCAAAGTATTTTTGTATTTTTGGATTAATAGATTTGAAAATAAAAGCAAATAAAAGTAGATCGCAAAGGCAAATAATATGAGAAAGAGACCCGGGGGCCGTAGATTTCTCTAGTGGCTTCTCTCGAGAAAAATAGCAAAGCGGTGGGTGAACAAATTACTATTGGGCAATTGATAGAACTTAAAATACTCATGACGATATCCAAGCAATGATCATTATATAGGCATCACGTCCAAGATTAGTAGACCGACTCCTGCCTGCATCTACAACTATTACTCCACACATCGACTGCTATCCAGCATGCATCTAGTGTATTAAGTTCATGGAATAATGCAATAAGAACAATGACATGATGTAGACAAGATCTATCTATGTAGAGATAGACCCCATCGTTTTATCCTTAGTAGCAATGATACATACGTGTTGGTTCCCTTTCTGTCACTGGGACCAAGCACCGTAAGATCGAACCCACTACAAAGCACCTCTTCCCATTGCAAGATAAATAGATCAAGTTGGCCAAACAAAACCCAAATATCGGAGAAGAAATACAAGGCTATAAGAGATCATGCATAAAAGAGATCAAAGAAACTCAAATACTTTCATGGATATAAAAACATAGATCTGATCATAAACTCAAAGTTCATCGATTCCAACAAACACACCGCAAAAAGAGTTACATCATATGGATCTCCAAGAGACAATTGTATTGAGAATCAAGAGAGAGAGATGAATCCATCTAGCTACTAACTATGGGCCCGAAGGTCTACAAAGAACTACTCACGCATCATCGGAGAGGCACCATTGGAGGTGTTGAACCCCATCTGAGATGGTGTCTAGATTGGATCTGGTGGTTCTGTACTCTGCGGCGGCTAGATCAATGTTTCGTCGACTCCCCTAGGGTTTTGGGAATATTGGGGTATTTATATAGCAAAGTGGCGGTCCGGGGGGCACCCGAGGTGGGCAGAACCCACCAGGGCACACCTGGGCCTCCTGGCGTGGCCTGGTGGGTTGTGCCTCCCTCGGGGCACCCCCCAGGCGCAACCAGGGCCTGTTGTGTTCCTTTTGGCCCATAAACATTCTCCGTAAAATTTCATGGCATTTGGACTCCGTTTGATATTGATTTTCTGCGATGTAAAAAACATGGAAAAAACAGCAACTAGCAGTTGGCACTATGTCAATAGGTTAGTACCAAAAAATGATATAGAATGACTAAAATGATTATAAAACATCCAAGATTGATAATATAACAGCATGGAACAATAAAAAATTATAGATACGTTGGAGACGTATCAGCATCCCCAAGCTTAACTCCTACTCGTCCTTGAGTAGGGAGGTGATAGAAACAAAATTTTTGATGTGGAATGTTGCCTAACATGTCATATCATATTTCTTTCTTTATAGCATGGACATTTAGACTTTTATATTGTTCAAAGCAATACTCTAGTTTTGACATGATAATTTAAATACTCAAGCATATCAGCAAGCAACCATGTCTTTCAAAATATCAATGCTAAAATAAGCTATCCCTAGCCCATCATGCTCAACCATTGATCCATTCATTAAACACACTCGCATATTAGCTATGTCCAATACTCCTATTTGGTGCTTTTATAAGAGAAGATGGTGACTCAAATTCAAAATAAAAATTGCATAAAGTAAAAGATAGGCCCTTCGCAGAGGGAAGTACGGATTTGTAGAGGTGCCACAGCTCAAAGCGAAAAACTTAGAGATAAAAACATTTTGGGAGGTGTATCCATCCCACCAATGAAAACGACTTAGAATTCCCAATACTTTCCATGCTTAGATATATCATAGGTGGTTACCAAAGATAAAATAAATTTTATTCCTTTTTCCACCATACTTTCACTTTCCATGGGTAACTGTATCCACGGGTGCCCTCCATACCAACACTTTCCAAGGAATTTATTATTTGACAACATAAAGTCAATTCATTTTTTTTTGAATTTTGGGACTGGGCATCCCTAATACCTTTGCCTTACTCTCATGCAATGACAAGTGAATAAACACTCATCTTGAGAATAACACATCTAGCATGGAAAATATTAGCCACCCCTCACCGCTCCGCGAGCGAAACAAACACACAAAAGAGAAGTTTATTTTTTGAAAATTAGAGATGGCACATGAAAATTTTCTTAGAACGGCAAAAGAATACCGCATATAGGTAGATATAGTGGAATCATGTGGCAAAACTGGGTTAAAGGTTTTTGGATGCACAAGTAGTGATCATACTTGGTGCAAAATGAAGGCTAGCAAAAGATTGGGAACAAAACAACCAATAAACAAATAATCTCATAAGTGAGCATTAAGTATAACTAACACCAAATAATGCACCATAAGTAGGATATAATTTGATTGCATAACTATTGACTTTCGTGCTTGCATAGGGAATCACAAACCTTAACACCAGTATTCTTACTAAAGCATAATTACTCATCAAGATGACTCACATATCACATCATCATATCTCAAAACTATTACTAAGAATCAAGTTTATTTTGTCCAATGATCTTCATGAAAGTTTTTATTATATCCTTCTTGGATATCTATCACTTTGGGACTAATTTTCATGTGTTGCTTTTGACAAGCTCAAACAAATATAAGTGAAGATCATGAGGGTAATATTTATTTCTCTCAAATTAATTTAAGTGAAGCAAGAGAGAATTTCTTAAAAATTTCACTAACTATCAAATAAATATAAGTGAAGCAAGAGAACTTTTCTTAAAAAATACTAAGCACACCGTGCTCAAAAAGATATAAGTGAAGCACTAGAGCAAGTCCATAGCTCACAAAAAAATTAAGTGAAGCATAGAGAGCAATTCTAACAAGTCATGACATAATTTTGGCTCTCTCAAATAGGTGTTCCCAGCAAGGGGTCAAGACTTAAAACACAAAATAAGAAAATCAAAGACTCATGTCATACAAGACACTCGAGGCAAACCACATAGTATGTGATGAATAAAAATATGGTTTCGAGTAAAATACCGATGGTCATTAGAAGAAAGAGGGGATGCCACTCGAGGGCATCCCCAAGCTTAGTTGGTTGCTCGTTTTTGGATAATATCTTGGGATGTCGGGGCATCCCCAAGCTTATGCTCTTCTACTCCTTATTCCTTCATCCATCGTAAGATAACCAAAACTTGAAAACTTCAATCACACAAAACTCAACAAAACCTTCACGAGATCCGTTAGTATAAGAAAATAAATCACTACTATAAATGATGTATCAAACCAATTCATATTTTGTTCTTGAATTATATCTACTGTATTCCAACTTCTCTATGGAAAAAACTCATCAAAGAAAACCATAGATCCATCAAAATAAGCACACAACACAAAGAAAACAGAATCAGTCAAAACAAAATAGTCTATAACAATCTGACTATTTCTAATACTTCTGTAACTCCAATAATTCTGGAAACTTAGGACGACCTGAGAAATTTGTATATTAATCTACTTCAAGTGGAATGGGTATTTTATCGCTCTTTGGAAAATATGATAATTATTTTTGTGAGCGCAAAAGTTTCTGTTTTTTCAGCAAGATCAAACAACTATCACCCAAGAAGATCCTAAAGGCTTTACTTGGCACAAACACTAATTAAAACATAAAAACACAATCATAACAGTAGCATAATTGTTCTAACACTTGAAAACAGGAAGCAAAAAGCATAAATAAATTTTATTCATTGGGTTGCCTCCCAACAAGCGCTATAGTTTTGCGCCCCTAGCTAGGCATAAGATTTCAACGATGCTTACACGAAAGATAATAATTGAAACACAAAAAGAGCATCATGAAACATGTGACAAACACATTTAAGTCTAACATACTTCCTATGAATAGGAATTTTATAGCAAAACAAATTGTCAAGACAAGAAATGTCTAGCATACGCAAAGGGGAGAAATAAAACATTGACGATCTCAACATAACAAGAGGTAATTTAGTAACATCAAATTTTCTATAACCATATTTCCGTCTCTCAAAATAATTTCATGTAAGATCATAATCAAATTCAACAATATAGCAATCATATAAATTTTTATTTTCATGATCCACATGCATAAAAGTCTTATAGTCTTCCGAAATAGTGGGATTAACATCAACTAAAGTCATGACCTCTCCAAACCCCTTTTGTCAAAATTTTCATAAGATTGGAAACTCTCCGAGTATGTCAGATTCTTATTTCCTAAAGTTGACACTCTTCCAAACCCACTTTCAATATTATTGCAAACATTATTATCAATAGCATATTCATCATGAGGCATAATTTTTTTCAAGATCATAAGAATCATTATCACCCCAATCATGATCATTGCAACAAGTAGTGGACATAGCAAAATTAGCATTCCCAAGCTTGGGGTTTTCCATATTATTAGCATAATTGACATTAATAGAATTTATAGTAACACCATTGCAATCATGTTTTTCATTCAAGGAGCTATCATGAATCACTTCATAAATTTCTTCTTTTAGCACTTCATCACAATTTTTAGTTTCACGAATTTCAAGCAAAACTTCATAAAGATAATCTAGTGCACTCTACTCACTAGCAATTGGTTCATCATAATTGGATCTTTTGAAAAGATTAGAAAGTGCATGAGGATCCATATAAATAGATTTTTAGCAAGCAAAGATGCAAGCATATAGAAGGCACATGGCAACACAAGCAAACAAAAGATCTGACGAGAAAACGGCGAACGAAAAAGAGGGCGAATAAAAACAGCAAATTTTTGTGAAGTGGGGGAGAGGAAAACGAGAGGCAAATGGAAAATAATGTAAATTACAAGGAGATGAGATTTGTGATGAGGAACCTGGTATATGTTGAAGATGCTCCCCAGCAACAGCGCCAGAAATTCCTTTTGATGTCGCTTGAAGCTACATCGGTATTTCCCCAAAGAGGAAAGGATGATGCAGCACAGCGGCAGTAGGTATTTCCCTCAGATATGAAACCAAGGTTATCGAGCCAGTAGGAGAACCAAGCAACACAACATAAACAGCCCCTACACACAAATAACAAATCCTCGCAACCTGACGTGTTAACGGGGTTGTCAATTCCTTTCGGGTAATGGTGCCAGAAATTGGTGCGTGACGGGAAAAAGGTTGTAATAGATTGAATAAATAGATCGCAAACAAACTAAAGTGCAGAAAAGTATTTTTGTATTTTTGGATTAATAGATCTGAAAATAAAAGCAAATAAAAGTGGATCGCAAAGGCAAATAATATGAGAAAGAGACCCAGGGGCCGTTGATTTCACTAGTGGCTTCTCTCGAGAAAAATAGCAAAGCGGTGGGTGAACAAATTACTATTGGGAAATTTATAGAACTTCAAATATCCATGACGATATCCAGGCAGTGATCATTATATAGGCATCATGTCCAAGATTAGTAGACCAACTCCTGCCTATATCTACTACTATTACTCCACACATCAACCGCTGTCCAGCATGCATCTAGTGTATTAAGTTCATGGAGAAATAGAGTAATGCAATAAGAACAATGACATGATGTAGACAAGATATATCTATGTAGGGTAGACCCCATCGTTTTATCCTTAGTAGCAACGATACATACATGTCGGTTCCCTTTCTGTCACTGGGATCAAGCACCGTAAGATCAAACCCACTACAAATCACCTCTTCCCATTGCAAGATAAATAGATCAAGTTGGCCAAAAAACCAAATATTATAGAAAAATACGAGGCTATGAGAGATCATGCACAAAAGATATCAAAGAAACTCAAATACTTTCATGGACATAAAAACATAGATCTGATCATAAACTCAAAGTTCATCGACCCCAATAAACACACCGCAAAAAGAGTTACATCATAAGCATCTCGAAGAGACCATTGTATTGAGAATCAAGAGAGAGAGATGAATCCATCTAGCTACTAACTACGGACCCGAAGGTCTACAAAGAACTACTCATGCATCATCGAAGAGGAACCAATGGAGGTGGTGAACCCCATCTGAGATGGTGTCTAGATTGGATCTGGTGGTTCTGGACTCTGTGGTCGCTGGATCAATATTGCGTAAACTCCCCTAGGGTTTGGGGAATATTGGGGTATTTATAGAGCAAAGAGGCAGTCCGGGGACACCCGAGGTGGGCATAACCCACTAGGGCGCGCCTGGGCCTCCTGGCGTGCCCTGGTGGGTTGTGCCTCCCTTGAGGCACACACTAGGCGCAGCCCAGGCCCGTTGGGTTCCTTTTGGCCCATAAAAATTCTCCATAAAGTTTCATGGCATTTGGACTCCGTTTGATATTGATTTTCTGCGATGTAAAAAACATGGAAAAAATAACAACTGGCACTTGGCACTATGTCAATAGGTTAGTCCCAAAAATTGATATAAAATGATTATAAAACATCCAAGAATATTGATAATATAACAGCATGGAACAATAAAAAATTATAGATACATTGGAGATGTATCACATATCCTTAGTCATTTTCAGGTATTTCAGAATATTCTTGACCGTTGTCTTGTGATCCACTGTTGGATTACTTTGGTACCTCCTGCTAAACTTAGAGATAAAAACATTTTGGGAGGTGTATCCATCCCACCAATGAAAACGACTTAGAATTCCCAATACTTTCCATGCTTAGATATATCATAGGCGGTTACCAAAGATAAAATAAATTTTATTCCTTTTTCCACCATACTTTCACTTTCCATGGGTAACTGTATCCACGGGTGCCCTCCATACCAACACTTTCCAAGGAATTTATTATTTGACAACATAAAGTCAATTCATTTTTTTTGAATTTTGGGACTGGGCATCCCTAATACCTTTGCCTTACTCTCATGCAATGACAAGTGAATAAACACTCATCTTGAGAATAACACATCTAGCATGGAAAATATTAGCCACCCCTCACCGCTCTGCGAGCGAAACAAACACACAAAAGAGAAGTTTATTTTTTGAAAATTAGAGATGGCACATGAAAATTTTCTTAGAACGGCAAAAGAATACCGCATATAGGTAGATATAGTGGAATCATGTGGCAAAACTGGGTTAAAGGTTTTTGGATGCACAAGTAGTGATCATACTTGGTGCAAAATGAAGGCTAGCAAAAGATTGGGAACAAAACAACCAATAAACAAATAATCTCATAAGTGAGCATTAAGTATAACTAACACCAAATAATGCACCATAAGTAGGATATAATTTGATTGCATAACTATTGACTTTCGTGCTTGCATAGGGAATCACAACCTTAACACCAATATTCTTACTAAAGCATAATTACTCATCAAGATGACTCAAATATCACATCATCATATCTCAAAACTATTACTAAGAATCAAGTTTATTTTGTCCAATGATCTTCATGAAAGTTTTTATTATATCCTTCTTGGATATCTATCACTTTGGGACTAATTTTCATGTGTTGCTTTTGACAAGCTCAAACAAATATAAGTGAAGATCATGAGGGTAATATTTATTTCTCTCAAATTAATTTAAGTGAAGCAAGAGAGAATTTCTTAAAAATTTCACTAACTATCAAATAAATATAAGTGAAGCAAGAGAACTTTTCTTAAAAAATACTAAGCACACCGTGCTCAAAAAGATATAAGTGAAGCACTAGAGCAAGTCCATAGCTCACAAAAAAAATTAAGTGAAGCATAGAGAGCAATTCTAACAAGTCATGACATAATTTTGGCTCTCTCAAATAGGTGTTCCCAGCAAGGGGTCAAGACTTAAAACACAAAATAAGAAAATCAAAGACTCATGTCATACAAGACACTCGAGGCAAACCACATAGTATGTGATGAATAAAAATATGGTTTCGAGTAAAATACCGATGGTCGTTAGAAGAAAGAGGGGATGCCACTCGAGGGCATCCCCAAGCTTAGTTGGTTGCTCGTTTTTGGATAATATCTTGGGATGTCGGGGCATCCCCAAGCTTATGCTCTTCTACTCCTTATTCCTTCATCCATCGTAAGATAACCAAAACTTGAAAACTTCAATCACACAAAACTCAACAAAACCTTCGCGAGATCCGTTAGTATAAGAAAATAAATCACTACTATAAATGATGTATCAAACCAATTCATATTTTGTTCTTGAATTATATCTACTGTATTCCAACTTCTCTATGGAAAAAACTCATCAAAGAAAACCATAGATCCATCAAAATAAGCACACAACACAAAGAAAACAGAATCAGTCAAAACAAAATAGTCTATAACAATCTGACTATTTCTAATACTTCTGTAACTCCAATAATTCTAGAAACTTAGGACGACCTGAGAAATTTGTATATTGATCTACTTCAAGTGGAATGGGTATTTTATCGCTCTTTGGAAAATATGATAATTATTTTTGTGAGCGCAAAAGTTTCTGTTTTTTCAGCAAGATCAAACAACTATCACCCAAGAAGATCCTAAAGGCTTTACTTGGCACAAACACTAATTAAAACATAAAAACACAATCATAACAGTAGCATAATTGTTCTAACACTTGAAAACAGGAAGCAAAAAGCAAAAATAAATTTTATTCATTGGGTTGCCTCCCAACAAGCGCTATAGTTTTGCGCCCCTAGCTAGGCATAAGATTTCAACGATGCTTACACGAAAGATAATAATTGAAACGCAAAAAGAGCATCATGAAACATGTGACAAACACATTTAAGTCTAACATACTTCCTATGAATAGGAATTTTATAGCAAAACAAATTGTCAAGACAAGAAATGTCTAGCATACGCAAAGGGGAGAAATAAAACATTGACGATCTCAACATAACAAGAGGTAATTTAGTAACATCAAATTTTCTATAACCATATTTCCGTCTCTCAAAATAATTTCATGTAAGATCATAATCAAATTCAACAATATAGCAATCATATAATTTTTTTTCATGATCCACATGGATAAAAGTCTTATAGTCTTCCGAAATAGTGGGATTAACATCAACTAAAGTCATGACCTCTCCAAACCCACTTTTGTCAAAATTTTCATAAGATTGGAAACTCTCCGAGTATGTCAGATTCTTATTTCCTAAAGTTGACACTCTTCCAAACCCACTTTCAATATTATTGCAAACATTATTATCAATAGCATATTCATCATGAGGCATAATTTTTTTCAAGATCATAAGAATCATTATCACCCCAATCATGATCATTGCAACAAGTAGTGGACATAGCAAAATTAGCATTCCCAAGCTTGGGGTTTTCCATATTATTAGCATAATTGACATTAATAGAATTTATAGTAACACCATTGCAATCATGCTTTTCATTCAAGGAGCTATCATGAATCACTTCATAAATTTCTTCTTTTAGCACTTCATCACAATTTTTAGTTTCACGAATTTCAAGCAAAACTTCATAAAGATAATCTAGTGCACTCTACTCACTAGCAATTGGTTCATCATAATTGGATCTTTTGAAAAGATTAGAAAGTGTATGAGGATCCATATAAATAGAATTTTAGCAAGCAAAGATGCAAGCATATAGAAGGCACATGGCAACACAAGCAAACAAAAGATCTGACGAGAAAACGGCGAACAAAAAAGAGTGCGAATAAAAACAGCAAATTTTTGTGAAGTGGGGGAGAGGAAAACGAGAGGCAAATGGAAAATAATGTAAATTGCGAGGAGATGAGATTTGTGATGAGGAACCTGGTATATGTTGAAGATGCTCCCCAGCAACAGCGCCAGAAATTCCTTTTGATGTCGCTTGAAGCTACATCGGTATTTCCCCAGAGAGGAAAGGATGATGCAGCACAGCGGCAGTAGGTATTTCCCTCATATATGAAACCAAGGTTATCGAGCCAGTAGGAGAACCAAGCAACACAACATAAACAGCCCCTACACACAAATAACAAATCCTCGCAACCTGACGTGTTAACGGGGTTGTCAATTCCTTTCGGGTAATGGTGCCAGAAATTGGTGCGTGACGGGAAAAAGGTTGTAATAGATTGAATAAATAGATCGCAAACAAACTAAAGTGCAGAAAAGTATTTTTGTATTTTTGGATTAATAGATCTGAAAATAAAAGCAAATAAAAGTGGATCGCAAAGGCAAATAATATGAGAAAGAGACCCAGGGGCCGTTGATTTCACTAGTGGCTTCTCTCGAGAAAAATAGCAAAGCGGTGGGTGAACAAATTACTATTGGGAAATTTATAGAACTTCAAATATTCATGACGATATCCAGGCAGTGATCATTATATAGGCATCATGTCCAAGATTAGTAGACCAACTCCTGCCTATATCTACTACTATTACTCCACACATCAACCGTTGTCCAGCATGCATCTAGTGTATTAAGTTCATGGAGAAATAGAGTAATGCAATAAGAACAATGACATGATGTAGACAAGATATATCTATGTAGGGTAGACCCCATCGTTTTATCCTTAGTAGCAACGATACATACATGTCGGTTCCCTTTCTGTCACTGGGATCAAGCACCGTAAGATCAAACCCACTACAAATCACCTCTTCCCATTGCAAGATAAATAGATCAAGTTGGCCAAAAAAAACAAATATTATAGAAAAATACGAGGCTATGAGAGATCATGCACAAAAGATATCAAAGAAACTCAAATACTTTCATGGACATAAAAACATAGATCTGATCATAAACTCAAAGTTCATCGACCCCAACAAACACACCGCAAAAAGAGTTACATCATATGCATCTCGAAGAGACCATTGTATTGAGAATCAAGAGAGAGAGATGAATCCATATAGCTACTAACTACAGACCCGAAGGTCTACAAAGAACTACTCATGCATCATCGAAGAGGAACCAATGGAGGTGGTGAACCCCATCTGAGATGGTGTCTAGATTGGATCTGGTGGTTCTGAACTCTGCGGTGGCTGGATCAATATTGCGTAAACTCCCCTAGGGTTTGGGGAATATTGGGGTATTTATAGAGCAAAGAGGCAGTCCGGGGACACCCGAGGTGGGCATAACCCACTAGGGCGCGCCTGGGCCTCCTGGCGTGCCCTGGTGGGTTGTGCCTCCCTCGAGGCACCCCCCAGGCGCAGCCCAGGCCCGTTGGGTTCCTTTTGGCCCATAAAAATTCTCCATAAAGTTTCATGGCATTTGGACTCCGTTTGATATTGATTTTCTGCAATGTAAAAAACATGGAAAAAATAACAACTGGCACTTGGCACTATGTCAATAGGTTAGTACCAAAAATTGATATAAAATGATTATAAAACATCCAAGAATATTGATAATATAACAGCATGGAACAATAAAAAATTATAGATACATTGGAGATGTATCACATATCCTTAGTCATTTTCAGGTATTTCAGGATATTCTTGACCGTTGTCTTGTGATCCACTGTTGGATTACTTTGGTACCTCCTGCTAAACTTATAGCAAGGCACACATTAGGTCTGGTACACAACATCACATACATGATAGAACCTATGGCTAAGGCATAGGGAATGACTTTCATTTTCTCTCTATGTTCTGCAGTGGTCGGGCATTGAGTCTGACTCAACTTCACACCTTGTAACACAGGCAAGAACCTTTTATTTGACCGGTCCATTTTGAACTTCTTCAAAACTTTATCAAGGTATGCTCTTTGTGAAAGTCCAATTAAGCGTCTCGATCTATCTCTATAGATCTTGATGCCCAATATATAAGCAGCTTCACCAAGGTCTTTCATTGAAAAATTCTTATTCAAATATCCTTTTATGCTATCCAGAAACTATGTATTATTTCCAATCAACAATATGTCATCCACTTATAATATTTGAAATGCTACAGAGCTCCCACTCACTTTGTTGTAAATATAGGCTTCTCCAAAAGTCTGTATAAAACCATATGCTTTGAGAGGCTTGCACCAGTCCATAAATGGATCAGTGGAGCTTGCACACTTTGTTAGCACCTTTAGGATCGACAAAACCTTCTGGTTGCATCATATACAACTCTTCTTTAAGATATCCATTAAGAAATGCAGTTTTGACATCCATTTAACAAATTTCATAATCATAAAATGCAACAATTGCTAACATGATTCGGACAGATTTAAGCATCATTACGGATGAGAAGGTCTTATTGTAGTCAACTCCTTGAACTTGTCGAAAACCTTTCGCAACAAGTCGAGCTTTGTAGACAGTAACATTACTGTCAGGGCCAGTCTTCTTCTTGAAGATCCATTTATTCTCTAAGCCTTGCCTATCATCGCGCAAGTCAACCAAAGTCCACACTTTGTTCTCATACATGGATCCCATCTCAGATTTCATGGCCTCAACCATTTTGCGGAATCTGGGCTCATCATCGCTTCCCCATAGTTCGTAGGTTCGTCATGGTCAAGTAACATGACCTCCAGAACAGCATTACCGTACCACTCTGGTTGACCTACGAGGTTCAGTAGTAACTTGATCTGAAGTTTCATGATCATCATCATTAGCTTCCTCACTAATTGGTGTAGGAATCACTGGAACTGATTTCAGTGTTGAACTACTTTCCAATTCGGGAGAAGGTACAATTACCACATCAAGTTCAACTTACCTCCCACTCACTTCTTTCGAGAGAAACTCCTTCTCTAGAAAGGATCCATTCTTAGAAATGAATATCTTGTCTTCGGATCTATGATAGAAGGTGTACCCAACAGTCTCCTTTGGGTATCCTATGAATACACATTTCTCCAATTTGGGTTCGAGCTTATCAGGTTGAAGTTTTTTTCACATAAGCATCACAGCCCCAAACTTTAAGAAACGACGGCTTAGGTTTCTTGCTAAACCACAGTTCATATGGTGTCGTCTCAATGGATTTAGATGGTGCCCTATTTAACGTGAATGCAGTCGTCTAAAGCATAACCCCAAACAATAGTAGTAAATTGGTAAGAGACATCATAGATCGCACCATATCCAATAAAGTACAGTTACGATGTTTGGACACACCATTACACTGTGGTGTTCCAGGTGGCGTGAGTTGCGAAACTATTCCACATTGTTTCAAGTGAAGACCAAACTAATAACTCAAATATTCTCCTCCATGATCAGATCATAGAAACTTTATGTGCTTTACACCAACATGACATAAATGGCAGTGCCACAAATAAGTTGCACTATCATTATTAACTTTGCATCTTTTGGCTTCAATATTATGAATATGTGTATCACTACAATCGAGATTCAACAAAAATAGAACACTCATCAAGGGTGCCTGACCATAAAAGATATTACTCATATAAATAGAACAACCATTATTCTCTAATTTAAATGAATAATCGTCTCGGATCAAACAAGATCCAGATGTTCATGCTCAATGTTGGCACCAAATAACAATTATTTAGGTCTAAAACTAATCCAGATGGTAGATGTAGAGGTAGCGTGCCGACGGCGATCACATCGACTTTGGAACCATTTCCCACGTGCATCGTGACCTCGTCCTTAGCCAATCTTTGTTTAATCTGTAGCCCCTGTTTCGAGTTGCAAATATGAGCAACAGAACCAGTATCAAATACCCAGGCGCTACTACGAGCATTAGTAAGGTACACATCAATAACATGTATATCAAATATACCTTTCACTTTGCCATCCTTCTTATCCGCCAAATACTTGGGGCAGTTCCGCTTCCAGTAACCGGTACCTTTGCAGTAGAAGCACTCTATCTCAAGCTTAGGTCCAGACTTGGGCTTCTTCCCTTGAGCGGCAACTGGCTTGCTGTTCTTTTCAAGTTCCCCTTCTTCCATTTGCCCTTTCTCTTGAAACTAGTGGTCTTGTTCACCATCAACATTTGATTCTGCTTCTTGATTTCTACCTCTGCAGCCTTTAGCATTGTGAAGAGCTTGGGAATTGTCTTTTCCATCCCTTGCATATTATAGTTCATCATGAAGCCTTTTATAGCATGGTGGCAGTGATTGAAGAACTCTGTCAATGACACTATCATCAGGAAGGTTAACTCCCAGCTGAGTCAAGTAGTTCTGGTACCCAAACATTCTGAGTATGTGTTCACTGATAGAACTATTCTCCTCCATTTTGCAGCTATAGAACTTGTCTGAGACTTCATATCTCTCAACTCGGGCATTTGCTTGAAATATTAACTTCAACTCCTGGAACATCTCATATGCTCCATGAAGTTCAAAACATCTTTGAAGTCCCGATTCTAAGCCGTAAAGCATGGCACATTGAACTATCGAGTAGTCATCAACTTTGCTCTGCCAGACGTTCATAATGTCCGGAGTTGCTACTATATCGGGTCTTGCACCTAGCGGTGCTTCCAGGACGTAATTCTTCTGTGCAGCAATGAGGATAATCCTCAAGTTACGGACCCAGTCCGTGTAGTTGCTATCATCATCTTTCAACTTAGCTTTATCTAGGAACGCATTAAAATTCAAGGGAACGGTAGCACGGGCCATTGATCTACAACAACATAGATATGCAAAAAACTATCAGGTACTAAGTTCATGATAAACTAAAGTTCAAATAAGCATATTACTTAAGAACTCACACTTAGATAGACATCTCTCTAGTCATCTAAATGATCACGTGATCCATATCAACTAAACCATGTCCGATCATCACGTGAGATGGAGTAGTTTTCAATGGTGGACATCTCTATGTTGATCATATCTACTATATGATTCACGTTCGACCTTTCGGTCTCAGTATTCTGAGCCCATATATGCATACGCTAGGCTCGTTAAGTTTAACCCAAGTATTCTGCGCGTGCAAAACTGGCTTGCACCCGTTGTATGTGAACATAGAGCTTATCACACCTGATCATCATGTGGTGTCTCGGCACGACGAACTGTAGAAACGGTGCATACTCAAGGAGAACACTTATACCTTGAAATTTAGTGAGAGATCGTCTTATAGGGCATGTTTGGTTGCCCGCATGCAGCCCAACCAGGCCCGTGCGAGATGTGCGCGGCCTGTTTGGTTGCCTGGCCTGCATGCGGTTTGAGGCCCACACGGACCTTAAAGCAGCCCGCAGCCTGGCCCGGCGGAAGCTGCCAAATCGGCAGTTTCTCGCGAGCCTGGCCGCGCGCGGCCACGCGTGCAAGGCAGTTGCATGCCTCGGGCAGCGCAGGAGACGGATGCGATGTCTCATTACTCTCCCCCCACTCTCCTGTCACCGCCCTGACGCACTGTTCCCACCGCTCCCTCTCTCTCCCTCACCGCCCCTGCCTCTCCTCTGATGTCTCCGCCACGCCCACCGCCGCGCCACCCTCTGACCCCCGTCGACCAGCGCATCACCGGCATCCAGGAGCGCTGGCTGGCCGAGGTCCTGAACTCAGGCCGCGACCTGGCGTCGGCGCGGCACGCACCGTTCCTCATCTGCTGCCAGCCACCACGAGCGCCGGACAATGTGGTGTCGGCCGCTCCTGCTCCGCTGCCGATTCCGGACCTCGTGGTCCTGGGCTCGGCGCCGACGCCGTCGAGGGAGCCACCCCTTCTTGGGACCCCATTGGCCACGGGGGTTTTCTTTACCCCCGTCCAAGGGTTTTCTCCGGTCGGTGGGCCGTCCTTCTCGACCTCTGGCATGGCGTTGAGCACGGGGCCGAGGCTGCATGCCGTCGCTGGGACCGGCTCCTCGTCTGCTCCGCCCCCTCTCTCCTTCCCACCAGGGTTTTCACCCCGGCCTCGGTTCACCGCGGCTGCGCATGCCCCGATGAGTCAAACCCGTCAATCTTTGCTCCTAGATGTAGATTAGATGTTTATTTCTTAGGCATGTGGTAGTAGTTAGTAGATTCGATAGGATTAGATACGATTATAGCAGATCCGATTGGATGCAATCCCAATCAAATCCAATCGGACTAATCTGTTCTTGTTTTTATACAGTGTCTGCTAGGATAATTTTTCTTGTGCTACTGCTTGTGTGTCCTATGATTTGTGTTCATGCTAGTAGGTGTGTTCATGCTAGATTCATGTTGATTGATGGCATGTTCATGTTCTTCATGTTGAGTGATGAATGCTAGAATCATGTTGACTGATGGCATGTTCATGTTCTAGATAGGATCATGTTCATGTTTCATGTTGCTAACATACTTGTTCTAGCTAGGGTTTGTGTTGAATGTTATACATGCATGTAGTAGGAGCATTGTCGGATTTCGGGTTCCGGCAGACCCTTGAGGTTCGAACACTGGGGTGCGCGTGGAGATTTCGCCTTCTACCTACCTGCACCCCTCCGCCTCGCTAAGATCTAAGCTATGGAAAGAACAGCACGAGAGACACAGGGTTTATACTGGTTCGGGCCACCGTTGTGGTGTAATACCCTACTCCAGTGTGTGGTGTGGTGGATTGCCTCTTGGGCTGATGATGATGAGCAATACAAGGAAGAACAGCCTCACGAGGGTCTGTTCTTGGATGGGGGGATGAACTGCTAGGAGGAGTTCAGCCACCCCTCTCTCTCTCTCTTCTCGATTCTCTCTCTGATTTCGATCTCGATCCCAGCTTGTTTCTGGGTTGGCCGATTCTAGATCTTCCCTACCCTGGGGGTGGCTAGTCCTATTTATAAGCAAAGGCCCTGGGCCTCTTCCCAAATATTGAGCGGGAAGGGCGCCAACAATTGGCCATTTTGAAGGGGAACATCTGGTACACTTATCCTGACTAAAGTTGGTCCTCGCCTGCCAAAGGCTCTGGTGGTGACGCTGGCTTGGGCTCCACAATGACTTCCTCCCTGCCGTTGGACTGGTCTTGGTCTCGTTGCACCGAAACGGGTGCCTTTGCTTGATGCTCTCGCCTGCGCTTGCTCCCTTTGCACCACAGAGGAAAGGAGGACACTGCGCGGTTGGCGCCGACCTGGCGCCTTTGGTCATCATGGCTTGCGTCACGGGCACCTCGTGAGGTACCCCACCTTGATCTCTCCACCTCCTCGCGAGCCAGCCTGATGAGGCCGTGCCTGAGGAAGCTCCGTGTCGTCCGCCCCACAAGGCTTGGCCCCTCACGAGGGTCTTGGGTCTGTGTTGATGAAGATGGGCCGTGCTGGGCCCCCCTTTGAGCCACGCCGTAGGCCGCAGGCAGGCAAGTCTGGGGACCCCCGTTCCCAAAACGCCGACAGTAGCCCCCAGGCCCAAGGCGCGCCCGGACTTGGCTGTGCAGGGAGGCGAAAGGGCAAGGGCGAAGCGCCGTGGGCCCTAACAGCCTGCGGCCTTGGGCACCGTGTGGCGGTTGATTGGACGTGGGCGTCTCCACTTCCCCACGGCGCCTCGGCACTTGCACGGATTGGACAAGTCCCTGCATGCAAAGTGGGTCATGATTACCTGTGATCGTGGAGGTCGGCGGTTGGCCTTCGCGGAGATGGAGGCGAAGGATCGCTCCTCGCTGAGGACGCTTTACGACAGTGGCTTGGAGAGCCCGTTGGCTGGCGCCGAGGACGGTCCCGCCAAGCTGCTTCCCTTCCTGGTTCACGCTCTTGAAGATGTCGCCCTTGGCCTTGGCCCCACGGCCGAGGCCGAGGCGCGTGTCCTGTCTTCTGCAGCGCTGACGCGGGTCCTCACCCACATCTACCTTCGCGATCCCGACGTTGACCTCGACAGCCTGCTGGAGCCAGTAAGCAGCAAGCGTGCCACTGCCGCTGCCGAGGCCGTGAAGGGTCGCGCGGAGGCTCTGCTGGGGAAGTTCCGGGCCTTCAGCACCAAGCCGAAGCAAGGCGCTGCCAACCCCGCTGCTCCATGAGGCGAACCCACTCCGTGCTGCTCCACCGCCGACAGGTGACTCCGTTGTGGCTCCTGTCCTGCCTTTAATTCCTGCACATGTATCATGCCTCGGGGAGGCATTTAAACTTGCGTTTGGCATTGAGATAACAGTGTGAACTGTAATATTTGCTTTTGAATTCCGTGAAATTTACGCTTTTCCTTCCTACTTGCTTATGTTCTACGCCGGCAGAGCCCGACCCCGCGCATACCTCAGCCACCGTTAGCCCCGACCGGAAACCAGGACGGGACCAAGGAGTGAGGAGCTACGTGACAAGTTAGGCTCTTGAGTCGCGATGCTCAGGAGTCCCCCTTGGCGCACGAACAGCAAGTAGGGAGGTGTGATGTGGGTGGATCTACCATTCTACGTCTGCAGAGCCCGGCCGCGCGCATACCTCAATCGCCGTTAGCCTTTCGGAACTAAGGATTGAGGAGCTACATGACCAGTTAGGCTCCTGAGTCGCGATGCTCAGGAGTCCCCCTTGACGCTCAAACGGCCTTCGTACCTTGGCTCGGCTCGGGGTGAGACGCGTGACGAACCAGGCCCGAGGGGGCTGGCTGGGTGGCATGCGTCTGGGCGTGACCCAGGCGCAGCCCCCGTGCCCAGCCCCCTCGCGCGGCACTCCCGAGGGGAGGCGTTACGATGAGGCTAGACACTGAGCTCTGGGATCCCTGAGGTTGATGCGGCCCGGGGGCCGCCCTCAGTTGTTTATCACCAGCGCGGAGCATAGCACTTCCGTATGTGTACGGGCATAGCCGCTCCTCGGCAGTGTCGTCAGCCAGCGCGGAGCATGGTGCTTCCACTGGTACGTGGGAGGGGGCTCCCCTCCGGGAGGAGCCCCCGGGGCGTGTACAGCCCGCCCTGACACGTGGCTGGCACGGTAGGGCCTGTCGAGGTGTATTTGGGCACCCGTGAGCCAGTGCGGGACTTACGGGGCCCTACCTCTAGGCGGGTTGCGCCTGGCACTGGGCCTTATCTTGTGATGTGTCCCTGCAAATTTGGTTAGATGCCGACACTCTACGTCCTCGGGTCCCGGCCCTTGAGCTGGTCTCAGCCATCGCTGGTATGCCAGGTCGCGATGCCGTGGACAAGGCCAGAGGGTGAGGGCTGGAGAGCCAGTAAGAGCCCTGAGTTGCGATGCTCAGGTACCCCCCCCTTTAACGTGCAAGTGGTCGGCATGGAGAAGAAGAGGTGCCGTGGACAAGCATCAAATAATCAAGCATGGTGGGTCAAACGCATAGCCGGAAATAAACGCAAAAAGGGATACATGCCGTTGGGTCTGGCCCGAGCGACTTGGGGGATGATGCAGCCCGAGGGGCACCCCCAACAAGGTAAGCTAACAACATGAAATAAAAGGGATACATGCCACAGGGACGGACCCATGCGGCCTGGGAATAATGCAGCCCTAGGGGGTGCTCCCAGCTGGAAATGAAACTTGAAAGATGTTACCTGATGATGTTGAGGATGAAGGACTGTTGGTGTAGCAGACTCGGTGGGCTGCGGAAGCCGATCCTCACGAGCCCCCAGGCCCAGGGGCCTCGGGAGGCTCCGGAGGCGCTGGTGGCTCCTCGCGGACCATCTCCATCTCCGCCAGGGTTGCGGAACGCCTGGCCTCTTGAGCCTCCATGATGCCCCTCATGAGGCGCTGGTACATGGCAGCCGCGTTTGGCAAGCCGTAAGGCATGCGAAGGTAGCTGTGGGGTGGACCTTCGCAGCGCCACACTCGCGAGGGCCAGAGGCGCTCCAGAGAGGCGACTTGATTGAGCCCTGGTATGTCGGTGCAGATGCGCAGCCCACCATCCTTGCCTGGATGGGGAACCACAGCTGGTAGGCGGCGGCCGCCGTTCATGACTCTTGACTCCTGTAGCTCCTGAATGGCCTTGCTGACGAACTCCTGAGGGTCTGGCCCTCCTTGCCTTACTCCTTCTTGAGGGAAACGTGCTTTGAAACACGCCTCCATGTGGTGCCCAAGCGCCTCCCTCATGACCTTAGCCAGGTCGGTGGCCCTCCAGGGGAGAGCCCCCGAGTCCTGCCTGAGGAGGGCGCTGGGCGCGCTTTCCTATGCAATGGAAGGAGGTTCCCCCTGGGCAGGCGCGGGCCCCGAGGGGCCTGCCTCCTGAGGGGCCGGGCCGGACAATGTCTTCTTCTTCTTGGGGGCGGTCTCGGGAAGCCTCCTGCTTTCGCGATCCGGGTCTTCCAGTGATGCGGCCTGAAAGGCTCGTTCCAGGGAACACACCGCGTCCTTCTCTTCACAGGGCACCGTGATGAATCCGCCACTTCCTGGCATCTTGAGGACGTTGTAGCCGTGGTGAGTTACGACCATGAACTTGGCCAGCGCTGGGTACCCAAGGATGGCGTTGTACGACAGGCGAATGTGAGCGACGTCGAAGTCGATGAGCTCGATGCGGTAGTTGTCGCGTGCCCCGAAGGTGACAGGGAGGCGGACCTGCCCAATCGGGACCGTGGAGCCGTCGGTGACTCTGGAGAAAGGCTTGGTTGGCTGAAGCTGGTTGTAGGGCACTTGGAGATTGTTGAATGTTTCCACGGACAGGACATTGAGCCCTGCCCCGCCATCGATGAGGGTCCTGGTGACCACCACGTTGCTGATGATTGGGGAACAAAGCATTGGGAGGACTACGGCTGTGGCCGCACACTTGAGCTGATCTGCTGAGCTGAACGTGATGGCGCACGCCGACCACCTGAGAGGGCGCGTGGCTTCCAGCTTGGGGAGGACTGCGTTCACTTCACGGGCGAACTGCTTGAAGATGCGTTGAGAGGTTGGGGCTTGAGCCCCTCCCAGGATGCAGGCGACCGCGCGCGGCTCCTGGAAGCCCCCAGCCCCCTCATCCTGATGGCGGTCCTCGTTTCTCCTTGGCTGCGGCGGCAGCGGAGGGAGGCCTGCATTGCCTTGCGGGCGATCCTCGCGAGGCTGATCCCTCTAGTCTCCCTCGCAAGGCGGGTCTTACCAGCGATCCTCGCGAGGTTGATCGCGCCACCCTTGGCACGGGCAGCGGTCTTCCGAGCGTCCTGGGTTCCTTCCTCCTCCTCGACCGTAGCCCCAGTCACCGCGGTCGGGGCGACGGCCGATCCTTCTTTCTCGCACGGATCGAAGCTCTTGACATTCACTGGTGTTGTGAGTGTGGAGGTCGTGGTACACATAGTACCGACTGCCCTTGGAAGGTTCGGGCTGATCTCTGCCCCGCTTGGTGTATGGTTCTGCCGCGAGGACGGCAGCCCCCTTGCGCTTCACATCCTTGGCCTTGGGCTTCTTCTCTTCTGGGTCTGCGGCAGGCAGCTCGAGGAGGGAGAGACGCCCTTCCTCAGCCCTGGCGCACTTGGTTGCCAAGTTGAACAACTCCAAGGAAGTGCACAGGTCTTCATGCATCGCCAGCTCCTCCTTCATCTTGACATCGCGCACGCCGTCGGAGATGGCTGAGATGATGGCCTCCTCTGTCACCTTGGGAATCTTGAGGCGTGCGTTGTTGAAGCGTTGGATGTACTTCTACAGGGTCTCTCCGGGTTGTTGCTTGATGCGGCGCATGTCGCTCACGGCGGGTGGCCAGTCGCGAGTACCTTGGAAGTTGGCGATGAAGCGGGTGCGCATCTCGTCCCAGGAGGAGATCGTGCCTGGAGCCAGGTTCAGGAGCCGAGTGCGGGCCCCGTCCTTGAGCGCCATGGGAAACCAGTTCACCATGACCTTCTCGTCTCCGTTGGCAGCTTCGATGCCCAGCTCATAGAGCTGGAGGAACTCCACAGGGTCGGCCGTGCCGTCGTAACGAGGAGGCAGGTCTGGCTTGAACTTGCCAGGCCACGCGACGCTGCGTAGCTCGGTGGTGAAGGCACGGCAGCCAGCTGTGGCCACGGGAGGCCTTGGGTGATGGAGAGCTTGGTCTTGCATGTCCCCACGCGCTGCAGCTGGGAGCAGCACGGGGTCTTGACGTGCGGGAGCAGGAGCATGGTCGCGATGTGCTGGAGCAGGGAGCGCCCGGGCAGCTTCTTGCGGGTGAGGGACTTCTTGGCAGCTCCGCTCTTGCCACGATGGCACCTGACGGAGCGGGTTCTGCCCAGGGGCCACGCGCCTTGGAGCCATGGCGCCTTCTTGAGGAGGAGGCGGCCGGGGCGCCGCCGGAGCTTCGTCGCCCGCGCAGGGCGGGGTGCAGTGCAGCGGAACGGACGGCGCGGGAGAGCCCCCTGCGGCGCGGACGAGCTCGGCGACGTGGTTGAGCCATTCTTCGTAGACGTCGTCGACGGGACGGTAGCGCAGGAGCTCGTTTGCCGCAATGAGCGCGGCTCGAGCCTCCATGGGTGCGCAGAGCGCGCGGACGAAGAATCAACTAGGGTGAGCAAGGGAGTAGCGGTGCGACCGTCTTGCCGCACGGATGGATGCTGAGACGACGCTTGCTGCTCGTTCCCCGCCGGGCCAGTGGCGGCGTTGATGGCAGGTGACGGGGAACGGCGAGGACGCCCGCCGACAGGAGCCGTCTGGGCGATGCGGGAAGCGAGAGCGGCCCGACGCTCGGCACGGGCCCGACGAGCGTCAGACATGGACGCGATGGTCGGAGGAGAACGGGGTGGTGGAAGACGAATTACGGCGCACCCCTACCTGGCGCGCCAAATGTCGGATTTCGGGTTCCGGCAGACCCTTGAGGTTCGAACACTGGGGTGCGCGCGGAGATTTCGCCTTCTACCTACCTGCACCCCTCCGCCTCGCTAAGATCTAAGCTATGGAAAGAACATCACGAGAGACACATGGTTTATACTGGTTCGGGCCACCGTTGTGGTGTAATACCCTACTCCAGTGTGTGGTGTGATGGATTGCCTCTTGGGCTGATGATGATGAGCAATACAAGGAAGAACAGCCTCGCGAGGGTCTGTCTCTGGCTGGTGGGATGAACTGCTAGGAGGAGTTCAGTCACCCCTCTCTCTCTCTCTCTCTTCTCGATTCTCTCTCTGATTTTGATCTCGATCCCAGCTTGTTTCTGGGTTGGCCGATTCTAGATCTCCCCTACCCTGGGGGTGGCTAGTCCTATTTATAGGCAAACGCCCTGGGCCTCTTCCCAAATATTGAGCGGGAAAGGCGCCAACAATTGGCCATTTTGAAGGGGGACATCTGGTACACTTATCCTGACTAAAGTTGGTCCTCGCCTGCCAAAGGCTCTGGTGGTGACGCTGGCTTGGGCTCCACAATGACTTCCTCCCTGCCGTTGGACTGGTCTTGGTCTCGTTGCACCGAAACGGGTCCCTTTGCTTGATGCTCTCGCCTGCGCTTGCTCCCTTTGCACCAAAGAGGAAAGGAGGACATTGCGCGGCTGGCGCCCGCCTGGCGCCCGCCTGGCGCCTTTGGTCGTCATGGCTTGCGTCATGGGCACCTCGTGAGGTACCCCGCCTTGATCTCTCCGCCTCCTCGCGAGCCAGCCTGATGAGGCCGTGCCTGAGGAAGCTCCGTGTCGTCCGCCCCGCGAGGCTTGGCCCCTCGCGAGGGTCTTGGGTCTGTGTTGATGAAGATGGGCCGTGTTGGGGCCCCCCTTTGAGCCACGCCGCAGGCCGCAGGCAGGCAAGTCTGGGGACCCCCATTCCCAGAACGCCAACAAGCATTTTAGGATGGTGACAAATCTGCATGGCTGCACATGGGTGCTATTGGCACTTGCTGTTGCTATTTTTAGATGTTACCATATTTAGGATAGTGCAGTGTTTAGTGCCAGTTGCATCAAAGAAGATGGAACTGATCAGTGGACTTGCCCAGCAGCAAGTCAACTGGTTAGTGCCACTGATCAGTGGCATTTTCCCAACAATAAGTGTCATTGATAGGCAAATGCCACTTATCAATGGCACTTGCTGTTGGGCAAGTCCACTGATTAGTGCCACTGATTAGCTTAGGCAAATGCCACTTATCAATGGCACTTGCTGCTGGGCAAAATTCCACTTATCAATGGCACTTGCTGTTGGGAAAGTCCACTGATCAGTAGCATTGATCAGTGGACTTGCCCAACAGCAAGTGCCATTGATAAGTGGCATTTCCTCAAAGAGTTTATGGACTGATCAGTGTCATTTGCTCTTTGGCAAATGTCCCTAATCGGTGCCATTTTGCAAAGAGTTTGTGCACTAATACTTGTCATATTACCTGACAAGATATTGAAGACTGACTGGGATGTGCCGGGAGGAGGAGCTCAGGTGGTGGCCGGGGCTGAGCGCGCCGATGATTTCATCCCCCTGAACAGGTGGCTCAGGAAGGCGGACCTGCCTGGTAGGATCGCCTTCATGAGCGTGCCTCTTTCAAGGGGACGATCTCCGAGGCAGGGCCACGAGGAGGGGGCCAGGGAGCCGATGCGCTTCTACCAGCAGATCAAGGACAGCGAGGACCTCTCCAGGCTCGACGTGCCTCCCAAGTTCGTGGAGGTGATGAACACTTGGCTGGTCATCAAGCGGCTCCTGCGTGTCGTCAGGCTCTAGGCGAACAAGCGGTGTGTGTTCTGGCTGCAGGTGCAGAACTTCGAGGGGCACATGGTGCTTGGCCGGGGCTGGAACTACTTCTGCCGCCGTCACCAGATCGTCCCCGACGACCTCGTCATTGTGCGCATCTCAGGACTCAGACTGAAGGTTCAGATCTACAACCACGACTCCTCGGTGATGTGCAGGTTTCATTGCAGCAGGAACAATTGCGTTGGTAACATCGATCAGGCTATGTAGTTAACTTAAGTAAGGTGTTAGTGGACAACTTTTATGGTGTGTGGCGAGACTTGTGCTGGTAACTTGTTCATATTTTGGCCAGGAGCAGCACCCTGGCATGGAGCAAGGAAGGAGGATGCCCCTGCTTTTAATCTAGACTTATGCTATGTAGTTAAGTAGTTTGTTGTCTTTTCCTTGCTTGTTGTGTTAAGTTTGATGTCATTACATTGCTTGCTTTGTTTGATCTTGTTGTTGTGTTGTTGTTGTTGTTGTTGTGCTGATCATGTGGTGGTAAGGCCACCACATTTGAATGGGGTGAGCAGAACACACACGCTGTTTGCAACCAAACAGCTGAAGTTTGCGTCTGCTCACACCCTATGCATAAAAACGACAACCAAATAGCAAGGGGGTAAATCCCTCTCTATGTGATGCAGGCAACCAAACAGGTTGCATCTGCCGCATATGAGGCTGTATTTCAGCAACCATCCTGGGTTGAGATGGACGTGCAATGTAGGTACTGTTCCAAACTGCAACCAAACACTCCCATAATGCTACCGCCGTACTAAGCAAAATAAGATGCATAAAAGATAAACATCACATGCAATAAAAATATGTGACATGATACGGCCATCATCATCTTGTGCCTTTGATCTCCATCTCCAAAGCACCATCATGATCTCCATCGTCACCGGCTTGACACCTTGATCTAAATCGTAGCATCGTTGTTGTCTCGCCAACTATTGCTTCTACAACTATTGCTACCGCTTAGTGATAAAGTAAAGAAATTACATGGCAATTGCATTTCATACAATAAAGAGACAAGCATAAGGCTCCTGCCAGTTGCCGATAACTTTTACAAAACATGATCATCTCATACAACAATTTATATCTCGTCACGTCTGGACCATATCACATCACAACATGCCCTGCAAAAACAAGTTAGGTGTCCTCTACTTTGTTGTTGCAAGTTTTACGTGGCTGCTACAAGCTTCCAGCAAGAACCGTTCTTACCTACGCATCAAAACCACAACGATTTTTTGTCAAGTGTGATGTTTTAACCTTCAACAAGGACCGGCCGTAGTCAAACTCGATTCAACTAAAGTTGGAGAAACAGACACCTGCCAGCCACATGTGTGCCAAGCACGTCGGTAGAACCAGTCTCATGAACGTGGTCATGTAATGTCGGTCCGGGCCGCTTCATCCAACAATACTTTCGAATCAAAGTAAGACGTTGGTGGTAAGCAGTATGGCTATTATCATCCACAACTCTTTGTGTTCTACTTGTGCATATATCATCTATGCATAGACATGGCTCTCATACCACTATTGGGGAACGTAGTAATTCAAAAAATTCCTATGATCACGCAAGATCTATCTAGGAGAAGCATAGCAATGAGACGGGAGAGTGTGTCCACGTACCCTCGTAGACCGAAAGCTGAAGCATTTAGTAACGCGGTTGATGTAGTCAAACGTCTTCACGATCCAATCGATCCAAGTACCGAACGTACGGCACCTTCGTGTTCAGCACACGTTCAGCACGATGACGTCCCTCGAGCTCTTGATCCAGTGGAGGGTTGAGGGAGAGTTCCGTCGGCACGATGGTGTGGCGACGATGTTGGTGATATGATTTGCGCAGGGCTTCGCCTAAGCACTACGGAAAATATGGCCGAGGTGGTAAACTGTGGAGGGGGGCACCACACACGGCTAAGACAATTGATGTTGTCCTTTGGGGTGCCCTCTGCCCACGTATATAAAGGAGGGGGAGGAAGAGGCCTGCCAAGGGGGAGGCACACCAAAGGGGGGAGTCCTACTAGGACTCCAAACCTAGTAGGATTCGGCCCCCCCTTTCATTCCAACAGAGAGGGGGAAAGGGGAAAGGAGGGAGAGGGAGAAGGAAAGAGGAGGGTCGCTATCGGTGTCAAAACCGGCGGATCTCGGGTAGGGGGTCCCAAACTGTGCGTCTAAGGCGGATGGTAACAGGAGGTAGGGGACACGATGTTTTACCCAGGTTCGGGCCCTCTTGATGGAGGTAAAACCCTACGTCTTGCTTGATTATTCTTGATAATCTGAGTAGTACAAGAGTTGATCTACCACGAGATTGGAGAGGCCTAACCCTAAAAGGTAGACTATGGTATGATTGTCTGTTGTCCTACGGACTAAAACTCTCCGGTTTATATAGACACCGGAGGGGGCTAGGGTTACACAAGGTCGGTTACAAAGGAGGAGATATACATATCTATATTGCCTAGCTTGCCTTCCACGCCAAGTAGAGTCTCATCCGGACACGGGACGAAGTCTTCAATCTTGTATCTTCATAGTCCAACAATCCGGCCAAAGGATATAGTCCGGCTGTCCGGAGACACCCTAATCCAGGACTCCCTCAGTAGCCCCCGAACTAGGCTTCAATGATGATGAGTCCGGCGCGCAGTGTTGTCTTCGGCATTGCAAGGCGGGTTCTTCTCCAAATTTCGAACGTTTGTTAAGCAGTGTCCGGTCCCATAAATGTCGAACCTCTTGGCTTCTGTGCCCAATAAGGGCTATCTTCCACGCGTTGAATGAATGCGAGGCGTCGGGGCGTTTTTACATTCGCCCCCCCCCTAGCCAGACAAACAAATTGTCTATTAAAGGGACGGGGGTTCTTAGATCCAATCCATACCATCCTCTCCCAATGAGAATCCATCAGAGCGCGTTTCGGAAAAATCCATTCCAGCATGGCCGACTTCCGTAGCTCCTCCTCCCGCCCCCGTAGCCCTAAGCCCGGTGATTGGGAGAGGTGTTCAGTCCCACACAGTCGACTAGTCGAACTACAGACTAAGGGATTTCTCCCTCCAGCGTATATGGTGCCCGTCCGAGCCGGGCTCGCCACCTGCAATGGCGGGGAGCAAGCGGAGAGCTTCCCCAGCCCCTCTACGGGGGAGCGGGTATGCCTTGTCCCTTATTTATTGAGGAGACTCGGATTTCCGATTCATCCGTTCCTCCGCGGGCTCCTGGAGTTCTACGGCCTCCAACTGCATAATTTCACCCCCGCTTCCATTTTACACATCGCCGGCTATGTTGCCCTCTGCGAGTTATTCTTGGGCTGCGAGGCTCACTTCGAGTTGTGGAAAAGGCTATTTTGCCTCGTCCCTCACACACACACTACAAAAAAAATACACTTTCGTGATGATACGTGTTTGTCACAGTAGGTTGCTTTTTTTGTCATGCATGTACATCCATGACAAATTTATGACAGAATCAAGATAGTCATACCTGTGCTGTCGTAGAAGTGTTCCATGACATTACCAAAATTATCATCATGGAAGTGTCCACTTCCATGACAATAAATCGCGCATCACAAAAGTGCTTTTGTCAAGGGTGACCGACACGTGGCATCCACCGTAACGGAATGCCGTTAAGCTATCGGGTCGGGTTTTGGATCCGATAAGCCATTAACATCCCCGACCAATGGGGATTTTCCACGTGTAAAATCATCATTGGCTAGAGGAAACACGTGTCGGCTCATCGTTGGGACAGATGTCATCCACTCACTGGACAGAAGGCGCCTATGATACGTCGACACGTGGCACGGCCCAACAGTGGCCCATTCCTGTGAAAAGGCTGGCCCATTTGACTTCGTCAAAAGCTGGCGGGTCGGCCCATGGAAAGCCTGTTAACGGCCTGTTCGCATATAGCCCATTTACAGCCCGCTAACCCAAGGCCCGTTATGCCCCATCCGAATTAGGCCCAGTAGCGTCATCTGGGCCGTCCAATATGATTCCAGCCCATTTTCACTTCTAGCCCATGTATAGCCCACAACGTCTTTCGGCCCATATGAGGCCCTTTGTAACTCTTGGCCCATTAGCGGCCCGTGCTGAAACTGGCCCGTAATGAACAATGTATCACTTTACACCCATTAACGGCCCGTGGTGAAACTGGACCGTAATGAATAGTGTATCACTTTATACCCATTAATGGCCCATTATTCCATTGGGCCGTCTCCAGCCCATGTTATCTTTCGGCCTTATCAGAGCCCATTTATTATTGGGCTCATTTCCAGCATTCGTTTACTTACAACCCGTTACTGTCATTTTCTGCTTGTGGGCCAAATTCAGCCCGTGGTTACAGTCGGCCCATTTGTGGTCCGTTAATACGTTGGGCCGTTTTCATAGCGTCATCAAATACGGCCTATTAACGATGGCCCGTTATGGTCGGCCCATGAACGGACGATTCCAACTCTAGCCTGTTTACGGCCAGAATGCGGTCTGTTTGGCCCATGTTTGGCCAATTGATCATACGGCCCGTATAAGGCCCATTGATGATACGGCCCGTAGAAGGCCCATTGTTTCTATGACCCGTAGAAGGCCCACTATTTCTACAGCCCGTAGAAGGCCCACTGTTTCTATGGCCCGTAGGAGGCCCAGTGTCACTACAGTAAATATTAGCCCATGGTTATTGTGGCCTAGTTTTAAAAAATAGGTTATTGCAGCCACTAGCAAACCGCAGAAAAAGAACTGCACTGACTACAAGCAAACCAATAAACAAGACAACAAGGAAATAAATAAGAAAGCAACTTACACTAGGCTATCACGGCTATTAGACATATTACATCCACTAGGCATCAAAGTTCGCCACCAGTGCAAATATAGGGAACACAGCAGCATATAAATGCCGCAGCAAAACAAGTCCAGAACTGAAACCACTTCGGAAGAGCTCAAGAAACAATATCCTGGGTACCCATAATGCTGGCAAGATGCTTAGCAAGCTTATTAAGTTTCTCTTGTTTGGCGCTTATGTCCTCCAGCGCTTGCTGTTGCACCAGAAAGTATGCATCTAAATTCTGCAGGGACTTCCTCAGTCCTTCGGCTTCCTGTCGCATAACATCTGATCGATGTCTTTCAACTTGAAGTTGAGACTCAAGAAGCCGAACTGATTCAGGCAATGAGTTCGAAGAGCTGGTGCCAGCAGTGGTAGCCAGTAACTCGAACACTACATCAAGACAGGACTTTGGGGTTGTCTCAGTGTCTTCAACATAGTTTTTATCAGCTTTCTTGGAGACCAACAGGGATGTCTCACTATCTTGAACCTTATCTGCATTACTTCCTTTACCATTGCATAATAGGGTACTCTTCTCCAATATTTTATCCGCGTTCTAAAAAAGAAACAAACAAACACATCTCAGGTTTACAATGTAGTATATGAAACTCATTTTGGTAAACCAGTTCAGTAGTAAGGTGGACAGGATAACAGCATGAAACAAACATATATCTATGTAGTATGGTCACTGTATGGTCTATATCATTCTACTTTATGTTGCCAAATCAAGATAGATACAGTTCGAATCATATTTATTTAAGACAAAGCAGCATAGACAGAATATAAGTGTGGGAAACTACACAGCAATAACAACACTTGTAATGTGCATGGCATGAGAACATAACTGTTTATTCAATTGAAACTGAAATCAACATAGAGCAAGTTACAACAGCAAACAGCCAAACACGTTGAAGAAACAGGTTTAAAACATACCTGTTGCGCCATTGGAGTTTCAATTGCATCCTTCAATTTTGAAATTAGTTGGTATTAGTAAATACAGTGATGCAAGAGCAAAGTAGTATGAACCATAGCTATGAAACCTGACCTGAGAACAATTCTTCTTCTGCTTTAAGCATTGACTTCGGGTTCGGAGTGGTGGTCCTCGTGATTTGGGCACTGCAGTTGCCTTACTAACCGCTCGTGTTTGGATGCTCTGTGGTGGAGACGGTGTTGTGTCAATGGGAACTGGGTGTCTATCTGCTGGGGTTGGGGTTAGAAGGGGTATAGCTGGTTCTCTGTCCAACTAGGTAGGGGTACTATCTGCATGAGTGTGGGTTATGTGTGGTGGAGCTGGTTCTTGGGCAAGTACAACCGTGGTTCTATCTGCATCGACAGGTAGCATGATCTTTTCTGAAGACTGTGTTTTTACTCCCACGGATACTGCCATCACTCCCTCCAATTGAAATGGCTGATAAAGAAGAAAAGTAATTGAATGTATAGAGATTGTAAGATAGACAGGTGCAATGGATAGTAGGGAAGAGAACAGGGCATGAAATAATTCACATTTATGTTGTCTAAGCAAATAGAATAGCAGGACATAATTTCACATATATGATGGCTAATTAAATAGGATAGCATGACACAATTTCACATGTATGATGGCTAACTAAACAGGATAGAATGACATACTTCAAAATATGATCACTATGTAAATAGGATGACATGATATAACTATACGATGTGTCTGTTAAAGTGGTTGGCATGCCATAAATCACAAACATGTCGTCGATGGAAACATGATGGCATGATATAATTCACGGATAGAATGACATAATTTAAATATGATGACTACGTAAACAGGATGAGATGATATAACTATATTATGTCTTTAGAAAATGGGTTGGCATTCCATAATTCAGATATATGATGTCTATGTAAACATCATGGCATGACATAATTCAAATATATGATTTATATACTAAGGAAGTGAGCAGAGGGCAATCGCATATATGATGTGCCAACTAAGGAGATGGCATTCAATATTGTGTATATGATGTAAAAACTAAGCATTGCAATACACCATATGCATTATATGAGTAATATAACCCTGCCAAGTTTGAGCATAAACCTCAAGGGGATAATAGGACTGGTCATCTGCCTCTGAATCCTCCTCTGAAGAGCTATCTATAACCAGCAAGATATCTGCTTCAGCAGGTAGCATTGTCTGCTCTGAAGACCTTGTTTTCACTCCAGATTTCTCCATCACCAATTCAAATGGCTGATGCACAGGAAGAGCAGTTGAATATACAAACATTGTCGACAAATGCAATGAGAAATACAAAAAAGGACGGCATGATATAATTCACATATATGACGCTTTCCTAAACAGCATGGCATTGCATAATTCACATACATAATGCCTTGCAGCAAGATAACATTGCATAATTCACATATATAATGCCTTGCAACAAGATGGCATCGCATAATTCACATATATGGTAATTAGACACTAAACAGGTGGCATTCACACAAAGCATGTCTAAACTAAGAAAATGACATAGCAATGCAAGATACCATACGCACGATATGAGAAACATAACCCTGCCAAGTTAGGGCATGCACCTCGAGGGGGGAATATGACTGGTCATCTATCTCTGAATCCTCCTCTGAGGAGCTATCGGTAACCAGCAAGACATGCGCTTTGTCAGATAGCATTGTCTGCTCTGAAGACCTTGTTTCCACTCCAGAGTTTTCCATGACCGTGCCAAATGGCTGATGCACAGGAAGAGTAATTGAATGTACTAAAATCGTTGACAAATTTAACACATAATAAAAAATGATGGCATGATATAATTCACATATAAGATGTCTGGCTAACCAGGGTGGCATTGCAAAATTCACATATATGATGCCTGGCTAGACAAGATGGCATTGCATGATTCACATATACGATAAAGAAACTAAACAGATGGCATTGACACAAAGCATGTCTAAACTAAGCAGATGACATCTTTAATGTATACAGTAAGCAATGCAAGGCACCATATGCATGATATTACCAACATCAGCATGCCAAGTTAGAGCAAAGACCTCATGGGGTAAATAGGAGTGGTCTTCTCCTTCTGAATCCCCCTCATAACAATTATCTTCCTCTTGATTACGATCCAAAATGGGTGGAGGGGGCTGCCTTTGCGCCAACCATGGAACGACGTCTGCATGAAATTTTATTGCCACGCAAGGCTCGTCTCTTTTGCTCTACATGATCAGTTCCATTGTGTAGAATAACTGGCATGCATCGGAATAAAACATAGTGAGATTATGTAAGGAGTGCATGCACAAATCCAGAGTGATGGTAGCAAACTGTGGATAGACCCAAAACCAATGATAGCAGGCAGATAATAGTTTTAGTTAAAAATACAGATAATGGCTCCTTTAATGTTTGTTTGCACCCAACATGAAACTCATAGTAGACACCGGAGATTAATCAGATAGTAGACAGATAGTAGTGATTGCTGCCCCAATATGTACCCCACAACCATTTAAAAACTCAAGTTTCAGCATTAGTTTGCACCTAACTCGGAGTCTAATAGGTGAACACGATGATAATGTAGCATGTTATCATATTAAACGACGCATAACATAAGCAGACACGAAAGAGTGCGACCTCTCTTGTGGACCCGTGTAGTCCTCAAGGTCATCTGCTAAGTTGATGATGGTAATGCAGTTGCCGTGGCTGCCGACAGCGGGGAAGAAGATCAGAGGCGGCGAAAGACAGTATGGAGAGCGAATCCCTGCTGTGGTGAACCCTTCCATCGTTGGAGCAGCTGAGCTAGGGTGGAACACAGCGCCGCAGGAGCAGGACAAAACCACACAAGGTTTTCTTTGACACATATGTGTAACAGAAGTAATTGAGTAAGGGCTTGTTTGAATTTGAGGATTCTAACAATGCAGGGATAGGAAATAGACATGAATAGGATAGGAATGCACGTGCAAAACAGAGAATTTAAAAACACAGGATTTCTGCCAATCTGGGAGTTTGATTCACAACAATTGGAAGATCACAGGATGCAAAAAAGCATGGTGAGATTAAGTTAAACCACAAGAAAATGTATGGTTATAATGCTATTATGCTACTATCTCTTAGTCTTGTGCTTGATGAATAGGAATATGAAAAGGAGGAGAAGTGGAAATTAGAATTCCTATGGTTTTTCTTTCAAGGAGACACTAAAGGAACAAATCCTATAGTTTTTCTTTGCTCCATTCCTTTGCACCAAATTCATGAAAAGTAGTACCATAGGAAACTTTCCAATTCCGATGTTTTTCATTCACTTTTCCTTTCAAGCACTGGCGATTCTAGTAGGCAGGCTTGAGCAAGGAAAATCCTACACTAAAAAATATTTTTGTGCTACTTCTATTACTTTGGAACCAGGCCACTTCAATACTAGCTCAACTCCCAGGCCCATCGACAAATGCACAGCTCAAACGCGCAGAGATAAATAATGATGGCGTTCAAGAGAGTCCATCACGGATAGCTAAGTTGCCTGGTACCTCACTGCTTGTCATATAGTAGGATAAAATAATCGTATTTCCCGTTACTACGAGTGCTCAGTGGACAATATATATAACATGTAGAGTAAAAAAGAGATGCAACAAGTGTACAACCTCTTTGGCGAAGCCATGTCGATCTCAGCATGATTGGGTTGGCCGGTGAGGATGCTCCGGCTGACTTGGCTGTTGGAGGAGGGGAAGAAGATCTTAGGCGTCTGGAGATGGAGCCCGAGGTATTGCTCTGCTGTGATGGAGGGTTTCATCGTTGGAGCAGCTCCGGTGAGTTGTACGACGCCGAGGATGAAGCAGGACAAGAGAGACAACGAACAACGTTAACCTGAGTGGAATTCTAATAGCATCTCCAATACATGACGTAAAATACATAAACACAAAGTGCTAGATGTAAAATACATCAGCCGCTCATCTC
Source organism: Triticum aestivum (assembly GCF_018294505.1). NCBI lineage: Eukaryota > Viridiplantae > Streptophyta > Magnoliopsida > Poales > Poaceae > Triticum > Triticum aestivum. The sequence continues at coordinate 227,774,028 of NC_057809.1, read as the reverse complement.
TGAACTTAACTATCGAAACTGAATTTAACTGTCGAAACTGAACTTAACTGTTGAAACTGAACTTAATTGTCGAAACTGAATTTTGCTGTCGAAACTGAATTTTGCTGTCGAAACTGAACGCACTAGCAAGGTGAGGCTACACGTCGGTCCACTGACTTTTTCATCTCTGGTCAGTCGATTTTGCAGCCGTTGGATAAGAAATCAAGGGCCTGGGGTTCATCTTCAACCTTCACCCCCCTGAGCCGGCCAAACAGCAGCCCCCGCCGCCCACGGCCGGCGGTGCGCCGCCCCGCCCGCCTCGAAAACACTCCCCACCGCCGGTCCGCTGCCGCCCCGGCCATCCCTCTAGGCCCCCCATGCCGAGCTTTTTCTCCGGCAATCCCCACGCCACCGCCCCGCCAACGCCCCACCACCACCGGCGACCACCGCCCCCATCCTGAACCCTAAGACAGTTAGTGGGGTACCTCTCCGGCGAGCCCCCCTCCCCGCTGCGGCTGGTTCTTCCTTCACCCCGGCGGCATCAGAGTGAAGTGTAGCTAAATCGGAGCAGCATCGCAAGCAAGAGCAAGAGCGAGAGCAGCAGCGTGAGCAAGAGCAATAGCAAGAGCAGACCAGGCAGGAGACCGAGAGCAAGAGTAGAGCAGCAGCGCGAGCGAGAGCTAAAGAAGCAGCAAGTCCTACTGATGTGGACGTCGCCGCCGAGGGAGTGACGCCGTGGAGGAAGTGGCCGGCGACGCCGCCGTGGATGGAGCCGTGCCATGTCGGCTCGGGACCGAGCGCCGGTAGCACCGTGAGATCGAATCAAGAAGAAAATGCGGCGATTAGTGTACAACCTCTTTGGTGGCGCCAATTAGGCCGCAACTTCATTCGAGGAAACGGTGATGATGATGCTCTTCCGGTGATGCAGGTGAAGACGGTGGTGTGGGAATGGAGGTGGTGCAAAAGACGAGGGGAACGTCGGGGCAGCTCCTTGGAGGTGGAGGACGGTGTGGCTGAACCGTCGGGACGATGAGATCGATGATGGATCCTCATCCAGTACGGTGGATGAGGGACATCGAGGTGTTGCTGTGGACGACGTCGTCGGGGAAGAGGCTCCGACTGGGCGGCGAACGGAGCAGGGTGTGGGGTTTCATCGCGGGTTTTCGCAGCCTCGGTGTACGAATGGGTGGGCGGATGGGATGGCAGTGGGGAACCATGGCTTAGAGACGCGCTTGTCCAAAATGTGGGGTAAGTTATGAAAGTACCCCCACCGATTTGAGGCAGTTCTTTTGGTTTAGGGGTACCGCGGGCATTTCGCGTGTCGGGATTTCACGGGAGGTGGGAGTTTTCGTGTGCGTTGTAATTTCAGAATAGCAAGGCGTGGGTTGAGATGGAGGGAGTTGTCGGAGCACAACGAGACAAAGATATATCTTAAATATTTTGGGCTAACAAGGCGCGGGTTGAAGAGGCGGGAGTTTCGTAGCACAATAGACAGAGATGCTAGCTTGAATTTTCAGCATAACAAGGCGCGGCTTGAAATTTCGGAAGAACAAGCTTAACGTGTACCCAAAAAAAGACAATTTGCACCTCAACACGCACAACAGACACACAAACAGCATTTAGACTAGAGTAAGGTGCACGTGCATTGCACGCATGAGATTTGGCAACCAAATTATGAATAAATACCACATTATAGCATGCAAGATTTGAGTCATATATGCATGATGTAGATGTTCGTTTAATTCTTATAGTTCATTTCATTCAAAATCATCTAGTTTTATAAGAAAGCTAATCTACTTTAAGATTCATGGAATTATGCAAGGTAAGACATACAGTAAAAATAATAATGGCAAATGATGTAGAAAAACATTTGGGCAATTCTGATACGGAAGATTCTAGAACAAATAAGAAGTGTTTGTGTTTTGATGTTTGTGCGTTATGCTTAAGTTCAACCATGGAGTCTTCTAGATTATACATGTGGTGAAATCTGGTGGAATCTAGATGATATCCAACGGCCAGTAGTGCTCAAATTTGCCATCTTTGGACCATCGGATTCGCCTCATCCAACGACCATCTTTCAAAGTTAAAGTTACCTGCACACAATATAAAAAATATATAAAATATAATATATATATATATATAGGGGTATAGATATAGATATGTGATGCAAAAGCTGCCCATCATCTCCAATTAGAATAGTGTGTCCATGCACGGATGCGACATGGCCAAATGATGTCTGTCATCGGTATCTCAAATTCAAATCGGTCTGACCTTATTCAATGTGTATACATTACAACATGCTCATTTGCAAACCACACCGCGCAGATCTCCTTTATATTCATGCATGCATGGGTTTCAAACATCAGGATCTCTTATTCAAATATTTCAATTCAACTTTACATTGATTGTGACCTCACCTATTCAGCTATTCTTTTACACCCACACAGTAGTCTTCTCTTTATAATTGTACCACTAACTTTCGCTCGTGCATGCATGCACACACACTACCAGTCGGCATTATCCATCGCACGCATGCAATCTTTTTCTTCAGGTCAGTCTCCCATGAAGGCACACACCAACACACATCCCCCTCTCCATCATATCGGGCATTCTTTATCTCTCACGCGTGCATGCGCAATGATCGATGTTCCTCTATGTATGTGTGTATATAGCTAGGTCTTTCATAGTTTTCCACACAAACTGATCAATCGATATATCCAGTGAGGTCTCACCCTCTTTCCCACGTCCACATCGATCAATCTATACCTCTCTATATAGGATTAACATATATAGCTAATACACTCACATTAATTATGTATCCAACGCCCCCCTCTCATCATCCATGCCTTCCGCTTCATCTCTCAGACGCGTGCACAATGGCGAAGACAGGGGCAGTAAGGGCCCTGCCCCCCTCCCCCCTAACATCACTATATATCAAGGCTAATATGAATGTGATCATTAGACAATTTATGCTAAAAAGGTTTAAGTTCATGAATTGACCCTGCTCATAAAGGATTAGCAATGCTTGCCCCCCTAGCTCATTTATTTTTCATGGCTCCGCCACTGCGCGCATCAGCGCATGTGTTCACCCTCTCTCTCTAAATATCGATCACGCACTTGTGCATTCCTTCATAGTCTCCCTCCACTCGGCCCCTCGCACCATCTTCTAGCCCCCCACCAGATTTTACCACATGTACAATCTACAGACTCCATGGTTGAACTTAAGCATAATGCACAAACCTCAAAACAACAGTGGTTCTCTTTTGTTCTAGAATCTTCCATATCATAACTGCCCAAACTTTTTTCTAGTTGAATTGACATTATTTGTTTTTTACTTTATGCTTTACAACGCACAATTTCATGAATCATAAAATAGATTAAGGGCTTCTTTGATTCAAAGGATCCTCAAAGGAATTATGGAGGATTCTAATCATTAGGAATTTTTCCTATCTTGGTTGTTTGATTCGTAGGATTGTAAACCATAGGAATTTTTCCATATGATTCATTTGCACTAGATTTCATATGAAACATCCAATCCACTCAAACCTCTTTGAAAGAATTCTGCCTTTTTTCTATGCACAATCAAACACTCGTACAATCCTGTAGGATTCAAGACGACATTCCACTATAATCCCATGTTTTTCCTATTCCCGCCTTCTTAGCTTTTTTATAAAAACTAATTGATTTTGAATGAGATAACTATAAGAATTAAACGAAGGGCTACATCAGGCATATATGACTCGAAGCTTACATGCTATAGTGTGGTATTTATTCATAATTTGATTGCAAAATCTGATGCGTGCAATGCATGTGTACCTTACTAGTACTTCGAGTATGTGCAAAACACGTAAATTAGAATACCAATGGCACGCTACACAGTGTCTCTCTTACAGTTCATGAAGCCACGTGGCACATGTGTAGGCGTTGTGCGACCTCCTTGCGTGGATTGATCATAGTGATGTGCTACTGGTTCCAGAAGAATGTACTCGTCCTCCCTGAGCCATACTGGCGGTACATGCACGAAGCGAAGATGTGCATGCACGCCATGCACACACTCATTCCTCGCATGCACACGCGGGTACATGAGCGGACGCAATTTTGTACCAAGATCCACCCCATGTGATAATTTGACGCGTGTAAAGTCATTCACTTCATTGATGGTCAATTAATACAGCGCATGCAAATTGAGTGGACGTGAGGGCGGAAGAAAGACATTATTACTCCACTGCGCGCATGCGAGTAGTTAAATCGTGGGTTGCTAGTAGTACTTCCATTGGTCTCCTTCGCATTTTGTGCCAATTTTTGACAGTAACATAATATTTACGCATTTCAGCAGTGTAGTATTTGAAATTTATGTTCCGCTAAACTCATCGGGAGCCGTTTCGGGCCTCGAAACCAAAACCATCAATTAATCTTTACCTTGTTCCCATCACATTCGAAAGCCTGCTCACACCTACTAGTAATACGTACCAAACCTGAATGTGTTCCCACTATGCAGGTATTAGTACTAGTGCTAGTACTTAGGTTATAAAAGGGGGAACTACCTAACTGAAAATCACTCTACCTTTCCTCCTCATAAGTGCTTCTTCTTCGTCCGTCGTTGCCATGGCCGGTGAGCAGAGCTCTAGGTCGAGAACTACTCATAACAAGGGAGCGGCAACCAAGGCTGCGGAAAAAAAAGAGGGCTCGCCGCCACGCAGAGACCTCGAAAGATCTCTCACGGGCAGGCGATGGCTCCCGGGAGCGCCCTAGCCGTGGAGGCAAACATGCCGAGCCGGCAGAGCTGGAATCATTATCCCTCGACGACATGCCCGATCAGCTCAATTAGCAGAAGGAGTTCATCCAAGGCTTGATGGAGTTGTTTAAGGAGAGCCTCGACGACATGCCCGCTGAGCTCAATCAGTAGGGGGAGTTGACCGCCGGCTTGGTGATGCTGCTGAAGAAGAGCATTGCCTCGGAGAAGAAGGCGACCGACGAAATCCTGCGACTTCGGGAGGACAATGCGAAGCTCTGCCACGAGATCGACCTGTTGAAGGAGAAGAACGCCGGCTGGAAGAAGCTGCATGAGAATAGTAGTTCCTCGATGAAGATGCTACAGGCCCTTGCCATGGAATAGAAGGAAGAGTTGGCGAAGATCCGCATCGAGCACCCGGCCGCTGTCAAGGTACATAATATGGCCGTGGAATAGATGATGAAGGCTCGCGTCGAGAAATACCGCGTCATGGACACAATGATGAAGATGGTGGAGGAGACGCGCAAGGAGATGGAGGTCGTGGAGGCGATGAAGAAGCAGTTATGACTCTGCGGCGAATTAGATCATTTGGGGTGATAATCTTCCTTCTTCTTTTGCTCCTGTGTTTCATCTTTTGCTTCAGGTGTTTCGCCGCACGTGTCATGTTCTCTGCGAGGCATGAATAGAACAATGTTTTTTGAGGGAATGAATAGAACAATGCTAACAATGAGATGACTAGCAAATTAGATCATTTTTATCACCATATGGCACTTGGCTGCCGTGTTTCATGCTCCTCCGTCGCAGTACTACTCCAGTGGAAAACTTGAGTATACCGCACGGTTCTTTGCTCCTCCTCGATCAGGTCGTCGGCGCATTTATACGAGCAGTCAAATCACAAGGCCCCGCCTTCCAGCAGTAATGAGCCGTCAAATCACAAAGGCCCTCGCCTCTCGTGAAACCGACCAAGCTAGACTGCCCCGCACTCTAGCCTTTTAAAAATGTATACTTTTGTACAACAGTAGTATCAATGGATTGCGCCATGGAGCAAAACTTGAAATTAAAAAAAGGTGGTACATATAGAGAGCGCTCGTCGCCAAATTATGCATATAGTACTATTAAAAAGGCTAGTCACAATAATGGTGTCCAGCACAACCCATTCCTCAAATAAAACTAAGAGGGTGCTTGGATACGTTTTAGTCCCATGACTAAAAGTAGTGGGACTAAAACATGCTAGACTCACCCATGCTTTAATCCAAATACTAAAAAGGCTAAAATCAAGTTAATGAGCATTTATTATCCTCCAAAACCCTCCAATCCAGAACTTGCCTGTGTTAAAGGAGAGGAGTTAAATGAGTAGAGAGAGGACTAATCCACATTTTAGTAGGGGTACCCCTGACTAAAATTTTTTAGTCTCAAGACTAGTTTTAGCCCCTCTTTAGTCAGGGGTGCTTGGAACTTTAGCCTCTTAAAGCGACTAGTTTTAGTCAGACTAAAATAAGTCCCTTGGATCCAAGCACCCTCTAAGCATCCTGGAATTATTTGACAAAACTAAGCACCCTGAAATTCTTTGACAACTAAACTGCTGGCTATATGATGTTGGCGATATATATTGTACGTATATAATGTGAAGAAATGAGTGGTAGTACTATACCAACTAAAAAATGAAATGTAAGAAATACTAGTATGTACGTACTGAAGAGTTAAAATAACGAGAAGAAACATAACATAGTTCTGCTAGGGGCTCAGCACAACACACCCCTCAAATTAAATTAAGCACACATGAAATTAAACTTTGCAACTATTCCGGTAGACACTGCATTAGAACCACCATGAGCAACGACACTGCCACCTTACTCGGAGTCCTCGTCCACGTCCTCGACTTCGTCCTTGTCCCTGTTCCTCTTGGCCGATACTTCTTTGCTTGAACCGCACACTTGGTTGTTGCTCTTCATCCAACCCTTGTAGATATTGAAGCAAAGATAGCCATCCATTGCAGCATAGTGGATGTGGTCTATATCTAGTAAATTCCGCTTCCATGCATGACGATGAAACGTGTAATGAGGTTTCTCCAGTTTACCATATGAAGGATGAACCATGGCTCCTGCCAGGGTCAGCATTGAAGGCTGAGGAGAGGACACCAGCCGATTCTTCTGGAGGTCGAAGGTGTTGCCTACAACGAGGCCTATCCGATGCAGGACTTCTTTGTCGTTACCAAAGTCTATAGTAACGAATTTGACTAGGTTGCTCTCGAGGAAGTCCTTAAAATCCTGGCACTCAACGTTGGCATGGCATATGTGGTAGACCAAGTATAAGTCATGCACGCAAACCTGGATCATGGCAGACTTCTTCCTCTCTTCTTCCTTTAGATCCTTCTCTCGTCCCAGGACTGTGATGTACTCAACATCTAGCCCAGCTACCCACTCGTCATCTGAGTCTTCGAACATGCGCCTGAAGCGAGAAAGGCATCCTTTCACCGTCACGGAAGAACGGGTGTAGATGACGTCGAACTCATCACCGGTGATGGTTCTAACCTTGTACTCACCGCCGATCGTGGAGATTTCGGACGCCATGGATTTGGGAGGAGGGTTAGGATTAGTGGAACTGCCGTAATGTGAATGGACGGGACGACTAGGAGCGAACTGCCGTAGTATTGAAGGACGTGCGGGGACGAGTAGGAGCGAACTACCAGCGTGCGAACGATAGGGTAGTGGCTTTCCATTCTCCCATGATACAGGCTTCCGAGAGCACTTGTATCTGAGATCAAAGGATTGCATGGCGTGATTCTAGACCTATGGGTGAATATCCTATCCTGGAGGGTTATTTTGCAAATTTTCAGCAACTTAGCATGCGACCGTTTGATCTCAAATCCAAGGGCTGCTAGTAGCCCGTATCATGGTCACGCCTACCACGACCGTCGCATCGCTCGCACGATCGCGCCCTTGGAGATTTAACACGGTGCGTTAGGCTCTCTGATGTTGGCATGTCATACATAGTCATCACTTAGTCACTCATACTACACCAAAGTTGGCTATAAGTGTATATTTTACTTCTCTCTACCTCTTTCTTCGTACTCAAGGAAGAAACGATACTAAGCGCGTGTATTTATTGTATTTGCCAAGGAGTGGCCTCTTCCAATGAAATGGTGTTGCTAAGTTTGCTTCATTTAATTAGCTATAGACTCAAAATTGTCTTTTCACCTAGGTACACGCGCTTAGCACCGTTTCTTCCTTGGGTCACCAAACTAGCCTCTCTCTTCTTGATTAACTTGCCACATCAGACTTTATGCTTATGTGGCAAGCTTAAGCACCTGTAGGAGCAAGTAAAAGTAAGTACAATAGTGCGCTTTACATGGCATTTTTGCATATGTGGAGGAAAGAGAGGCAAGGAAAAAGTGAAGAAGTGCGCCCTCATGCAAGAGCCAGCCTCTACTACATGGTGGAGCATTGGGAGAGGCACCTGTATGGAGGTGGTCAGGAATCTGGGAGACTCACGCCGGTCGTAGCGCCGCAGTTAAAATGATGATGGCAAGTCAAATCACGGGGCCCCCCTGTCCAGCAGTAACTCGCTGTCAAATCACACAGCCCTACGTTTGCAGCAGCCTACTCCCTCGTCTTCTCGCGTCTCTGTCGAACCGACTAGGCGGAACTGCCCCGCCGCCTACCGCGCAGGAAAAGCCCCGCCCTCGACTTTTAAATAGTATACAGTATACTAATTTTGTATCCATGGATTGCGCCCGCGCCATTGAGCAAAGCGTCTAGAAAACAGAGGAGAGACGGCGGTCTTGCAATAGAGAAGAGGGAGAGGCGAGATGGTGGTTTTGGCACTACAAGAAATGTGTTAATCCATAACGGATTTCTGATGATATTCACAAAATCTGTCATGACCTATGACGGATTTGTCTGGTTCGTCATGAGATTCGTCACGGATTAATGAGATGAGAACAAACCAAATGATAATGGCGCCCTTACGATGGACCGTCACGGATTCCGTCACGAATCGACCAGCTGTACACCAAACAAACTGTCATGGATGGCTCATGCTGATGTTTCATGCGTGTTCGACCGACCTATGTCAGCCTTAGTTTTTTTTAGTTGTTCGACCCGTCACGGACGCCCTTCTAGTGCTTTTTTAGGAAAACAGAATGTTGCTGTTGCGTGTCCTGATGTTGCTTTTTTAGGGAAAAAATAGGATTGTTGCTGCCCTGTCGTCCCAATGTTGGGCTCCTCTAAGTCTTTTTTTTCTACAGAAAAATGTGACGGGCCTTCTTGTGTTTTTTTAGGATAACGGAATGTTGTTGTTGTGTGTCCCAACGTCGCTCTTTTTAGGGGGGAGGACTGTTGTTGTTGTGTCGTCCCGACGTTGGGCCGTGCTAAGTTTTTTTTACAAAGAGAAAAAACTGTATGATTTCTTTAATAAATCTTTATCTTTAAATTAAAAGAAAAGGAGAAGCAGCTTGAAGGCATCGAACTGATCTCACGCTTATATATGAGAAAATTTCACTCACGGTTCCTAAACTTGAGCCGGTGCTAAAGTACACAGTCCCTCAACTTGGCATGGGGATGGGGTTAACACACCTTTTCAAATACGGTTGTATGTACGTACATTGTTGAGCTCTCATATGGTTGACCGGTCAATCAGCACGTGGCGATAACTGTGTTGACAGCGTGGCGTTATATTTTGCATAAAAATCCCTGCATGCAAGGGCCAACCTGTCTGGTGTGGGATAGGTAGCCTTCGCGCGCCGACCACCACGTCAAAGCGACCGTCTAGCTATAGCTCAGACGTACGTTCTTTTGTACTACTAGACACGCTGGGCAAAATGGCCCCTGCGAGAGATATTTTTTACATACGTAGCTCGCGCGCGCTAAGTACTCCGCCACAGCGTTGCTCACGTCATAGTTTAGAAATTTGTTCTTTTATACTAGTTCAGAGACGTCCTGCTCATTTCCTTTTTTTTATGTGTTTCTTTTGTTTCCGATTTCTTTTATATTTTTTTAGATCATGGGTATTCTAAGGATTTTTTTCATTTTTGTACATTTCTATTTTATATAGGTTATAAATTGTGTATGTTTTCTCAATACAATTGACTTTTTTAAAATTTACATTAAAAGATTTAGTATGCGATATTTTTCTGTAAATACACACTAAATATTATTGTATCAGTACACAGTGAGCAATATTGTGTAATATATAATGGACAATTTTGTTATATACATTGAACATTTAAATGTTCGTCATGCATTTAAAAAATTTGTAAATGCATTCAAAATTTACAATGTTCAGTGTGTATTTTTTAAATGTTCAAAATTCCAAATGTATTTTTCAGATGTTCAAAATTGTAAATGTATTTTTTTAAATGTTCGTCATGCATTCAAAAAGTTGTAAATCCATTCAAAATTGACAATGTTCAGTGCGGATTTTTTAAAATGTCCAACGCATTCAAAATTGTTCAAAAAGTTGTAAATCCATTCAAAGTTGACAATGTTGAAAATTGTACTTGCGTTCAAAAAATTAAAATGTGTATTTCAAAAAATGTTTAACCTTTATTGACTTACCTATATATCAAAATGGCATAATCTCAGGTAAGCACACATGGAAAATATTAAATAATCTGAAAAATTATTGAAACTCCTACAAAACAAACTCTAGACACGCTGGGCAAAATGGCCTCTGCGAGAGATATTTTTTATGTCCATCGCTCGCGCGTGCTGAGTACTCCGCCACAACGTTGCTCGCGTCATAGTTTACGAATTTGTTCTTTTATACTAGTTCAGAGACGTCCTAGCTCATTTCCCAATTTTTTATGTGTTTCTTTTGTTTCGGATTTCTTTTATATTTTTTTAGATCTGGGGTATTCTAAGGATTTTTTTCATTTTGTACATTTCTTTTTTATAAACGGTGTATGGTTTTCTCAATACAATTGACATTTTTTTATATTTACACTAAACTTTTTCGTATGCGATATTTTTCTGTAAATACACACTGAATATTATTGTATCAGTACACACTGAGCATTATTGTGTAATATACGATGAACAATTTCGTTATATACATTGATCATTTAAATGTTCGTCATGCATTCAAAAATTTGTAAACGCATTCAAATTTTACAATGTTCAGTGTGTATTTTTTTAAAATGTTCAAAATTCTAAATGTATTTCTTCAGATGTTCAAAATTGTAAATGTATTTTTTAAAATGTTCGTCGTGCATTCAAAAAGTTGTAAATGCATTCAAAATTGACAAAATATTAAATATTTATGTATTATTGTACGTGTGACAATTCTATAGGAGTACGCCGCATGTTTTAAGTAAATACAAAAAGAACAGCATATGAATTTTAAGTGGTTAGCACCTTCCCACTTGTCAACTTGTACTTTAAAATTGTTTAACATTTTTTCAAAAAAATTCAAACATATATTCTGAAAAAAGATACAAATGACGTCCATGAAAATTTATCAGTAAGTTTAGGGAATTAATTATTATAGCTATAAATTTATTTAATGCGAAAATATTAACAAATTATTTCATTTGATATTTTCTTAGGTATGTTTGCTATATTTAAGTTATTAAGTGCATTTCTAGGCATTTACGAATATAACTCAAATTTGAACCGCAAATGTGTGAAATAATGGCCAGAAATGCATGGTACAAGAGTGTGAGAATGGCAAGAGCTGCAAATCCATGTCAACTTTTCTCCACTCTATTTTGGTACTAGGTTACTTTCTATTATTTATTTTCTTCCTCCCTCGTTATTTCCTTTTATAGGCAGCAAGTGAATGTGACCGATGCTTCATCCGTTGGCATTGAATTTTTTTTCTCCACCTAAGATACACCACTAAATGATCCATGAATACAAGAAAATGAAAGGAATACCAAGAGAAATTTTCACAGAACTTATGATGTATATTGCTTAGAAATCAAACCATCCCTCAGGACGAACACATAGTGTCAAGAGAGAGGGAGTGTAGTTCAAAGCCGAAGCGACCAATGCTTCATCCGTTGGCATTGGAAGTTTTTCTCCACTCAAGATACACCATTGCATGATCCATGTCAAAATTTGTCATCTTTCCGAGTCTGTTTGCTATATTTATGTCATTAAGTGCATTCTACACATTTAACGAATAAAGTTCAAATTTGAACTCAGGTGGTTAAAAAGGTTGGCAAAATTAGGTTGAAAAAACGTATTTATGTTTTTTAGTCTATGTTTAGGCCTTATACAAGAAAATGAAATGAATTCCAAACACGAGAGTGCCAAGACTCAACCCCGAACATGGAGTTTTATGTTTTTCAGTTTTAAAATGAAAATGAACTCCGAAAAGCATGAGATTTCATGTTGAAAAATATGTTCAGATGTTTCTCTCCAAATAAAGTAGAAAAAACATATTCCATTTCATTTATCCATGTCCAAGGACGAATTAAATTTAGTAAAACGAAACTAAGTAAAAAAGAAAAAAAAACCCAGGAAAATAGTAGTACGTGGGTTTTGAACACAGGACCTCAATGCATTGCTAGTGCCAGAAAACCACTGTATTACGTTACGACTATAATATAAACACACACCGGAAGTTTTTATACTAACATATGAGTTTTTCTAGCCTACTGCCTTCTGATTGGCTGAACAAGGCCTCCCACGGATCACGCCTCTCCACCGTCCATCCTTAGCTGATCCAACGGTCCCTGCTCCTTCTACTCTCTATTTGTTCTTTCCCCGATTCTTATCCTCTCACACAGCCACACGAACGCGAGCACCGAGCACCAATGCCAGCAGCAGCCACGCCAAGGAACTCCAGAGCTCGCAGCCGTCGGACGCCGCCGTCCGCGCGAAGGGTCGGTGCCCGCACCTCCCACCGCAGCACGCCGGTGAGCCGCGCCTTGCGCCGCCTCTCTCTCTCTCCTATGTTCTCCTCTCTAATCTCTCTCCTCCTTGCAGCAATGGAGGCCGAGTGTCCATGGCATCGCCCGAGGTTACCTCCCAGTCGCCGTTCTCCTTCTAATTCGTCGGGATCCGGCTGGATTCGGACACGAGCGCCCTGTTCAGACCTTCCCGCCTCGCTTGGGTCGTCGGCCACATCGACGACGTCATACCGCTCACGGGATCCAGCTAAACCGCTGGCTGGCCACTTCCCCGCCTACACGAGACGCCCCCACATCAGCGCCTCTTCAACGAGCAACAGCAGCGAACGCCTCGCGAAGGGTGTCTCTGGTGGTGTCTTTTTCTTCTAAATCGTTTTAAAGAAGTTTGCCAGATCTGTGCCAGAAAAACAATGGCGATGAACTATGATTGATGTCCTGCGAAGGCTAGATCGGCGCTTGATGTGGTGGCAGAATATCTCCGGGCAAACTAGTAGGCTAGATCTAGAAAGAAAATCTGTAAAGTTTTTTGTTGTGTATTTCTTCCTTTTGGTAAAAGTAAAATTTAGTTACCTGGTATGTTTATGCAATTTCCTTTTTCTTTACAAGGCAATGAGCATACATAATCAAAAAAATTCTTATTGACTTAAAGTTTTCCGTGGACCAAGAGAAACAAATTTTTTTTGAGACAACCAAGAGAAACAAATGGATCGGCTAATATCTCAATTAAAATTAGTGGGCCTTGGACGGATCTGACATTTAATGGGCCAAAAATCTTATGATGGGCCGACAGTCTTGGACAGAGTTGAAATTTTGTGGGCCAAAACTCTGATTAGACCGAGTACTACATGGGCTGCCATGTTAGATCTATGTTGGCCGGCATGTTGGATGATGACGTGGAATGCATGATTAACGCTGTTATCTGACAGCAAACTGTGACGGTCCATGACGGTTCTGGAGATCTGTCATGGAGTGCATGATGGTTAAATTATGACGCGATATACATGATGGATTTCAAATCCGTCCAGGACGACCTACCATGACGGATTTGCACACATATGTGACAGTTCAAATCCGTCATGGATTAACACATTTCTTGTAGTGTGGAATGGAGATGATGGAGAGGAGAGGAGGTGGTTTTGCAATGGAGAAGAGGGAGAGGAGCGTGCGGCGGTGATTTAGGATTGGACGAGAGGGCCGACGTGCTCTGACTGGATTAAAATCAAAATCAATTTGGTGACATGCATTCACATTTTGCTTGTCAAATACAGTACGTGGTCAAACTTTGATCCAAAATACGCGAAACAACAAAAAAATACTTCCAAGACCAGCGCCGCTCTTCCGCTCTTCTCTTAAACCACCGCCGCTCCTCTCCTGTTCCAATCTAAATGCAACGCCGCTCCTCTCCTGTGAGAGCATCTACAGGGTGCCGTTTGTGAGGGTGTCCTGCCAGAGAGAGCCGGTGGAGTCTTCTTCGGCCGAACCCAACTGCAAGAGGAGAAAAGCAGTTGGCCCGACGACGCTTCCCCGCCATCGTCTCCCTCGCCGTTCACATCGTCTCACGAGGCGGCTGTCTGCCGCCGAGGAATAGGAGGGGGCTGCCCCCCCAGCCCAATAGTCGGGCAGGTTGTGAATTGTCAGGAGGAGCTTAGGGTTGTCAGTATTTGCAGGTTGTGAATTGTGTTTTGTGTTATGTATTTTGAGAGTACTTTCAGATATGAATGTCTTTTGAATTTCAGATTTGCAGTACTGAGCATATGAAGTATTTTATGAATTCTAGATATCTATTTTTAGCACTTAAAAAAATGTAGTTTCATAGGAGTATAAAAGTGCAGACAATGTGATTCTCAGAGAAGAAACTGCAAGTTTCATTTTCAGATAAGAAACTGCAAGTTCAGTTTCAGATAAGAAACTGCAACTTTCAGAGGCAGAGCATTTATATTAACACGGCCTTTTCAAACAGGGTTAACATCATGTTGGAAGTTTTATTCATGGTCGAAAATGGAACTACCAGCCAATTAACATCATACTGATCAACATTCATGCATAGCACATCTTCGTATGATGCACAGTCAAAATGCCCACACAATGTCGAGTGTGCGAAACACAGAGAAAACGAGGGACGAAGTTTTGGCAAGTGTTGGACGTGGTTTTGGGCTGCCCCGTCTAGGCTTTCATTTTTAACATGCGCAGCCCACGTCCTCGGATGGGAGGTCCATAGGCTTGTTTATATTTTCTTAGGGCCGTCATGTATCGACCGGCCTATGGACCTCCCATTCGAGGTTTTATTTTTGGCACCCCAATTTATGTATTTTTTTTGAAGAAAACGCAGAGGTCTGTTCTATTTTTCTATATAAGAATAGGAACGCTAGGTCCAACTTATGTTTCCCTTCTAACTATATTATAAATATTTAAATTATTTTATATGTTGACTGTTTAGTTCACATAATTGGCAAATAGATGACCGCCCTCGCGATCCCCTTCGCCCCCGCCACCACCTCCACCCTCGCCGCCGCCCCCGCCACTACCTCCACCCTCGCCGCCGCCATAGATCTCGCCGCCACCCGCCGCCTCCTGACTCCGGGCGCGCCTGCCCCCCTCAGCAAGTCCGCTCGCGCGCCTCATGGAGTTGCCGGCCATATCCACAAGGGAATGGCTGGAAGACAGGCAGATATACAAGATGCATCTCCCACATGTCTACAAAGCCTTCCCGCGGATGCTCCAGCCGCTCGACTCCGTCGCGCCGGCAGTGCTGCGGGAGACTCGAGGGAGGAGATGGAGAGAGCGGGCGATGCGGATCCGCGACGACGCTCTCTCCTAGACCCAGTGCACGCGCGAATGGAGGGAAGCAGAGGAGGAAGCTGCGAGGGAGGAAGCCAAGGAGGGACCGAATCCGCTCTTTCACTCGCGTAGGTATGCTCGGATGTGCAAGGATCATGTGGATTGGAAGCTGCTGAATCTAGCCCTGCGGATCTACTTCGAAGGAGATTTCTCAGAGAAGCACAGGATGCCCCACTCCAGTGAGCCGTCGATTGCGTTCGTTCGATGGGCGAAAGGAGAAGTGAATTCGGGAGATCCACACCGTGCTGCGAGATGGGAATGCTTGACTGGACTCCTGCCCAGCAGCACGCCACCGAAGCCGGAGCAGGTGGATCCCCTACCTTACCTCTCCCCCAAACCTGCAGAAGATTGAAATTAGGCTTGCAATCTGCTTTAATTGAGCTGTTTGGTGGTTATTTCTGCTTCCTGAGAGACAACATATGGCTGGAGGATGAGAAGGAACCAGGAACTCCGATGAATTTCCCCTACCACAATAGGGGGAGCACCGGTTGGGCAGTGGTACAGCCCACCTTCGACCCAAATGGGGGCACAATCTGGGCAGGCTCCTGTAATTGCCCAAGATCAATCTGCTGGTGGTTCTGACTCTCAGATCAGTGGGAAATCTCAAGGCAAGAATCAGCAAAAGAAGAGATAGACATCCAGAAAACTGCTCCTGCCCCTGCTTCGGGCCTTATGGCATACTCTGAGGTGATCTGCTACAACTGTGGGGAACCAGGACATCATTTGGATAAATGTGTCAAGCCCAAGAGTTGTTTTATCTGCAAAATGGTTACCCATAAAGTTGAGAATTGCCCTATCAGAAGGAAAACCCACAGTTCTGCTAGATATGTTGGAAGTGCTGCTCCAGGATTATGTCCACCATTGACAGAATTTTCTGTGACATAGAATTAGATAGTTTTTCCCTTTCTAGTTGTAGAGCTCTGCCCAGATGTGGTAGTGACCACACTCCTTTGCTCTGGGACTCTTGGTCTTAACCAAACTCCAAAGAGCAATAGTTTTAAATTTAAAAAGTGATGGTTGCTTAGAGAAGATTTTACTGAGCTAGTCAGGAAAATCTGAAATGAGCCTACTGGGAGCAGCTGCCCCCTAGAAAATTAGGAGATCAAAATCAGGAGATTTAGAAGAACTACCAAAGGGTGGAACTCCAATGAGGAAGCTAATCTTAAAAGATACAAAAGGCTTCTCCTCCTTGAGTTCGATTCTCTAGATATTAAGGCAGAAACCACTGACCTCTCTGAGGCTGAGACTAATAGATTAAACTTTGTCCATGGAGAGCTCAAGAAAATTTGGCTTCAAGAAGAAATCAAAGCCAAACAATGGTCTAGAGATAGGAACATTAAGGAGGTGATAGAAATACTGCTTACTTCCATGCAATAGCTAACCAGAGGAGGAGGAAAACCATCATTCACTCCCTTGATGGCCCTAATGGCCCTGTTACTGAGGTAGATGAGATGTTGAAAGTGGCTAGTGACTTCTACAAAGACCTGTTTAAAAAAGAAAACCCTTTTGGGTTCTCTCTACAAAACAATTTTTTCTCCGCTTCTGAAAAAGTCTCTCCTGCTGAAAATGAGCTGCTAGAAGCCCCTTTTTCAGAGACAGAGGTGAAGGAAGCCATTTTTAGCTTTTATCCTGATGGGGCTCCTGGTCCTGATGGGATTCCCTTCTTGTTTTACCAGCATTTTTGGGACTTGGTGAAAAATGATCTCTTAGATCTTTTCCAAGCCTTTCATAGAGGAGAGTTGGATACAGTAACTTACTCATGGGGGGTCTGTTGGGGTCAAGTTAAATAACTGTGAAAGTGATTTTTTCCTTACTGGTAAAGGCCTTAGGAAAGGTGACCCCATCTCCTCGCTTTTGTTTAATTTAGTAGTGGACGTTCTTACTAAAATGCTGAGCAAAGTTGCTGATCATAGTCTGATTGCAGGGCTCTGTCCTGAGGTCTGCCCTGGTGGCATCATCTGCCTTCAATATGCAGATGATACCATCCTTTTCTTAGACAATGACTCCACACATGCTAGCAATCTGAAAACTATTCTAACCTGGTTTGAACAAGTCTCAGGAATGAGAATCAACTACTCTAAAAGTGAACTCATCCCTATCAACATGGATGATCAGGAGTTAGCTGACTTCCTCTCTATTCTAGTCTGTAATAAAGGTAACTTCCCCATTAAGTACCTAGGTATCCCTCTTCACTATGATAAACTGAGGAGAGAGGATATCCAACCCCTTCTAGATAAAATCATTAAAAGGATTGTTGGGTGGAGGGGCAAACTTCTCTCTTACAGAGGTAGATTGATCCTCATACAAGCTTGTTTGGCTAGCATTCCAGTGTATCTCCTCTCCTTCTTCAAGTTCCCTAAATGGGCAGTGAACCTCATCAATTCTCAGATGTCTCATTGCTTGTGGAATGATTTTGAGGGAAATAGGAAGCTACACCTTGCTAATTGGGCCCTAGTCTCTATGAAATTTTTTTTGGAGGCCTAGGCATACCTAACCTCCAAGAAATTAACATTTGTCTTCTAGGTTTTGGATTAAAAGATTCTATGAGGAAGACCTGAAACCCTGGAAGCTTCTTATTGCCCATAAATACCTAGGAAATAAACCTAATATTTTTGTCCCTTCCTCCAACCCTAAGACCTCTAGATTCTGGAAAGGATTAAAATCTATTATGCATACTGTGAAATTTGGCTACAGATGGAACATAGGGGATGGGAGCAGAACCAGGTTTTGAGAAGATACTTGGTTTGGCACATCCCCCTAGCAGTCCAATTTTGGCCTATTTACTCTGTCCGCAATGAGCTTAACAAAAGTGTCAGTGAAGTTTGGGACAGTCAATGCCTAAAACTCTCTTTTAGAAGGAACTTTAGTGATAGTCTCATGGAACAATGGTTCCAGTTGGAGGAAATTGCCAAAAGTATTACCTTTACTACCGAGCCGAATGCCCTGATTTGCCAGCTCGACAATAAGGGGATGTATTCCTCCAGCTCCCCCTATCATGTTATCAACTTTAGAGGGATTCAACCCGTGTTTATCCCAGCTGTCTAGAAATTGAGAGTTCCCCCTAAAATTCATGTATTTCTCTGGCTTCTCTCCAAAAACAAATTGATGACTAGGGATAACCTTAGGAAGAGACACATCATCAAACCCCTTGATTGTGTTTACTGCTTGGAACAAGAGTCTTGTTCTCACCTATTTTTTGAATGTATAGTTGCTAAACATTTCTGGGCCCACATTGAGGAATATTTCTCTAGTCAGATTGGCTCATCCTTCGAATCTGTCGCCAGATTCTGGATTGCTACCAAAAAGTGCTCAGTTTTAAACACTGTTAGCTCAGCTGTCCTTTGGTGCCTCTGAAAATATAGAAATGCTATGATTTTCAGTAACACCTCGTGGATTTCCATTCTGCAGGTCTTGAGGTTGATCAGGAACATGGTGAGGAACTCGGGAATTCTCTCCTCCGGATCGGACAAGGACAAGTTGATGAGCTTCGTGGAAACCCTAACAAGATCCCTCCAGAAACCGTTGGTGACCACTTGTGGTTGAACAAGGCTCGACCTGCTCTGGGGATGGACCCGTGGGCTCGTCTCAAGATCTCTGATGAAGTTGATGGGCACCTGGCGCTGAAAAAGAGGGACATCCACCATGCTACGCCTTCCAGCCCGGTGTCTCCGCTTGCTTACTGGTCGCCGCAAGCTGACACGGCCCCTCGGCTGAAGACCATGAAGGCTTCGCTGGACGCTCCTTGTGTCATTTGAGTGCTCTATCCGCTCTGCCTTTGGCACCGCTCGGGTGATTTATGTTATTCAGAGAACTTGTTCATCCACCCCCCTAGTTTGTAGCTTTTCTACCTTTCCTTTCGAACTGCTTTTTGAGCTGCTGTATCAGAATATGTTGTGGTTTCATTCTCAGCAATGGAACCGGGGAGATGCTCCCTGTTTTTCTAAAAAAAAATATTTATATGTTATTATATAAAGCTTGGTAAGACTGTAAATTTAAGGACGAATGTAATAATATCACTTATTATTTAAATATATTTATAACAAAATGCTTAGTCCCTTTTTATTTTTTGATAACATTGCTGGCCCAACCCAACATTATAATTAGAATCAGCCTAGCAAAATCGTGTATTTTGAGAAAGTGCAAATGGGCTGTAATTTTTTAGGAAATAAAATAAACCGGTCGCATGGACGCTACATTATTTGTTCACCCAGCCCAGCTAATGGCTGTAATTCAAAAAAAGATCAAATTGACTGTAAATTCTACCGCACAAAAAAGACTGCAAATTCTGAAAAAATGGGTTGAATACGTGCCACATTTTTGGAGGCTGAAATGTGGGCCAATAGGTCGAAGCCAATGCAAGTCATTGTCAATTTAGTTAACAAATGATTCTGACATGTTAGCCGTTGGATTTACATCCAACGACCGTCATCCATCTTCAATCTCTCGTCTTCTTCCTCCAGCGCCGCCGGGACCACCTCCCGCCTTCTGCTGCTAGCAGCTCTGCTGAGCACGCTTCGCTATGAAGCGCTACTCCACCGTTGGCCAGGCCATCCCTCCACCCCTCCACACCTCTTGTTCTTCTCCACCGACTGCCCAACCACACCGCACTAGAACCAGTTAACCCTCGTACACCTCTCTGTCTGCGACCCTACTCCCGCGTCTTCCCATCTCCGGCTCGTTGCTGTCCGGGGCCTCGCCGTCGTCCACCACCTTGGATGCGCTCGGCGCGGCGTGGTCAACATGGTCAACGAACGACACCATCGGAAGTAGACTGTGCGTGGAGAGGCTGGCAGCTGGGTCCATGGCCGCACACAAGGAAATGCCTCCTTATTATGCGCAAAATAATGATTCCTCCACCTGACATTTGGGACCCACCGGAAGGGCCTCTGTATTTCGTGAATAAAGTGCCCCCCGCTGACATGTCGGACCCACCAGCTATCTTCGCACGCAAGGAAGTGCCTCCTTATTACACACAAAAAAATGAATATTTCCCCTGCCAGCTGGAACCCAGCATAGTGGGAGGCTGACTTGTGGGCCTACCAAGTTGACGGGGACGGAGGGCTTTGTCAACTTAGTCAATATGAACGATTCTAGCTCCTGTTATCGTACGATATTCATCCAACGGCCATAGTGCTTCTTCAACCTCTGGTCTTCTTGCTCCAGCCGCCCAAACCAGCAACGGTCGTGCCGCGTGCTCCTGCCTCCCGTGGCCGGCTGTGATGCCGCGGAGGCCTCACCGCCCCCTACTACTCCCACCGCTGGCCAGGCCATCCCTCTACTCACCCACACCCCCCTGTTATTCTGCAGCGACAGCAGCCTCACACCGCAGTCGAACCAGTGAACCCTCGTACTCCTCTTCACGTGGGCATCCACTACTGCGTCTTCCCCGGCTCCGAGTTGTCCCCTTCCTAGTCCTCGCCGTCGTCCACCGCCCTGGTGCTCTCGGCGCGGTGTGGTCAACATGGTCAACGACCGACTTCCATCGGAAGAGTACTGTACGTGGAGAGGCTGACAGCTGGGTCCACGGCAGCCGCAAGGAAGTGCCTCCTTATTACGCGGAAAATAATTATTCCTCCACCTGACAGCGGGGACCCACCGGACAGGCCACCAGTATTTAGCGGAAAAAATCATTTCCCCCTGACTGCTGGGACCCACTGGACGGGCCACCGTATTTCGCGAAAAAAACATTCCCCCTGCCGTCAGCTCGGACCCACCGGAAGTGCCTCCTTATTACGCACAAAAAAATGAATACTCCCCCGGCTAGCTGGGACCCACCTTGCTAGGAGGCTAACTTGTGGGCCTACTAAGTTGACGGGGACGAAGGGCTTTGTCAACTTAGTCAATATGAACGATTCTAGCTCCAGTGACCGTACGATGTCCATCCAACGGCCGTAGTGCTTCTTCAACCTCTGGTCTTCTTGCTCCAGCCGCCCAAAGCAGCGCCGGTCGTGTCGCATGCTCCTGCCTCCCATGGCCGGCTTTGCTGCCGCAGAGGCCTCACCGCCCCCTACTATTCCCACCGCTGGCCAGGCCCTGTGGCGACGGCAGCCTCACACCACAGCCGAACCAGTGAACCCTCGTAGTCCTATCTGCGCGGGCTTCCACTGCCACGTCGTCCCCTTCATAGGCCTCGCCGTCATCCACCGCCGTGGTGCTCTCCGCGTGGCGTGGTCAACGTGGTCAAGTAACGACTTCCATAAGAAGAGTACTGTACGTGGAGAGGCTGACAGCTGGGTCCACGGCCACAGCCCAGTTTTTTGTGATTTGCCAAGTAAGTCGCTTTGTCAGGCCTGTTGGGCTGCAAATCTTTCAAGACGAGGAGAGCTTTCATTCGGCTGGCCAAGAAAATGGCCCATCAGTAATGAGCAATGGGTTGTACATTTTTAAAACACATCAAACCGGCAATTAGTTTCAAATATCTTTTTTTTTCATTTCAAGATTTTAAATTACATTAATTTTTATGCATGGAGAACTTGTTGGATTTTATATTGATATACATTTATTTTTAAAATCAGTTTGAATGTGAGTTGAAATTTTGGGATTAAAAACAGTTCGGACCGCACCGTAATATGCAAAATTTCGTATAATTTTTTAACCGTTGCCACAATATGGGCTGTAATGCTAACAAAAAGAATATGGGCTCCAAAAAAACCTTAAGAATTAGCAAATGGGCTGTAAATTATTAGAAATAATGGCAGATGGGTTGTATGCTGTTTTCCACAGATTTGAGGCTTTCCTAAAAAAAGGTTGATGCACAAGCACTAACTGTTGGATGTCCATCCAACGGCCGTCGTGCTTCTTCAATCTCTGCTCTTCCTCCTCCAGCCGCTCAAACAAGCGTCGTCGGGACTACGTGCTCCCTCCTCCTCGCGGCCGGCTGTGCTGCCGCACATGCCTCACTGCCCGACCGTACTCCCATCACTGGCTTAGCCATCCCTCTACTCACCCACACCTGCTGTTATTCTCCAGCGACGGCAGACGAACCAGTAAACCCTCGTACAGTCGTACTCCCCTCCGCGTGGGAAACAACTGTCGAGTCTTCCCTGCCTCCGTGTCATCCCCTTCCTAGGCCTCGCCGTCGTCCACCGCCCTGGTGCTCTCGGTGCGGCGTGGTCAACATGGTCAAGGAATGACTTCCATCGGACATGGACTGTACGTGGAGAGGCTGACAGCTGGGTCCACGGCCGCAGCAAGGAAGTGCCTCCTTATTACGCGGAAAATAATGATTCCTCCACCTGACAGCTGGGACCCACCGGACGGGCCACTGTATTTCGTGAAAAAAACGTTTCCCCCTGACTGGTGGGACCCACTAGCTACATATTCGCACGCAAGGAAGTGCGTCCGGGCAAAAAACAAAACGTTTCGCCCCCTGACTGCTGGGACCGACCAGCTACATCTTCACAGGCAAGGAAGTGCCTGACAGTTGGGACCCACCTGGTCGAAGCGTATGTAGCGTTGTCATTCTGGTCACGAACGTGTACGTACATACTGGTCGATGTAGAGGCACGCATGTGTCATAGTAGAGGCGCGCATGTGTCGTAGTAGAGGCGCACACGTAGCATTTACACGTACGTACAGCGGCCAGGGTGCAAGAAAGAAAATATGCCCACATATGTGTACATACGGGCGGGGTCTCAAACGCCTACTCACGCATACGTATGGCTAGGGCTCGTGTACATGGCTGGGTCGAAACGGAGAAACAACATCGTCGTCGTGTTCATGGGGAGGCAATGGCATGCGTTGTGTTCATGGGGAGGCAACAAAATGCGTCGTGTTCATCGGGAGGGCTTGGACGGAACAGGCAATGGAAACGAGGCCTGGCGTACCGCAGAACGGAGGAAACAACCTTGTGTTCGACCGGCCACGTTCGAAACGGGATCCTGTTCATCGGGAGGGGTCTGGCATACTGCAAAATGGAGGAAACAGACCTCCTACGGTTGAAATGGGGGTCCTGTTGATCGGGAGGGGTGTGGCGTACCGCAAAACGGAGGAAACAGACTTGTGTTGGAGTGCTACGGTCGAAATGGGGGTCCTGTTCATCAGGAGGGGTGTGGCGTACCGCAAAACGGGACTCCACGGGATACTGTTCATCTCCACCGTCGACCTCCTCCAGCCTCCACGGGCTCCTGTTCATTCAGCCTCCATGGGCTCTTGTTCATCCAGCCTCCACCGCGCGCTACTCCACCGGCTACTGTTCAACCACCCCTCCATCGTCTAATGTTCATCCAGCCCTCCACACCATGGGGTCCTGTTCAACCACCCCTCCACCGTCTACTATTCATCCAGCCCTCCACACCATGAGGTCCTGTTCATCCACCCCTCCACGGGCACCCCTCCATTGTCTACTGTTCATCCAGCCCTCCACCACACCACGGGGTCCTGTTCATCCAGAGGCAACGCCACCGCTCACTGTTCATCCAAACCCCCCGCAACGCTCACTGTTCATCCCATTGATCAGCTTCAGTTAGCAGCAGTAGCGAAGGAATCGCTTGATCGGGTTCAGTTAACAGCCATCGATCGATTGCTCGGGTTCAGTAACGCATAGCCTACAGTGCAATCGCTCGGGTTCAGTTAGAGCCCAACGCCCCGCTCGGGTTTAGTTAGAGCCAATGCCTCGCACACACGCGTGTATGTGTACGAGAGAAACGCGCATCGCTCGGCCCACGGTAACCAAGAACTCCTTGAAATTTTCCTCCCCCTTACTTCTACCACGGTTTTTTCCATCATGGACGGCCCAAAGAATGTCATGCAGCTGCGTCTCCGGCCCGCCCAGGACGAAAAGCCCATTTTCTGTCATGATTTTTTGTCATAGAAGTAGGAGCCCACCACATCTATGATGATACCGGGTTTTGGCACAATTATCGTCATAGAAGTGTCATATGTATGACAGAAAAAAAATTCGTTCGGCCCAAAATGTCACAGATGTGTCTTTTTTTGTAGTGATAGAAGGTGTCACTTTATCAAGTGGGTGGAGCCGAAACATGGCGCATCGCCGAAACCGGATACCTGTCCGGTAGTCCAAAGAAGACGTCCGAAGACAGACCTTCAGAATGGTTTTATATGGAGGACGCCCCCCTTCCGGACCCTGTTCGGCGGGGTCTTCCTAAGTTCAACAATGCTCCTCTGAAGAAACACCGAAGTTGGCGCCCACGGAGCCCCCAGGTGGAAGACAACGGAGAAGTCCTTTACCTGATGAACCGGATTAAAGTGCTGGCTCAATCAGGATTGACAATAATCGAGGTTATGTCAATATGTATAATGCGGGGAGTGCAACCACTTCAATATCGAGGGCACCCCTTGTGGTGTTATAACGGGGAAGATGACGCCACCCGTTGTGGGCGTAAGGGTCCGGACAACGCTGCCGCTTTAGCAAAAATTCTGTCCGAATTGTTCAAGGGAGAGGAAGAGGAGTTCATCCGCATCAAGCGACGGGATGGATTCTCCATGTACAACCCCCCAAGCTGGGTGAGTTATATCTCCTTACTCTCGTTCTTCCAGCATTCTTTGTCATAGGTACTCACCTTTCCATTTGCGGCAGGAACTGCAAAAATCCATAAGGGAGGTCAGCAGCCCATATCCACAACCAGAGGACCCTGATCGGGCTCTCGATGCCGGACTCAAAGAAGATCCGGTCATATTCGTGGAGCTGATAGACCGACAGTTCTATCAATTAAGCTGTGATGACGCATGGTGGCCATTACGACCGACTATCCCGGACTGCTTCCTACATCGCATGTAAGAAAAACCAAAAATCCCAACTCCAAAAACTACGATCCCCTTTTAGACACTTCACCTACCATATACATATGGTGTTTGTACAGGGAAGGCATTCGGGACGCCATGCCGAACCTGCAGCAACTCGCCAACAAGAGGCACCAAGGCTGGGCAGGCCAAAAAGGAAGGCGGTCAGGACGGAGACGCCGTCGCAGAGGTATGACAGAAACCCTGCTCCGTGGTTGTTGTCTTTCTTGAAAAGTAATTACGTCCATGTTTCTTTAACAGAAAAAACGCTCGCCGGAATATGTCTGGCGAGGCTGTCGATCATGCTTCCACCAGTCGGGCTCGAGGACCGGACATAGAGGCGGAAGCTGACATAGGGCGGATGCCGGATAGTCCCCCTACAGAGGATGCAGATAGGCTATCCGCTACACATTCAGAAGTGGAGAGCGCCATGAATCATAGGCGTCGCCAAGCCGTACTCCGCGACACTTGCTTCTCACCAGAGGCATTTGATGCCTTCAATTCTGGAGAGGCGTACCTCCGTGCTGCTCAAAATGGTCTAGGCAGAGCCACGGACCAGTATGTAAAGGATGTACGGGAAATAAAATCTAACGATTATATGTATCAGTAGCCCCTGAGACTTGAAAATAGTTAGCAGAACTGATTTAAGGCTCATCTTATTATGCAGGTTCTTACAGAGAAGAATAGTCGACTGTCACAGGAGCTGGAGGAATGCAAGAACCAACTTCGGGCCGCTGCTGCCATATTGAAGGAACCTAAAAAGTCCCCAGCTGGTAACATTTCTTTCAAAGAATGATAGGAACCATATAGCATGCGGCATGGCTGCAGATCTAATAAATAGATGTTGCAGATAAATCCGAAGAGAATTCGGAGGAGCAGCACGCCGTACGACAGCTAAAGGCTGGCGAACGCATGCTGACTGAGGTCAGGCGGGAGAAAAACAATCTCCAAGACGCCAATAGCAAGCTGAGTGTGGAACTGAAAGATGTTCGAGCCCAGCTGGCGGACTCCGAGAAGGAGAATAAGCGGCTTCGACGCGGCATATTTAGTAAGTGCTTGAACGAACCCTTAATAAAGGGGACGGCGGAGAAGCCGGCTAACAGAGTTATGTCTGCAGGTATGTCGACGGGTCGTCCCGCGGAGGAGATGCCTGGGTCTGTGGGTGATCTTCTATCCGAGCTCTCACAACTGCACGAACAAGTTCGGCAGGTGATGAGGTATTTCCCAGGCCTTGTGGCCATCCGTCTCCCTGCCAGAAGGCGTTGGAGAGCTTGTGGAGAAGCTCAACGGAGCACGGCGGCGCTTCCGCTTATGGAAGATATCGGCCTGCCGTCAAGGTGCCAGGGAAGCCTGGACCATGGTGAAGACGCGGTATACCAAGACTGACCCGAACCACATGGCCGAGGTCGGACCTATGGGGACCGACGGGAAAGATATCCCCGTTAGCTTAGTCTATGGGCAAGTAGAATTAGCCGCAAAGTATTCCCAACATGATTGTAGGCTAGACCGCCTGTTGGATGGTATATAAGAGGAATTTAGTCAGTCTACATGACTATGTAATTAAAGTGACATGTATAATGCCTTCTAGTCGGATTGTAGATCATTTGTCATGGCGGACCTTTTCGCTTCAACCTCAGGACCCAATAGTCTGGAGTGTATCCGAATACCCGCTCAGTTATGTAAGAACCGGGGTATGCGTGGAGACCAGGCGTAGGGGTCATTGGTGCTTAAACAGACAAGTGCCCAACTAGTTATGTTATATTACATGGGTAGTAAGAAACATCTTCCAGGGAGAATAGTTCCATTAAGGGTTCCTTTCCCTGGGTACGCATGCCCTAAAGTGCATGTACGGACTGCGAGAGGAAACATAGGAAAAAACATCTGGGGGCACATATGGGAAATAAAAAAAAATAAAAAATCATCTTTTGTTCACCGGCCGAATATTCCCTTAAGAACGCTAGCTTTCGGCTTCACCCAGTCTGAGGTACACATCCGGCTGACACGGCAGTAACAATCACAGAGGTGCTCCCCTTATGCCCTAGCCGAATTAACGGGAACGTATGGCATAAATACAAGAGCCAGGCAACCCAGCTTGGCCAAAACTTAAGTCATATCGATGCATATAATGGCGAAGAAAAGGTACATGTGGAAGAATAACACATGTGCTAGGCATGAAACCCAGATGGATAATTAAGCTTCTATGTAAGAAGCCCCCAGGTATAATGAGCGCGGTTAGAGCATCTATAATGTGCAAGCGAGGCACAAGTTGGCCCTTGAAGGCCTTGAGGAAGAATAAAAGAAAGAAAGAGAAAAAAGAGACAGATAATATATATATTCAAAAAATGGCAGAGGAAGGAGACAAACATAGAGTCCGGCGCTAAGCGTAGAGTCTTCGGAGCCTGGCTGCGTTCCATGGGTTCGGCTCAAGTCGATTATTCGATGCATCCCGCAGACGGTACGCTCCACCGGTCAGAACTTGGTCAATAATGAAGGGACCTTCTCATTTGGGCTCGATCTTGGACTTTTTCTTCTCCGGCAGGCGTAGAACTAACTCGCCAACGTTATAAGTTTTGGCCCATACTTCTTTGCTTTGGTATCTGTGAGCCTGTTGCTGATAAAATGCGGAATGGGCTTTTGCCATGTCGCGCTCCTCCTCCAGGGTGTCTAGACTGTCCTGCCGATCGAGCTCGGCTTCTCTTTCTTCGTACATGCGCACTCGAGGTGAGTCATGAATTATGTCGCAAGGCAGGACTGCCTCTGCGCCATACACGATAAAGAAGGGTGTATATCCGGTACTACGATTCGGCGTGGTCCGCAGCCCCCAGAGTACGGAGTCGAGCTCCTCTACCCAGTGCGTGTTAGACTCCGTCAAGGACCGCACTAATCTAGGTTTAATGCCGCTCATGATAAGACCATTTGCTCGCTCAACTTGGCCGTTAGTTTGTGGGTGATAGACGGAAGCATAATCAAGCTTGATGCCCATGTTGCTGCACCAGAGTTTTACCTCATTGTCGTGAAGTTCGTGCCATTGTCAGTGATGATGCTGTGGGGGACGCCATAACATTGTACAACCCCGGATATGAAGTCTATCACCGGTCCAGATTCGGCTGTTTTAACAGGTTTGGCTTCTATCCATTTGGTGAATTTATCCACCATGACCAGTAAGTATTTTTTCTTGTGGGTTCCCCCCTTAAGGGGTCCGACCATGTCAACCCCCAGACCACGAAGGGCCAGGTAATGGGGATTGTTTGGAGGGCGGTGGGTGGCATATGGCTTTGGTTTGCAAAAAGCTGGCAACCGGCGCAGCGTTGGACCAAGTCCTGTGCGTCTGCCTGGGCCGTCGGCCAATAAAAACCTATACGAAAGGCCTTGCTTACAAGGGCCTGCTGCGGCTTGGTGGCCGCCGAGTCCGGCGTGAATTTCTGCCAAAAGCTTCCGCCCTTCCTCTTCGGAGATGCACCTTTGAAGGACTCCGGTAGTGCTTTCTTATATAGCTCTCCCTCGTGGACCCTGTAGGCTTTAGATCGCCGCACTATGCAGCGTGCCTCATTTTGGTCCTCGGGAAGTTCCTGCCTAGTTAGGTAGGCCAGGAATGGTTCTATCCATGGGGCGATGACAACCATTATTACGTGGGCTGAAGGTGTTATTTCGATGGCAGAGCCTCCGATTATGTCAGAGTGTTCGGTATCGGGCGTTTTGGCCGGGTCCGGACTATTGTTACCGGTGTCCCCTTCCCATGCCACCGATGGCTTAAACAACC